>NC_084945.1:19717369-20317369 GCF_949316205.1 Platichthys flesus | reverse complement strand
CCAGCCCAGACGGGGTGTTTCAATATTTAGAAGCGAGAGAGTAAACCGGCGCTCCTGTTTCTCTAAAGCTACTCAAAACTCAGGAAAGACAACAGAGCTGTGCTCCCACTCCACTCAGCTCTCTTACCCGTGGCTCTGACTATGGTTCAAACACCACAATAAATTCATATTAGCACTTCTGTTGCTCTGCATTTGACTCGATTTGAACGGGAGGTCTGAGTAAAGTAGTCCCTCAAATGTGACCAGTTGTGCTCCTTAAATTTTAGCACACATTAAATGCACACTTCGCTCCAGTAAATATTCCACTTTAGGATTTTTGGCATTTTGTTTAACACATATTTTCTCTGCATGTGCGCCTCTTACACAAATTCACTGCTACATGAATAATTTCCATCGCTTCCATGTAGCTTCAGTCAGAGAGCAGGCAGCTGGCAGCTTTTCCTTTTCAAACCTGCTCTTGTCCCACATTGTGCTCAGGATGGGACACCTGAGGTCAGTGGCTCCCGGTCCAAGTCCCGTGAAGCCCACAACTCTGCTCGTTTCATTCAAGCAGTCTAATCAGGGACTGATTCACACCAGGGAAAGCAAGTGAATGCAATTAAGTAGACAGCGGGAAAAAAAAGAAAAGAAAAGCCAGCTCCAGGATTGAAGACCACTGTGTAATTGGTTTATTCATGGAAACAGGGGATACTCTATCACAAGTTATCAAGGTGCATGTAAATAGCTTGGGCTGCGGCCAGTAGCCGGGCGCTCTGGATGTGAGCACAGTGTGTAAACACTTCCGAAGAATTTTGCTCCCCATGAGTGTCCTTGCATCATTTTTACGATCTGCTGTGTTTGTTCACCGCTTGAGGAGAAAACAGTGCCAGCATTTTACGCTGTGTTTTATTTCTCCTGAGGTGGTTCGATAATGTGTTTAGTATGCAGACGCCAGAGCAAAACATAGAACAGGCAAAGCAGCTGCGACGGCGTTCTGCAAATATGGGGACGCTGAGAGTGGGTCAGAGCCGATGGCAGCAGGACACAAACGCATGCAGGCAGGTTCAGTGAAGGGACCTGAAGTGATGAAGTGGAGAAAACCGGGCTTACGGACACAGAGATGGACTAACAGTAGACACACGGGGAGACATTAGAACAAACAGGCGATCTGCTGAGAAGATGAAGACACAAACGTGAGAGTGGGCAGTGAAGCTCAGGTGACATGGACATGGAGTCTGAGCTCATCAGTGGAGTGGACAGTGACAGGAGGCCAAAATAAACAGGACTGAAACAGGAATCAGGGGTTATCATCTAAAATTTGGAAGAAGAGAGCCTAAAGCAAATGATGATACTGCTTATAATCATATATAATCAATCATTTTCCATCCAGAAGGACACTATTCATATAAATACAAACCTCAGTGTTTATCACAGTTTGAAACTAACCTGTAATTAATCCCTATATTAGGTCAAAAGGTAAAACATGTAAAAAAAAAAAAATGTTAATTCAACACTGACTTCAGGAGAAGTCGTTATAGTTGAGGTAAAAATGTTATCTTTAAATCAATATTGCCAATTTATATGATGCAAAAAAACCATCAAGTCCACTCTGTAGAAGGGACATGTTTTCACACTGAAATACCAGCATTGAATCAATATATTCTCTAATTGTGCCAATGTCCAACTCTCCTCCCTAAATAATTAAAACTAAATAAGGATTTGGGAGCAGTTAGTTTGGGAGGGATGTGGGACACACATAGATCAGATGTAGTTTGACTAAAGTCTTTTAGCGAAACAGAAACCTCAATTACTTTTTTTGTTTACTCAGCACCTCCTTTGAAACTGATGGAAGCTTCTATTGGAGCATGATGGATTGTGAGTTTATTGCATTAAATATTCATATTTGACCATATTTGAGCTCAGGCCATGACTTACTGTCCCCCCATACATTTAATTTATTGGGTACACACTGTCTTCCAAAAGCAAAGTATTATATTGTATTGACAATCTGTTATATAACTTTACATATGATCCCGGTAATTTGATTGATATTTGTTCATATGATAGTTCATATCAATGTAGGTTCAGCCGTTCACTGTTAATTAGATGGTATTATATATGCACATTCACACCAGGGTGTCTTTACCAAGTGCCAAAGAGCTGCTTTGAGGTTAGATCCATTTCCTGGAGGGAATCATGATGTGAAGAAGATTGAATTCATAACACTCCTCAGTGAATGGCAATCAGCCTCAGTGGGCATGAGGTGTTGGCACAAGGATTTGAAGTCGGACACTGAAGGTTTCTACGGCACAATAAACTGCAACAAATAATTGATGTTTTTAAGAAGTAAAGGCTCAGTCCAGCTTTTCCGAATACCAGCTGTGAATATACACAGAATTCCTTGGAGGGATTTTTCTATCGCTGCAAGATTGAACTGTCACGTCAGACCTTTTGATATCGCTGCAGTCAAACAACTGCTTAAAGACGACTGATATTTACAGCAGCGAGAGAATAATATTACTGGCATTGAAATGGAGGTGAGCATATTACCAGACTGTGGTGAAGAGGGAGCTCAGGCTGGAGGCAAAGCTCTTGATTTACTAGTTCAAAAGTTCACTGAAGATCATGAACTCTGGGTAAAGGGGAAAAAAGGAGGACTGCAGAGTCTGACAGTCGAGATAGCATTTCTTCACATGGTGTCCTGGCTCACTGTGAGGGACAGCGGGAGGGACTTCAGATGTCTGATGTGACCTCAGACCTGCAGAGTCAGGGGAGGTGTTTGAGCATCTGATCACGATGCGACCTGGATTCTTCCCTGTGGAGGTGTTTGGGGTTTGGGGCGTGGACTGACCAGGAGACCATCAGCCTGGGAAGGATCCATCATTAGTGCCTTTAAGATGTGGCTGATGTAGTGCAGGTGCATGCTAACAACCTGGGACATTATGTATGCTTCTCAGTTTGATCTTACCTTAGTTAATGAGTGAAATGTTAATGGAATATTTCAACATTGATGAAAGCTAAATTATTTGCAGTTTTCTTTTAGTTTTCTTTAAGCCAGTGATGCTGAAAACATGTAATAAGGGTCACAGGCAGCTAAATCTCATCTGTGGTGTTGTGTTGCTGCCGGATGTAAAAAAATACAACATATTTTTCACTATTAGCAAAATGTGATTCTCAAACAACCTGTCTTCTGTATATTTAAAATATTAAGTTCACAAATGTGCACAGATTACCTACTTCACCTGGTGCACAGTGCGCTTGACCTCTGCTGAAGAGGTTATATTTTTCTCTGCCTTGTCTGTTAAATTAGCAGCAATACAGAAACACTACTGGATAGATTACCATCTAACTTAATGGAAAGATATGGTATGGGTTTATTGGTGTGGATCCACATCAGAGGTTGGATTCAGTATTCATTAACATGCAACACCAATTCCCCAGGGACTAATGCATGGATCTAGATGTTAGAAATTACACATATTTAGCGGACTAATATCTATGGTTGTGTAAGATTTGATGCAGCTTGATTGAATTTAAGGGGACAGT
Source organism: Platichthys flesus (assembly GCF_949316205.1). Taxonomy (NCBI): domain Eukaryota; kingdom Metazoa; phylum Chordata; class Actinopteri; order Pleuronectiformes; family Pleuronectidae; genus Platichthys; species Platichthys flesus. The sequence goes on along the minus strand of NC_084945.1, from coordinate 20,313,844 downwards.
TGGGCCTTGGTGGAAGTATGTGCTCTCATTAGTGCTATTCTAGTTTCGCGCATGGTACTTATTCATTTGAAACCTGACGCTGCCATTGATCCAACATTTATAAAATGGCTAAATACCCCTTTCACTTGAAGCCAATACAGCAGTTCACCACAATGAAATGAACAATGAGAGCTGGGTGCTCTCTATAGCAACAGAACGTGCATGTACTCCTTCAGTGTGTCTCACGTTCAACCAGCAGTTTAGTGCCAAACTTCTAGAAACACACTTCGGGTCTCTGAAGAAGCCGGTAAGTAAAGGTTTATGTTTAAATAAACATCAAAGACGGGTGGGTACAGTAGGTCCAACAGATAGTGGAGCTGGACCCGTTGAACCCAGAGGGGTGGGCTCCTGTACTGCTAAACCGTATAATATATATTCCACTGTTGAAATGAGCATCCCTTGATATTACAGCTCTCATCAAAGGAGATACCTTCATATTCAAAGTCTGTGAAGGTCCACCAAAACAGGAGAGGTCATACAGTGCCGACAAAAAATAGAATCATCAAACGCTCAAACACATAAATTAAAGAAAGCAGAATATATTTTGAGAGACTATATAGCACTAAATCTTAAAGACCCAGTTTCGAAGACAGAATGAAGACAGAGTCAGCCATTAAGCTTGAATGAGTTGGGTTCCCTATGTAGTAAATACCTTCTCATGATTCCCAAAGTTGTATAGCTGAACTATTCCGCCACCAAATCTTGATGGATACAAACCCAGCTCAATTCCTGAGTGTGTTCTGACACCTTAGAACCTCTTATTGAAATTTAATACAACAATACATGACTGTGTTGTGTTCAGTTTACACCCTTCATCCTGTTCTGCATGTTTGGTTTTCAATGAAGTAGAAGCATTTTCTTGTCATGTCATTAAACTTTAATCTCCACTTGTCTTTGCTCTCATCATGTCGGCACATGCGGCAACATTAGTTCATGACGATACCTCCCATCCCAGGTTAATTTATGAACTTTGTCAATGTGTATTACAGGGAGCAGATCTGTGGAGGGTGCGCAGAGCCACACAGATGGATACCCCAGAGCAGCAGTGGAAATCAAAGGCGCCGCTGCTTCTCAGCAGTATCACTTCAGCACGTCCCAATGTGTCTGCTACTGTAAAATACTATTTATCATTTGGATCAGTTCTCTTCCACACGGTGGCTGCATAGATTGTTTTTCAGGTCATGAGTTGTTTGTTGTGGCCATGCAAATAATGACTGTGCTCTCTCAGCAGCAAAGGCATGACATTGTTCCACCACTTTGACTCAGGAGACGGGGGTTTGTGTTCCAAGTAAGTAAGAATTAATTAGTTTGAACCATGAAGGTGGTTGCTTTATTACTTTAGTTTCAGTTGCCTAAACTTGAGCAAACCTTAAGAGGTCACAGACCAGAAAGGACACTGTATGGGCCCATTCACAGATCTATGCAGGCTTTCACTAATGTGTCCTCACATATACAATACAATAGAAAGCAGCTTGGGATGCAATGTTGTGATCGAACCCAACAGAGCCTGAGCCAAAATTATCGGAGCCCAACTCGAACCAGACAGGCATTATGTTTTTTGTGTTTGAACCCAATGTGAGCTTCATATTTTCCCAAATTACAGGAGCGTACAGGATAAAAAATCCAGTAGACAGCCCAGACAATGTGACCGAACCAGATCCTTGTTACTACACATATAGATTGTGAATACAAATTTGATTCCTCAACACATTCAAAACTTTCAGCACACATTTACAAATCTGATATCCCACACTTAATAAGATACAGTTACACAATCTTTCTCACACACGCACAAAAAATATTGCCTCAATATCAGACCCATAAGTCTGACATTGAAGGACTTTTGGAGATATGAGGACTTTTTGAATTATAAAGTCGACAACTGAGCATCATCAAAATGTATCTTTCATTTACTGTCAAACATTTTTGGCATCCGGAAACCCCGCAGCAGTCTAGCTCAGCCTCTGTTGACTCTGATTCTACTCATATTAAGGCAAAATGTATGTTATAATATAAAGTGGTGCAGTGTTGTTTTTGTTGTTCTTCACTCCAGCTTCCTCCTACAGTCTAAAGACATCACAGGCTGGGGGGTTAAGTTAGATTGAGATTCTTAATTTGAATGTGAGAGTAATTCACATTGACAGCCCCCCCCCCCCCCCCATCAATCCATTATCTGGTGTAGATAATGAGTTGATATAAGGATGGATATTATAATATATTATAACTTAATTGACATTTTTTCCTGTTTTGGAAGCTGAAGCTGCTGTTCTATTTTAGACTTCATAAACAACATGTGACTGAATATTATTCATCTGCAGATAACATAACAAATATTTACGATTACTGCAATAACATGTTCATTATTATTATAATTATTTGATATTTATATTTGGTGGTTCTCACAATGCCGGCCCCACTCCTCCACTTGATGTGCTGCATAATGAATATAATATCTTTTCTCTCCTTCATGTTCATATAGAGTAATATTGAATAGCCACAAGATATGGAGCTTATTTGTTTCCCTTAGTTTTTACATTTCATAAATAATGATCAATAAGGATAGATAAATAACGTCAGCCCTGTTTGGCTGTTGAAAACTGCAGCTTTTGTTCGATTTGATTTGTATCCCAAATCCCATTTAGAATCTCATTATCTTTAATCAGGATGAAGTGATATCATGTTGGATTCCGTTTGCTTCTCCAAACAACTTCTTCAAAGGTGCTGGAGTAAATCGCTGGCCCAAAGTCGGGAAAACAAAAGTCAGAGGCTTATTTTAGCAACTGGAACGTGTGCTTTGTCAGACTCATTCAGTTGTGCTTGGCTAGGCTGTCCCTAATTAAAGTGTTCTGCTCTACAGAGTCCCAGGCTGGTCCTGAGCATGCAGAAGCTGTCTTATTCTTTCCATCCATCACATCTACTGTAATTACTTTTGTTTACAGTGGAGGAAACAGCAGCTGTCTGATTAGAAGTTATTGAGGAGATAACTCATAGGTAATTTGGAAATGGCGCTCTGCTGCTCTCCTGGATGCAGATGAATCATTTCCTGTGTGAAGTGCGGGGACGATGTTGAGACACTCATGGAGAGCGACCCAGACAAATTACCACGGGGCTGTCAAATCTCCAAACCATCTTCCCTCAAAAGCCGTGCGTTGTTGTTGTCTTCAGACGAAGATGATGGTTTCTCTTTTTCCTCAGGCGGAAATAAAAAATAGTTAGCAAAACAGTGTAATTAGTTGCGCCTGTTCATTTTATTTTACTGTCATAAAGCTCAGACATATTTTAGTTATTATATCATTTTGTGGGGTAATCTAACGTTCTCATTTTATGATTTAAGTGATGGATGATAATAACAAACTATAAATTGCGGACTAAATGCACATCAGCAAACTGGGAACCAACAGAAGAACAGAGTCACATTCGGTCCCCAGTGTTATATTATACAGTATTTAAGCAGCAAAAGACTCACGACACAGGATTATTGCCAGAAAAACATACGTTTGAGTAAAATCTGTTACCGACATTTTGGTGTTTATCGTCTGCAATGAATGAGCAAAAACATCAGCTACCTAATACCTAACATCTTACAAGATAGCAAAATTAGCATTTCCTTGGACCCATTTTGTCTCAAATGTATTGTTCAGTACGAATTTGCAATAACTTTTGGATTGGTAGACTGTTGAATGTTAACTGTCTGTGTTGTGGTGCTGAGGAAGTACATAGAAGAACATAGTTTTGCAATGAAAATGTGCTCCAGGAAACTGAGTAGACGAAAGTGTAAATTACGGCTAAAAGTAGTTCAGGAGCCGTGAGGTTGTTTTGATGTTTTCAATGTTTTAAATATTGATCGAAACAAAACAAAAGATGGCGCTGGATGCAAACGGAGAAAGCCGATCTTTGTGGCTGTCTCCTGCTGTCCTTGAGAACTGAGTGGGTTCAGTCAATTAATGGTTGTAATTGGACTGTTTGGAATATCCGTGCAGCTAACGCTACTTTGACAGTGATTTAGTTTGACATGTTAATCAATCATCAACATAGCCAGAGCACATACTAATATGTTAACAAGGGATATAAATAGCATTTATATTGTGTGCGGACAAAGGTGAGACACACAAGGCATTGTGTGTGATCCAAATATATTTGCACTTTGATTATCGGTTCATTTTGATCCATTATCTTATCTTAGCCTTTGTGTCAGGAGGGTTGTCCTCAGTGACGGAGCCTGAAAATATGTTGAAATGTCAAAAAATAAACACTGCATCTGATAAACTATTGTGTTGTGCACATGCCTTGTGTAGATGACTACCTTCAGCAGTTTGTACTGCCTCACTTGCTTGTGTCATTAATCTGTTATTCAGTGCTCCTTCATGTGTAAATATTACCGCTCAAAATCGGTTTCGATGAACTCATTGTTTATACAGACGATCCCCTCCCTCGCCAAACTGTTAGATTAATTACTCTGCTTTAATGGGCCCTACTACTGGGTACGAGTAATTAAAAGATAATGATTGGTCCCTTTGAATGTTACAAATAAAGATGCAGGAATTAATTTGTGTTATTCAGGTTGTTCAATAAAAGATTATGCCCTGTGTGGGGGCGGGGGTGTTGGGGCCACTTGCTATTTTCTGCCAAATTATTCATGCTTGTGTTTCTGCTCTCAGAAATCCATATCAGTTCAACTTTGGATTATCGCACTGGATAAGAATAATGAATAATGGCACCTGGTCATTGACATTCATCTTCATGACCCCCTCCTCTAGCTGGAGAAAAATAAAACTCAGGTCATTTAACTTTTATTGGATGTTGACAGCTGTATTTGGTGATGTAAACAATCCAGTCCTTCTGCGAGTGGGACTGCTGAAACTATTTATGACCCCCCCTTGTATGCCTTTAACTACAGACCTGCTGCGAAATTGCAGTAAAACTTTCACCAAAAAATAGCAGTGAAGAGAAAGTCATGGTGTGTTTGCTTCTTATTTGATTAATTCCTGATGAATTAATGCTGCTCAGCCACAGGAGCCACTGCAATGCAGGATACAAATATTATAGTTAGGCCATTTTTATGGATAACATGTGTGAAATGAGTTTGTTAAGGTTATAGCCAGAAGGAAACAGAGGTGCTCTTAAAAAGTGGACGAGACAAATAATAGTGAACCATTTGAAACTGTACTTCTGAGTACCTTACAATATATTTTTCTTTAAAGTGGCCCTGATAACTCAATGTACTACAATTCAAGAAAACAAGTGCAAACAAACAAATCACACGCAAAAGGAACATGCAAAAACTTCTTTATCAATTTGGCAATGTACGTGTGGCAAATCAAAAACACCCTGCAAATACTCACAACCAGATACTGACAACACAACCAAATACTTACAAAACAATAAAAGGCTCACTACACAACCAGATACTAACAATATTACCAAACCCCAGAACACAACCAGATACTTGCATGATCAAATACTCACTTAACAACCAAATCCCACACAACGACCAAATACTCACACCACGACTAAATACTCAGAACACAACCGAATAAATATTCACAACACAACCGAACACATACAGCGACAACAAAAAAAGTTCACTACACAACCAGCTCCTCCCATCACAACCAATACTCAGAATAAAAGTGTTTCCACGGAACATGGCCTTGAGTCAGATGACTTAAACTGGCGGTATAATAATGAGCAGTCGACCTATTGACTGTCACGACTCCCGCCGCAACACCAGTTGTTTTCCCAGTCTCTCTCTCTCTCTCTCTCTCTCTCTTTCTCTCTCTCTCTCTCTCTCTCTCTCATTCTCTCTCTCTCTCTCTCTCTCTCTCTCTCTCTCTCTCTCTCTCTCTCTCTCTCTCTCTCTCTCTCTCCCTCTCCCTCTCCTCACCCACTTGTCGTCAGCTTGTTCTGCCAACCCGACTGGAATAGTCACACTCTTGGCCGCTCGTGTATCTTGTGTGCTGGAGTAATTTCCCATGTTTCCTCATGCCTGTTCCCTCCTGTGTTCTTCTGTGTTTCAGATCCCCTTCACCCCCTTCCCTTGTCTCCTCGTGCGCCCATGCCGGTCCAGCCCGCCAGCAGGCTTCCATGCTCATCTGCCTGCCAGCCCTCTGCCTTAGCCCGGCTCGCATCTCCACCACCGTAACCATCCCCCTTTATCTTACATACACCCACTTTACCCTAACACTGTGTTGTCTGTCCCTGAGATCAAGTCCAAAAACAAACAGATCTGAACGTTTACTCCTAATTTGACATGCATGTTTACGATATTAGTTTTTGTGCAACAGGTGGTGCATCCACGAAAGGAAATCACATTTGACTGTCATCATCAATACTGCACATGTGATACTCAATATTTTCAAATGTCATGGGCATTGAGTGTGGGTTTTTTGGACACAAAAATTAATTCATTACTTGCACTTGCTGACGACAGCCAACCACTGACCAGATGGCCAGATATGGCTTTTGTGATCAGGGCAGGATATGTGACCCAGAGAAAAGAGAGGGAAGGATTGGTCACTCTCATCTGACTGGGCTGGATCTACCGTCAGCAGTCCCAGAGAGCAACATGTAACTGAGACTCATGAACATGACATGCATTTAACAACTGGCAATTCAATTCAAATGACAGGCAAAATGCTACATGGAAACGCAGCACTCAGAGACGCTGGCAGTTGCAGCCCAGCAGGAGCCGAGGCATGAGGCAATGGAAAGCCCGACTGCGTTCAATCCTTCCCACTGTTTGTCATCACTGGACACACTGGGTGCCTGACAGAACTGTTGCTCAGCCATATGACAGCCTCCTACTTTGTGATGTGGAAATGTGCTCATGAATCTTTCCTCCGACAGATCCAGCCAAGTAGTATTCATATTTATTTCAACTTCCACAGAAATGTTGTCCTTACAGCTAAATGCTAAGAGGAAGTCAAAGGCAATATTTTAATGAGCCTACTGACATTAAAGAGAACTTCTATCCTTGAATACTTTTTCAGGATTATATCGTCAGTCTGTGGTGACCCTTGCTTTCTATAAGTTCAGTGGAACTTGTGAGTTAGCACTGTGGTTCACAAACTGTTTGACTTTTTTTACACCCCTGTCACTGCTTTTTTTTAATCAATCAGCAACAATGTAAGGGGATACAATAAATACAACAAACATAACAATTTTAAATAAAGATCAGCTTCAGTGCGTGATTAAACTCTTGTTTGTTTATTTTCACTACATCATCTTCATCATCCTCATCTTCATCTTCATTATCACCATCACAGACGTCATCACCGTCATCATCATCATCATCATCAACATCATCATCATCCTCATCCTCATCCTCACATCGTCATCATCATCATCATCATCATCATCATCATCATCATCATCATCATCATCATCATCATCATCCATATACCAAGGCCCAACTGTCCCCTCTAATTCAATCAAGCTGCACCAAATTGCACACACTCATTGATATTAGTTTAATGAATTATTCTCTGAGAAATTTAAAAATATTCCAAAAACATCTCTGAGTTCTCTGAGTTCTTCCCTGACATATAAAACATCTTTCCCCCAAGTTCTGCGGTAAACAATTCAGTTGTTTTGTTTACAAGCTAACTAGGTAACTAGCTAACTAAGTGATAGAGGAGATCATAGACAAACTGATATTTCCTGTGGCCAATCAGAGAACGGAACTGTGGTAACCAATCAGAGGGCAGTGTCAATTGTCCTTCGACCCTTATGCAAATGAGATGTCCCAGAGCCCAGGCAGTGTCAGAGCGTAAACATGCACGTGCGTGGCAGTGAACAGCTGACCGTGTGAAAGGGTCGTGTTGGACTTAGCGGACAGACACGTGCTCGTGAGGGTCTGAATTGGTAACTAGACAGAACTAGTTGTAGTTAACAGCAAGAGAAGCTCGGTTGGCGGCTAACCAGGCCTGGACACATGCTGGAGGTTAGCCTGTATTAGTGGAGGAAACGGCCGAGGATCAAACTTGTTTGTGGATAAGTTCACCTGGAGGAAGACGCGGACTCCTTTCTCTCAGAAGAGGTCCTCAGGTGAGTTCCACTGCGGACTGACACCGTCCGATAATGGAATCCCATGGAAGCTATGGTTGTAACATCAGAAGTTTGGGGGGGGGGGGGGCGTTTCTGCACATAACAGTATATTCCCAGAATCTACAGTTTAAAAGAAAACATCAACCTCACATTTTTTGGGCATATTAAATGTTACTAGCTACATGACTACATACAATATATTTTATATGCATCGTTTATGTTCATTTATTCACTAAATGTTATGATATTAACCCAACAAATACACTGCTGTCATTTTATTACTTTATTCAATTTCTTTATCTCTCAGGACAGGAATACTTCAGGAGTGAGATCAGTTTCAGTCTTATCCAGTGGGTTGTTTTTATCAGATCTTTCTCTGGATGTTGTGCGTCAGAAAGTGACGGATCTACTGACACTGTTGTATAGAGACTCTTTTGATTTGGGAATACAATACTATCATTTTCTAAGGATGCTATTTTTCAGCCTAATGGAAAGTAGATTACTCTAACAAAGAGGGAGCACTTTATTATTCTACTTTTAATTTGAAAATATCGATGTAATGAAAATATTGTAGCAGAAGATTTTGCAGTAGCGGTTTACACAAAGTTCTGAATTACGAACTGGAGGAACAGCTAATTAGATTGTCCATACATTTCAAAACCAGCTTTCAACTTTTTCCAAATCAACATCTTGAGGTAGTTATTAACACGTTTCCGAGAGCAAATGCTCAGATGGTGGCAAGACAGTGTGTTGATAATTGCATAGTGGAAAAATGGACAGAGCACATTGCAGGAGGTGCTGGACCGAGTGGGCCATGATAATTAACCAAAAAATCTTAATAGCACTGGGCAAAATTATCCTCTGGCTCACATATAGATATTTAATGTTTCATGTCAATAATGATGGCAATGCAAAATGCCAAACCACTAACTGTCAAACTTTTGCTGCTGTTGTCTTGTAATTAGAGGAAACTCTAACGCTCTTAACAATTTCCCAGTGCAGCCTGTGCCAGCGCTCAGCCCTTTCATGAGGAAGTGGAGACAAGGAGGGGAGTTGTGTGTGGAACAGAGCAGGGCTGCACATTGAGGACTTTACAATTAAGTCAGCGCTTGGCATCCACTGTGTGTGAATGTTTATCCTTTTGACAATTAAAGAGTAACAAGTCACAGCTGTCATCCGCAAGTGAGCCAAAGTTTATGTTTCGTCCCCCGAAGAAAGAAAACACTTTTATGTAGAATGAATGATCTATTTCCAAAAATCCCCACACAGTCTGGATTTCTCTTCCAGTGGTGGCCAGATGGACCAATGAGTGGGCAGCTTGTAGAAATGACAAAGTGAACCGCAGCGGCCTTACACAAACACATTAGTCAAGTTATTCTGACCACCTCGCCTCTGTGTAAGCTTGCTTTACACAGCTGAGAAATCCCACTTCAATTTCCTTCCTGGCTGCTTTAACCCACAAAGACACCAGAGGGAGCGGTGATCAATACACTGTACTTGGCCATCATTATCAAGACTTATATCCCCTTCAGCTCAGGCCCCATTAAATCAGGGGACCCCATTCTTCCCGCCCAGTGTCTCACCGAGACTCTAGAATCACATTAAGGTCTGATTTACGTGTCTTTAATGACAGGCCACCGTTAATTAGCTGATGGTGCAGAAATGCAGCTTTCTCTGTGGACGACGGCGGCGGCAGTGACCATCTAGGGCTCAGGAGAATGTTTGCTTCCGGCCACTCTGAATCTATCATCCCTATCAAGCCGTGCTCATATTGCAAAGGCAGCTTCCTCTTTCGGCTGCGGCCATACCTCATATGTTGAGAGATGCCAGAGGCAATAATGAATCGTCGCTGAGATACCGGCTTCACTTCCAGGGCATCAGCTTCCAGAGGGTTTTGGTCGGCGGCCCCCCCCCCCCCTCTAACTTCCCTTACCTGAAAGTACTCGCTGTCATACTGTGGACTCCAATGACATCTTCCTCTCTTGTTTTGTTCACAATCCATTGGTTCCAGCCTGAGAGGCTCTCCATATCATTAGCAAAAAAATAATTTGGTTAGTTTAATGGAGTGACTTAGACTAACAAGTTGTTGCAACAAGAGTACCCTGAAGTGACTTGAGATGTATTACCACAGTAGTAGCAGCTGCTCATTAGCTCCTTGCAGTGTTATTGCAGTTTGGCTCATGAGAAACCTGCATAATATCCATGCACGGCTGTAAAAGAGAGACGGCTGATAAATTGCATAATAACCAGATTAGCAATATGTCATGCTAAGCCCCTGGCAAATGGCAGGGGAATTGGGAAGATTCTAGCCTCCCTGTGAGATGAGAGCGATATAAATAGAAAACCTTGAAGCACAATTTGTCAAGTTACATGAGCAGAAATGCGTCCCCCCCTTTGCACCCCACCCCAAATATGTAACGGTCCTTTTTGAAGCATATTTCATCAAGTCATTATGGAGAGGGTGATGTGTTTGTGAAAGCACTGACGGGTGTAAAGGTCACGTTCATTTGAAAAACTCTGCCTTCTGATCTTTATTTCATAGTGTGTGACAGCAAACTTGCAGCAAAGGCATTACAATTTTTAATGTGACAAAACCCTGGCTATCGCAGAGTGTTCTTTTGAATTATGAGGGGATTTTTATGTCGGTATGTTTAAAATTATCATATTTTCAAAGCGAGGAGCGGAGTTGGATTTTTGCACTTGTCTGCTGAACATTTTGGTCCCTGATAAAGTTGCCACAGTCTTAAAATGTGATAAAAACTTAAATTATTTTCTGTTGTAATGAAACCTGCTTGTTTTGGTTTAAATCTAAACAAGAAACTGTACATGAACAGAAGACCATTTATTATTAATAACCTAATTCCTTGTTACACAAAGTGATGTGGCAGTGACTTCAAGAAGAAGCACAGAAAGAGCATTTAGCCTTTGGCAGTTTGCTGAAGGAAAATATAAACAAAAATCAATCTTAATTTATTCACATTACAACATGTTATGGTAAAGGCCGGTAAATCTCCACCGACAAGGCACACACATCTTTCTTCAGTAAGCTCCCCTGAATAAGAGCCATTGTGAAAAAGGACATACTTTTGGATGCTTTTGAAGCCTCTTGAGCATTTTGATCCAAATTGAGACATGTTTTATGAATGGAGCTGACACATTATCCTGGACGCTCACTTTGCTTCTTGTTAATTCTCTTCTACTGATTAACCGTTGCTGATTTGCTCAGGTATATTCAAATGAAGTTGGTGTGTTACTGTGGGGAAGAGAAAATGTAATTAACTTGTATTCTATTGAAATATCCCTGACAGCAAACAAATAATAGTGCCACCATTAAACGAGGTGTGCAGGGGAAGACAACACTATTGTGTCTGACTATCACACCAAGGAAAGGATGGAGAGTAGTGGCTGCTCAGGAAAAATAAATATACAGACTAATTTGATGTTGTTGAGCTTAAGTCTAAGGTGTCAACAACCTTCCTTTTATTTTAAGCTATAGCGGCTTGGCTGTAATTTATACCCTGTCCTCTATCTGTCGGTTGTTGATCCACCACTTTTATCCAAACTGAAATATCTAACAGAACAGATAAAGACAACATTTTATGTAGAAGGTCTTGGTGCCTGGCAGAGGAAAACTTACTGACTCTGATGATCCAAGAACTTTTCCCCTAACACCACCGGCAGTTTGACTTTTGTCGTGTTTTTTGTTACACATCTCGACAACTCTTAGATGGACTGCCTTGAAATTTGGGACACATCCACGGTGCCCTGCAGAAGAATCTAATGACTCTGGTGAAGTGCCAACCTTTCCTGTGGTGCCCCCAGCAGGTCAAATATGTCACATATCAACATGTTGAATGGATTGGCACAACAATTTGTTCCAACATTCATGGTTCGCAGACGGTGACATTTGTGGTTGAAATTTAGAATTCATGTCGCCTTTGCTCCCAGATTGTGGTTATAGTCACACTACCAGCTGCTGACCACACAGATTACACACGCATCTAAACTTAAAATATTTGAATTGACCATGACATCGTTTTGTTATCGATTGATTCACCTCTTTACCTTCTCTACTGGGTAGTGGATGTCGTGTGGTTTGCTGCAGCGTCTCTCTTCTCTACAGGGCAACAAATGAAAACCGTGTGTGTTCCAGTGACGTTGCGAACAAGCCGAGCCATGAATTTAGAACAGGATATTGGCTAGAGGGGAGCTGTTTGGAAAGTAATTACATCAAAGGCTGTTGTGGGAATATTTGCCACACAAAAATTGCCGCTGATGATATGCGGGGCCCCACAAGGCAGTAATTAGGAACTCCTGCCTTATGGCCAGTGTATTGTGGCTCTCTCTCATGCTAAACAATTCTTCTTACATTTATGAACCTGTCAACTTATAGGAGCTGCACTGAGAGCAGAAATCTGTCCGTGTGGACCACATGTCACTTACTGATGCCCTGGAACATAAGTTGTGTGCTGTGTCTTTTAATCATGATATAATTTTGTGTGAACGATTTAATGGACTACCTTCCCCCAACGTTTATGTAGTCAAGTAATGTGGTCAGGTGAAATGAGTAATGTCACTGCATCCTAATCTCCTATGACTGTTTACATCTGCACTGGTATCCCAGTTATTAAGCCGTGTTTACATGGAACATTGAGAAATCGCGTTATTCATGTCCCCTTATTCTTGATAAATACATGTATCCTGGTTTCAGATCAAAGTGCTGTGTGCGGTTGCACCTATGACGTTTAATAGAACCATTGTTGCAACAATATGTCCTAGCGGCATTTTTGATTCCTTTATGGTGGCTATTGAAACTGACGTCGCTTTGGCTTATACGTGCTTAGCTTTATTAAATGCCAACATCGCGTTAAGGCATTGTGTATTTGGCTTATCCACGTTATGGCCAGGACTGTGAGATGAGAGCGACAGTAAATATCAACGTGTCCACCACTTTTGCCGCCACCGCACCGAACCAGCGTGCTGTGGATTAAGAAACGCAGCCGTGACTGGCGGGATCTGGTCGTCATGAGAGAGTCATTGTGGACGCTAATTAAGATAATATTTTCAAATGAACAGGGCATCTTTTACGTATTTAAAAAATTTGTTTTATGGGTTGAATACTTGGTGGGTTGGAAATGAGAATTCAGTGCATAATGTCTAGTTAGAAAGCAGGCATAAATTCTAGCATCACCATTTCCACCACCCTCTGTTTGCCCACACACATCATTCATACTGTGATGTGCCGAGACAGCACACAGTTGGCAGTGAGTCACGTCAAATCAGGGAACTTAGACAAGCGCTCTTTCAGTTAGTGACAAGTTTGATTTGATTCCACAACAGAAAACTCAAATTGAAAACTGCCAAACATTAGCTGTTGCATCACTTTGCAATCCCAGTGCTCCAGTGTGGTCTTCAATAATAATAATCTCCTTTCTCCTTGAAGGAAATTGTTATTTAGTCGGAGGAACAAAGTCCAGAAGCACAAATGATGTGTTTAACACCCAATATATATGAGCGGCACCCTCAATATGCTACATGAGGAGATCATGACCTTGTTTGATTTGTGAAATCAAAAATCTTGTCGCGACAATTGCATCAGCAGTAATGAAGGCAGTGACATCTGTGCATGTGGCTGAGTGTACTAACTTGTACTACATTATTTATGTATGTTTTTATTTAATAGCATAGCTGTATGCTGCATGAAGAGGAATACAGTCTGCTCAGGGCATAGGTTACGACTTCATAAACTGACAGGCCTCCGTAATATTCCCATTTGTACGACATAAAATATGAGTTTCATTATCCAAAGCGAATGGTTTGTAGTTGTGCTTGTTAGGAGGAAAAAGTGTAGTGAGATCTTTCAGGGGCTCAGTGTGCATCGATCCCTGTATAATCTGAGTGTGGATGATTCCACTGTATAAACTTGGAATCTGTGTGTGGCATAGCCAAACAGTTAGCTGAGCGGGAAAACCCCACGAGGTCATGCACTTATTCTGCCAGTACTTGGATGGGTTGGAAAATTAAATTGTCGGCCCTGTCTCCGTGAGTTGTGATTTGTGATTCGGGGGGGAAAAGAGCACATCCCTTAAATTAGAGAGAGCAGATGCAGTGGAGATATTACTTGTGCTCTGACTGGTTGGAAAGGGTGACCTCTTAATACAACTCCCAGGAAGTTGATGATGTGTCTGGCTGACGGCAGCTTTGTTTGAAACTTTCAACGGTCAACGCCCGAATCAGGAGCAATATTCATGGGAATATCCAGTGGGGTGTAACAGATGAGCATCTGAGGAAATGCGTAATTTCTTGTTGTGATCATACAATACTGGTCAGGACAGTGAAAGTGTTGTACTAAGCCAAACTGAATGTTTTCAAACAGAAAACGTAAAATAAATATTCTTTCTGCACATTTTATTTAGTATTAACTATTTAGCACTTTTGTTTGCATCAGCTGTATATTGTAATTTTGGTTGTAATTTGTAATTGTTCTGTTGAATAATTGACTCTGTCGTGTCTTTAGATGTAGAGCTACAGCTTTATTTTTTTAGCACTTTACAACATGAGGGTTCCATTCATCCCAATATTACATCTGTACGCACGTGGTCTCATTATGTCTTTCTATGATCCAGTGGCAGCAGGTTGTAATAAGATGATGGTCTATTGAGTGGGCACACCAGCATATGGGTACATGTAATTTCTAAAGAAGCTGAGGATCCAATTATGCCATATTGTAATTAAAGAAAGCAAGGAAGTGTATTTAACATGCTTAATTCTTAGCTCTTCAAGTGTATCCATACACAGATAAACAGTAGGTGGATAATCTTGTATTGTTGTGGCATCATGGTGTGATCAATTATATTCTGTATTTTGCTCCTTCTGTCTTTTGCATAAAGCTTGATTTAGCATAATTCTACCGCAGATGTGTTTTCCATCATATTTGTCTAAATGAACCAAATTATTCAAAAAAGGTTCAGATGGTAAATGCAATGTCCAAGGAAACACATGCTTGTTGGACCTTTAGTACAGATGATGTGATTGTCACAGACGATAAAAGTTAAAGTTACACAGATTTGCATTCTCTGGTTATCTCCTTTGTTTTCAAACAGAAATAATGAAATATTGAATTAGAAGCTTATAGTTTTGTTCGTTTTGTAAATTATTTTCAATTTCACAGTTGGTGAGCATACGGATAATAACAGAAAATATCTATATTTCCCTTTTTGGTAGGAAATAAGGACATTACAATGTGCCTAATCAAAGGCACATATTTTATTTTCATGTGACTTGTGTGTAGTTGTGTGCACAGGTGTACCAGAATAACACACGTGTATACGTGGAAGTGGAATTTGGATCTGTG
Organism: Platichthys flesus; assembly: GCF_949316205.1. Classification (NCBI taxonomy): domain Eukaryota; kingdom Metazoa; phylum Chordata; class Actinopteri; order Pleuronectiformes; family Pleuronectidae; genus Platichthys; species Platichthys flesus. The sequence continues at coordinate 20,298,405 of NC_084945.1, read as the reverse complement.
TACAGGAGCAGATGTTTTCTCGGGGGGTGTGTGGCGAGCACAGCAGTGTTTGGAAAAGGATGCACACTGTGCTCACTGTAATTGGTGCATATGTTCAAGCAATTCCTTGCTGAGGTCCCTCGTGCAGTTTGTTATCCTGCATCCCCACCTACTTCCCGGTGGATTGAGAGCCAGGTCGCTCCACGGCCGACATTGCAACTTGCCCACGGTGACTGAAGGGAATGCAGGAAGATAGATTACACTCAAATGCATCATATTCCCAAAGCAATGGTTCCTTTTGAGCTCGCCATCAATCGCTCTGTGGTCAATAAGCCTAGAAAAATTGAGATCGATGCCAGACTCTATGTAGAGAGGGCCCGACAATAGTCCAGTCAAACCCGAGACCGTACCAAGTCGACATGAGTCCAAGAACAGAGGCCAAAAGAAGAAAAGACAAAACCTCCACTGAAACTGAAACTCTGTGAAAGTCCAGAGCAATGGAGAGAACCAGACCAACTATTACACCAGCATGTCACTAATACCTGAGATGTTAACTGCAACAAAGGACCCACAGACACAAAGGGAGGGCACTCACCAACAGGACAACAGAAAGAGGAGGCGGGAGATAAAACAGGAGTATGATTTAATGAAAAAAAGAGTAGGATGATGAAATTAGATTGTTTTGTTGATATTTTACAATGATTGTATTTTTTTTCAGTATGTTTAGAGCATGGGGTGGGTGGGTATCACAGATAAGGGAGACCGCTTTTGGGCTATTCAGTTAAATTAGTGGGGACATTGAATTCTACACCTGCAGAATTGTGGACTCAAAGTAAACTGTTGTAATATTTAAAACAAACCTGAAATCAACAAAAAACGTGTAACCACCAATAACAGCTTTGTATTTAGTGGACCTTTATGTATTGTGGTGCCTTATGCAATGGTATGTTCACAATCATGGCCCATATGCATTTTAAAAGCTTTATATTATTATTATTATTATTATCATCATCATTTCCTATACACAAAATCTACAATGAGAAGATATACATTGGATAAAGGCTGAGGAGTGTCTTTACAAAACACGTCGTCGTGTTGGCTTCAGGGCTACAAAACAATTTAACGTGGTTTTGGACAACATGCACGGGGTGAAAGTGGGAGAGGGAGGAAATTGGAAAAATAATGGAGCCATAGTATGAACACAACAGGAACATTAAAAACCATCATATGCAGTAAAGCAATAACACGCCCAAGTTCAGCCTGAGTTTAAATGCACATCGATGGGCTCTCATAACATTTTGCCTTTTTATGTTCATGTCCTAAAACCCCCGATGGCTGGTTCTCACTGTGTGGATGTACCGCACTAAATGGCAAATTAATGTGGGATGATTATGATTATGGAACATTTGGATGAAAAAGATAAAACAATCAACAGCCGAGCTGCAGTCATACATGCTGTATACGCTGAGTGCGACATGAGACAAAGGGGGGCCATCTCCCTCATATTGATTTGCAGATGATAGGCAAGAAATCTTTTAGAACAGCTACTAATATCCCACATGAGATTTATATAATGCCCATATTTCTTATGTTTTTCATTGAAGCTTATAGCAGCTGGCTGGTCATGAAGCTCCCTCTGTGCTTGTCAGATTATAGGCAGCCTAGACCCTGAAACCAGGAGGCTATTTTTAGACCGCTAATAAGAATTCATTTAAGGCGGTGCCTTCAGTTGAAACAATATGTTCAGTGAGCGAGCCAGAAAAATGGGGGAGAAAAGTGAGAAAAAATGATTAACTACCTACAAGTCTTTGTTTGACTTCATAAATAGGCTGACACAAGAATAATAAAAAATGGATCTGGTTGATCTTTTCCTCAATCATTAATGGCGTGCTGTGGTTTTCAATCGTGTCACACTTGAGCTACAACTACTTTCAGCGTCTGTGATATCAACTAAATATTTCAAGCTCCGACAGGATGAGGCCCACTTCCTCTGTGTCGCCTGTGCGAGGAAGATCTCTTATACCAGATTCCTCTTTGCACCGAGACGTCGTGATCTGTCTCTGACCCAAAAGCACCATCTAGGTGCGCTGCCGTTTCACACACCCTGCCCAGCTGTCATATGTAGTCCAGCCAGACACATCTGAGCATGCACTATTTATCACACTATCCACAAAGGCACTTCCATAGACACAACTGTTGCAAACTGGCCTCATGCTTTCACGGTGAATACAGCATTTATAACAGACCTTACAGAACTTGCATGAACAGGTTATTCTTGAGCAAATAGAATCAATATTATTTAACTAAATTTGGAATTTATTATTGGTACAGATTCAGAGAAAATTGTGTATATTCAATATTATAGCACAATGATTAACTTTTATTTATTTTACTTTAATAACACTTTAAAACGTCAATATCCAACCATAACTATTAATCGCTGCAGGGATTATTATCCACAAAAAAACTGTTGTTTATATATTGACACAGATCAAGACAACCACATCAGTAAAGGAGGGAACAGTTTAAAGTGGCTTCACTGCCTTTTAGTGGTTCATTGTAGATTGAAAGGTTTTAATGACAATCCCCGGTGAGGACTGAAGCATTTTCTCTTTGAGGTGGGGACAGTACCAGACGGCGTTGGTGTTCGGTTCCCTCCCAACTGTAATGGAAAGTTATGAGAGCTCTACTGTGCTTTAAAATGACCATAAACACAAGCTAACCATAGTCAACAGGAAAACAGCAGGAAGAATTTTATTATGCAGTATTAAATTGTCCCACATACAGTCATGTTGTGCAATTCGCCCCATTAACGCAGAAAAGGCATTTATTGCTTTCATATGCATCATCTAATGCATCATTCAAGTGTTGCAGCTTTTGAAAAACAATTCTCCGCAATCAGCATCTCTCACAAGGTGGGTTTATTTAAATACTTGTAACCAACTGTTCAGATGATTCGAGGCAAACTACACAAACAAATGAATTGGTTATTATGAGTATTGAGTATCGTATTTGTTTTTTTTCTGATACCATTGTGACATTTTAACATGGTGCCAGAATTGATGCTATATTCTTAAGAATAAGCAAAAAACGACAGCCACTGATAGGAATGGCTTTTTCTTTGTAAAGGCAAGTTGATACTTGAAATTTAAATTAACAGTTAACAGTTAAGTATTCTTGTCATAAATTGACCCAACTACAAATTTGACAGTGGATACAAGAATCAAGTCTCTTTGCACCCAACTGGCCAGGGCCAGGTCCGGACCAAAAATGTTGATATTTGGCTTGCCCTTTCAATCGTTTGTTTGACTTAAGGGATTTTGTCGTGTTGACTTGAATTACGTTGTAGCATGAAGCTAACTTAAGGCTAACGTTAAGTGTTGCCATAGCTGTGTCAAAAGCTTGATGCCACCAGAATTCAGTGAACGGGGGGGGTTGTTATGTTGCCAGTAAGCAGGGCAACTAATTGAGTACATACCTCCGGCACCAAATTCGGCATTGTCCAGGAGTTATCAGCCGTTTGGATTTCGGGACCCAAGAAGACTGACCTTATCATTAGTGGAAAGTACTATTGGTAAGGCCCACTTACCAACTAAATAAATTACCGATACAGTCCAAACCTTGTATTCTTTTGTCTGTTTTCATCATACTAACGTTAACATAGTTGTCATCGTTGGTTACTTTGATATTGGAGGCGACAAGAGCTGAGGTGTCAGCAGCTGTTAAGTTGTAAGTACAAAAGCTTATCATCATGTCAGTCTAATTGTCGTGTGCGGCTTGAACAGTGAATGCCGGATATAGTAACAGTCCGCTGAGACAGCGAAGAGAGGAAAACTAATTGAGGGAGGGAGATACAGACTAGAAGTGGATCAGAGTACGAAACGTAGAAAGGAAAGTGATCAGAATACAGTTTTTGGGGGTCTGGTACCCACCTGAGACAAATTATGCCGAAGTAAAAAAATATTCAAGCTATTTAAAAAGAAAGACACAATTCATTAAGGATTTAAACTAGGTCACTACAGTAAATGGCTGTTAAATGCATCTCTGTTAAATTGAAGTATAGCTGCCTGTATAGGCCTCTTATGAAGTAAAGTAGAACCTGTTTATTGTGCTCCGATATGTCCTGGTCAAATTAATCTCTATAAGCAGATGATTAGTTCTTATGCAGATTACCATCTTATCAACAATTGTGTGTTGTTCTAATAATCTAAATCAATGGAATGGGCACATCTGCCATTAACTAGTTTAAAGATGAAATAAAACCCTTTTCTCTGGCTCCAAATCCAAATGGTCAGAGTGAACGAATTACACTCTACTCACGTAACACAAACCTGCTGCTGTGGGAGAGCTGGGACGATGGGTATGTACTGTAAAAGTCCCTAAACGCGAACAGAGCAGAGAAGGTACAGGAGGGCAAAATAACTTTCTCTGCAATGGCAGTGTGAGAATAGTAAGATATCTCACTCGCGCACACACACATACACAGTGAACTTATGCTAGGGGAGCAGGTGGGGATCATTACTGTGGCAGACAAAAAAACCTTAGCAATAGGTTAAAGCCTCTGCATTAGCAGCCTTCAGTGGCTACAACACTTTAACATTTATTTTTTATATATTAATGAAAAGACCTAAAATGAACACTGTGGACATCTTAATTACTGTTAACTCATTAATGAAACAGCCTTTGTGTAGGAAAGATTCTGCCTCATGCTTGTTGATGCATATGAGGGTTTATCTCTATACTACAGTATATGTGCAGATATAATATATTGTTTCTCCCTCTGAATAAATCACTTGTTTTATACCTCAAGTAGAGAACAGAAGATAGAGTCCTCTTTCTTTGAGAAGATTTCTTTCTGGTCTAAACCTAACGCCGAAAGGATTCTCCCGACATTTTAGGTATTAAGGTAGATTATTTAGGCTTTTTAGGACTTTCATTATAAACTACAAGAATATAATCTGATTAGTTTGTCTTAAAGCCTTTGATTGAATTATGAATGTGGTATCTGAAATTGTGCAGCAGGACAAAACTAAAAGGCTACAGAGCAATAACAGATCACATTCCAGGAGAATAGTTGCAGCGCATTCTATGAATGCATTAATCATCATTGGTGCATTAATCAGTTCTAAAGTGGTGATTACACAGCTGTCTTGAATTATTTTCATTTTACTGCTTTGTCTTTTTTCTCCCCAGAGGGAGGGAAGGAGGGAGGGAGGGGGGGGGGGGATTTAGACATGACACTTTCACAATGTCAACTTGAAGTGCTTTAACACCAATTGGACGGCTAGCTGTCAGCTTGGAACCAGCCTTCAGGAAATTCAGCTCCAGAGGGAAAAAAAAAGGAGTTGTTGTGAACAAGAGAGCGGTTGCCATGGTGATGCCAAGGCAGACGGGCCGGCAGAACCAACGTCGGTTCCTTTGGGCCGCAGAACGCCGGCCTCAGGGTGGGTGGGGGTGGGGAGCAGCCTCGGCCTTAACGAGCGCTGCGAGCTGCGTTGACGAGCCACTGATGGGTCTCGCCGCTACACCCGGGCCTGACAATGTGTGGAACGCGCATTATTTAAATCCCTCGTTTAAACCTGTTCAAAATGCAGGCGAGGATTGCATCCACCGCGCACAGGCTCCTCTTCATATGCAGATTAGTGTGGTTAATTGTTGCAGCGCCTAATTCTCGATGTATGAGAGGAGAGAGGAAACGCATCCGAAAGATGTGTATTCAAATTAAATATTCAAGGCCCCTAATGAAATATTCTGTCAGTTTGGAGTTTCTATTGGCGCCTCTGCCAGTGGTGGTGCTTTAAAACTAGAGTGAGCGAAAGAGAGAGAGAGCGAGAGAGAGAGAAAGAAAGAGAGAGAGCGAGAGAGAGAGACTGCTTTAATGAGCCTCTGGGCAGCCTTCACCAGTCCTCTAATCTCAGCCGGCCCTGTTTGTTTAGTGGCCTTTCTTCTTTGTGTGCCGTGGACTTTTTCCAGCACAATGACGGACCAGACATCACATTAATAGCTTGTTGAAATCCTCCGCGCCCTATTTCTGTCTTGACAATGCGCAGGATGAGCATCTGACATTTGTGAAGTCAGCTTCCCCGTCTTGATGTGTATTTCTGATACGCTCAATCATGAGGATAATCATGTCTTGTAGGCATAGAATATATTTCTTTTTTTTTTTTATCTCTGCAACATTTTCAATTAACAGGGAGATGGAAATTGATATCCCTTCAAATTTGATAAAAAAAAGGGTGAGGATATTCTCATTGTTTATGTATTTTTTTTACATATTACTAATGGGCGTATCCGGATTGCTTAATTAGGGACACATTGGATGTGTTAATTATGCCGGGAGGAAAAGAGCTGGAGTGTTAAATGACTTCACGATGCAGTTGCTCGTCTATTGAAACCAGAGGAATTTCACGATTTGAAATGTAACAGTGGCTTTTATTGTGTCCTGAGGAGAAACTTCAGACAAGAAGAGCAGTTTTAGACTCAAAGAAGGAGCATGTCAGAGCCGGCTTTTAACACATTTCGTCTTAAGCTTCAAGATTTTAAGTGGGTGTATGTAGCAGAGCAGTTCACCTCTTGGTTGTGCAGTGCAATCAAAACCATTTGTCAAACAAATCTAACCAAATTCTGAACAATTACATCACCAGGCTTTAACTACAAATTGTATTATTTTATTTTGTAGGGTCGGTTTGTGCCTCTTCATTTGTCTCTGTGAGTTCTTCACGAAGGTTGATCAGGAGAAAACTCATACCTCAAAATCCTGTGAGAAGCCGTCACAGGCACAGAAGTGACGGATGAAACGCTGTAAAAGTGCTGCATGGTTACAGGTACATTGTCAACAGAGGTAAGACAGTATCAAGTATCTCCAAATGTCACAAACCCAAACCAATAAATAACCGGATTAATCTAAACAGACGGGACATGTTTGCTTCAATGAAAGTGAGAGCCTTGACTTTCTGTTAAAAAATTGAGCCGAGCATTTATTTTTTATTTTTTAAACCGCCCAGTTTTTTTTGAATTAATGAGTCAGACTAAAAAAATCTTCTCTGTTTTTCTGAATCATCAAGATAATTGAGTCGTTAATTCAGAAAAACTGAGCGTTTCTCAAGTGAATGAAATGCGCTGCAGTACAAAGCAGCTAAATTTCACATTAAAGTTTTGAAAAATATTTCTTGTAGTTGACAATTATTTGCAATTTTGAGAGTGAATGACTGTCAGCTTTGATTTTATCTAATCAGCAGGACTCACTGTGTGTTGTCTTTTTAAAATCCTTGCTAAGAGAGAGTTTATTTGTTTTTTTAGATCCTGGCACACAATCAGGAGTCAGGCAAATAAAAATGGATGAAGATTGTATGAAAGATTTGTGTTACTCATCATGTCAAACCAAATCAGGGCTGATTATTCAGATAGGTTCAGGTTTAAAACAGTTTTTTCTTAAATTGTTATATTCTAATATCTGATGTACAACTAGTCAGTTTCAATCTCGGAGCCCATTGGCTCTGAGAGGTAAAGGCCAATATTTTGGAGCTAATCACATGAATTGAACGTTTCTCCACACAAAACACATACGGTGATACTTTTTGTGGGTGTTTGTTGTTCAGATGACATTTTGGCGAATCTCTAATAACAGCTATCTGCATATCAATGCAGATAAATCTGAAAACCAATAGCCGATGCATTTCAGTGGATGTGGTCCACCTCTTTTGCTCTCCACATAGACTGTTTACCTGCAGGCAACCAGAGCCTGCTCAAACGTGATAAGTCAATCTAGAAACATTAACCAGCCCCTCATTTCTCCCTTCCCTACAAATTCTACACATTCAAATGCAAAATGTGTTTGTTGAGCAGCAGTACATTTTGTCACTTGTGTCTTTGTTGTTGTATTGTCCTGCATTAGTTTATATTATCCTGTCTGGCGACTGCAGATGCAAATGGGCTACAGCTAACTCTGGCCAAAAGTTTGTGTTGTCAACAGCCCCTGTTGCTACCAAACTAATTTGGAAGTAGTTCAAGGGACAAACAATTTAAGATTTATAATCCTGCATATTTGGCACTACTGCCGTTTGCATGGTAGCTGTGAACTAGCTATTACACTAGCTGCATTTTAACGACCTAATCAGGTGCAAATTTGCCTGTAATCATGATAGTAATTATTGTAATCATGTTAATTTACACTGTATACATAAAACAATTTTTGTTGTTGCATTTCAACAACTGTCCTTGAAGGTAACTTTTTGCAAAATGAAGCCAGCTGTGAACAATTTGTAGAAGATCCATAGTTACAGTACAGTGACAGACCTGCCTTCAGACTTTATAGCTTTAAACATTGCATAATGCTTTCTCCTCCTGTTTAATTCAAAGAGATCTATTTTTTTTTTTTTTTTTTTTATCAGTATTTTATATACCACCAAGTCTGCACAGCAATCTCAGAGTTTGCCAAGTATGGTTTCCCATAAATATCAAATCATTGCATGGGTTGAATTAAATTATCCCTGAGCCATGTATTGAAAAGACAATTGATGAGGCTGGGGCAGAGAGAAAATGAATGAGTAGAAAAACGTGTTTCAGAGCGCTTTGTATTCTGAGTATTCTGGCCTCATACGCAACACACAGAATTGTGTGTGATAGAATTGTGTTTGTGTCTGAACATGTTTGATATTATCTGTGATACAATATTGTTCCTATGAAGCAACATACAACCTAATTAATCACTGCAGAAAATAACCAAATCCTATTAGTTAAACAATGTTATTAGCCTACCTGCATCCATAGAATGAAACATAGGATCCTAACATGGGACGTTTAGTGATTGAAGATGATTTAAACGGACTATTTAAGAATATAAATTAAAACAATGATGAATACAGTGCTCACCCTGCTTTTAATCCTGAGATTGTTGAACTTGAGGAAAATATGTTCCCAATTTATACATAGCAAAATAAACACTGTGATTTTTATTTGATTTAAACAGAATTCATTATTTTGTCGACAAGAGTGAGATATGAACCGAGCCACTAAACTGAAAGTACACAAATCAAAGCCACATGTCTCCTTTTGTTTTGCACTTCCTGCCAATGTACAACATCAGTGGCAGCTCAGATGCTGCAATAGTTGCCTGAGAGTGACTTATTTATTTGTGGATATAGAGCCTCTCCCTTGTGTTCTCACCCATCTTTCAAGTTAAACTGTTCCTCTCGAATATTCTGGCTTTCCTTCTTTGCCTTAATAGGACCAGTGGCGCAGCAGATGGAGCTTTACAATGAAGCGCGTTTGGAAAATGAATAGTCCTGCGGTGCAGAGCGTTGCATGATGCTTTTATAAGTTAACAAATATTTAATGTGTCCTTCCGAGGAGAGAAAATGCATGAATAATGCATGTAGCTAAACTAGTGTGTTATGCTAGCTGGATGAGTAAAGTGTAAGAAACCTTTTCCTCTTAGACTGACAAATGGAGACATCTGTTTAGATTGTCTGTGAAAGTAGCTGAGTGCTATAACCAGGTTATCAGTTACCAAGATTTCAGTGGAGTACACTGTCAAATGTATTATATTTTCAATCGGATTCATCTTCTACTTTTGCCACTGGTATATACTTTCTCAGAAGTAAATATTCACTCTATGAAATACTTCCAAAATGGTACATGTTAGGTTGTTTGTATTCCTGGTTCGAATCCAGATCCCTTCGGGGGGTTTCTGTGTGGAGCTTGCATGTTCTCCCTGTGTTCACGTGCACTCTGCTGGTACTCCAGCTTCCTTCCACCCTCCACAGACATGCAGATTGGTATGAGGTTAATTGGAGACTCATATTTGACTGTAGGTGTAAATGGGTGTGTAAACGAGTGGGTTGGCCCTGTGATATGCTGGCGACCGATCAAATGCTTTTCGCCCAATGTCAGCTGGGATACGCTCCAGCCTCCTTGTGAAACTGCAAGGTATAGATAATTATATATTATATTATTTGTATATTTTTTAATACCTGTAGTAGAACTTTATATGAAGATTTTTTTCATACATCAATATGTGAATTAAAAGTTATTCATATGTTACATGCCCGTACACTGATAACAGAATTATTACCAACTGCTCAGAGTCACAGTTTTCCACTTAAGATCACTTCATATAATGGCAACAAAGCTTTTCCTGTATTGGAGTACAAGTACTTGCAAAACTTTGCTTATCTTGTTCCAAAGCTTGAACAATGAGAAGCTATTCTTTTTATTAATTGTGACAGTTCTTTAATAACGTGTTATCCGAATGTGTCAATTTCTTTGAATTGTGGGTGACTTTTTCAATTGGTTCTTGCCGAGAGGTCCGACCCCCCCGCTCTCCCGCTTTGGTGGACATTGATTTCAATTTGATTTCGCCCCAATCCGGAGCACAGTCTATGAAATAGAGCCTGGATCCTGATGATAAGGAACTCTAGACACGTGAAAACAGCCTTCCTCTCTGTGATAATTCAACATGATTACAAAAATGTCTGAGCGCTCTATAGCACACATTCCTTTATGATTTCAGAAACAGTTTTACTCCTCACTTGACCCCTTATTCTTTGATTTCACTCAGAGCTCTGTGTATTTCAGGTGCACCTACCTCAGCAGCCAAGCAGATGAGACATACCGTAGATGGAATGAAGACTTCTATTTGACATTGATGCACCTTTGTGGTATTATATGGAAATGGCAGAGATGAAGGCGGAGGCTGTTTGATGTGCAAATGATGATTTTGGGGCACTGGAAATGTGCACACCAATGCTTTTCTGTTAATTGCCTTTCCTGTGGAGTCGAGAAACGTTATTAGAAAAAGAATGAATATGAGCGTTAAAAACCAACTTCCAAGGCTTCAACTCTTCGAGGACGTTGTGTTTTCAACATTGCAACACTGAATCAAATTCATATTCATGATTTAACAATTACAGACTATTAAGATCTCTACATTTTAATGTCTAGCATTTCCTAAGACTTGCAGTGATACAAGAACTGGTCAGTAACAGTAAAGTCACAGTGAATTAAGCTATTTTTAAAAGAAATACAACATGTCTGCAGCAGTCATCTTCACTGCACTGCTCCAAGCTTTAATTCGTTTCTCAGGATCAGACATCGACAACCCTACTTTTATTGATTTTCTTGGACTGAAACAACAATAACTAAAACTTAAATAACTGTGTGTTATTGCACCAATCGTATGGTCTTATCAACTATCACTCTGACCCAGTGTCTACCCTAAACATATCAGTAGGTACATATCAGTGTAACCTGCTCGGTTTTGTGACTGGCTGGTGTTATCACCATTCGTTCATCACCACTACTTCACTAGCCTCCTATCAGTGACTGGATACGGTACACACTAGTGTTGTTTTGGTGTGATGTAGCCAGTTGATAACTTCACAGACAACTTTATGAGACTGTAGGATCGACAACGCATCTGTCCACTTCCTCCCCCGATCCAGAATGGAGCAATCCTGGATATATGCCTTTTTGGTACACTGACAATACGTGTTTCCAGTCGTCTTTTAGGATATCTGCATTCTTATTCTATAAGGAATTACATGGTAAAAACATGTGAGCTGTATATGTACCCAAAGAGCCTAAACCATGTCTCTACTCATACAGTCCGAGTGCTCTAGGTGCACACTGTACAGGGTCACTGTAGGAAACCATGAGTTGTTTTTTACTATGACTCCACCAGCAGGAGATGAGAACATAGGCCACTTGTGAATTTGTAATGGTGTTCTTGCTGTGTTCTTTTTTTCAGTGTTTTGGTCCGGTGTTCCAGCCCCACTGCCTTGCCACTCTGTCGCTGCAGGGATATTATTATTTCCTTGCTTCTTCTGCAGCCTTTGAGACAACAGCTCCCTTTGTGGCACATTGTTGCTTAGTGGTCATAACAAGTGAGAGATGCAGGTATTGTCTCTTAACATCATCAGCAAAAGCTTATTGATGTGTATCATTGTAGTCTATAGGAATTCAGCTGTTGTGAGTAAGCAGTCTGTTGATCTTCCAGACGTGTTTTAAACATATCCATTCACATAATGAGTTTGCCGTCTCCCGAATGCTGAGCAGTCCAAGCTGTGCTGTACTGAGGCGCTGAGTCATTTGCTCTCTTAGCACGCTCACAGCTGCCTGTAGATAGGGCTTTGTCTTGTGTTATAAGCAGATATTTTACACGGAGATGGGTGTTTTCTGTGCCTGGGAGGAGGGAGCCGTAAAAGGAGTGCAGTAAAAATGGCCAAGGTTGACTAAGGACAGATAAGAGCCACAAATTTATTATAATTAAGCGAACTGCCCCTGCCTCTCAAGCTGTTGTACTATCTCCTTCCATTAAAAGCAGACCAGAAGACCAAAGGAGGTAAAGGGATAATAAATAATTGTCGACCAATTAGGCCAATATCAGGTCTAATCTCCGCAATTGTTGTCACATCAGCTACCTTGAAATTGGGATACTTGCATGACAATAGAGACTTGGAGCTGAGTGATACAGTAATATTCAAAGGTGGAAAACTGTCACATACTTTACAGTTAAAGCAATTGCCAAGAGGACTTTACAAGATATTCTAAGGTTCCTTTTTCTAGTTTTCTTGGTTTTCCAGTCAATATCCAATTCATTTTAATCTGCTGTTCACCGGATTGTTGCTAATACACCTACAATTATTTTAATGCATTTAAAGAAGAAAGTGTCAGAGGGGAATAAGGGCAAACTTGGGTCTTTTACTGTTGAAAGAGTTGGTCACTTGTCCCTTTACTGAGCCGTGACCTCCAACTGTCAAGCTTTACATTGCAGCAGAATTTGCAGCAGAATTTGTTCTGTATTGCAGGGTAGCTACTAGCCGGTGTGGAAGCATTGAGTAGGCGAATAACAAGAGAATAACAGGAACAAGGATTAGGGTGGTTAGATATGCATTGATGTTTTTAAGAGAAACTTTACTCTGACAAGGGAAACTTTACTCTGACAAGGGAAAATGATTTGAGGATAATGAGCAACCTCTGACAATACGTGCGGCTGGATTTGCTGTAGTATAAACATTTATCTGGTGTAGCCACCTCTTTTCTTTGTAAAGAACAGTTTTTTTTTTTTCCTCTCTTAATATTGCAGTTTGGTGAAGACAGGTTCCATCTCTAGATAGGGAGCCAGTTATCCGGACATGCTCATTTTTGCAGCTTAGTTTGAGCAGATAAATATAAACTCTCTTAATTTGTAGACAAACAGAGACTTATCTGTATACAAGCTTTATACAAGCTGATATTTTGTTTCATACACTCTATTTTGGGATCCAAAGAAATCGAAAGCTTTATTGGTCTGCCATGCTTGGGTGTGATTGTTGAGGTATGATTCGACAATTGCCGCTTGATGTAGTGGAATTGACATATGCCCAACTGTGATTCTCCGGATTCATTAAGTCAAAGGTAATTTACACAGCATGTGTACAAAAGTCTTTAAATATGAAAATAAAACAATATACCTATCAAGGTCTCAAACTCCTCTTGAATTGAAAGCCAGTGAGGAGATATGGGACATTCGCAATGGTTTCAATGTTTCTAGTATGAAATGTTGCAGAGATTATGTGCCTGCCCATTGAAAATCCTAAATACAACCAGCTAAATATTAAAATCAACATAGCACTTGACAGTAAATTGAGGCACAATAATGGCAGTCCTGGACTTGTGTGTGTGTGTGTGTGTGCGCGTGTTTGTCTGTATATGTGCATGGGTGTGTGCAGGCGAGGACAATTGGGTGTTGTAATGGATGGACATCCAGACAGACAGGTTCCTGAGACCCGGCCTTGCAGTGTGGTGTGTTTGGTGATTAATAGGGGTACAGTTGAGGAGGGGCTGCAGGATCATTAATTGAGCTCAGGACCTCATTTGCAATGTTTTGATGAAAATGAAGAGAGGAAGAAGGGTTGAATGTGTCGGGGCTGGGTGGGACAGCAAGGAACTTTAATGAAGGCAAATAACCATGACAGGTTGGCTGTGTGAGCGGGTTTACAGTGGATGTGTCCTGTGTGGTGTGTTGCTCACTTTCATGTCTTAAATCTCAACATTGACTAAACCACAGACGGATCCAAATATCTTCTTTTCACTGAAAATATTTAACCTTGTCAGACACAAACTCACAGTTAAACGTTGCCTGAGGAAAATTACATTGTCCAACAGTAACTTTATCTTATAGTGCTGTACTGCCACTTTGAGTAATGAATGGTTAATTGATCCAAAATGGAAAATGTCACAAATGCAGAAAATACACAAAGAGGGAGGGTGTGTGAAAACAGCCTTCCTCTGCCGATGAGCTGCAATTATAACTCCACGTGTGGAGGGCTGAATTGTGCTCGAGAGGAAAGTCACTTTGTCGCGTTTGCCTGATTGAGAATCAGTTCTCATAAACACTGCCATCACCTTTATAGTCTTCCAGACAGTTTGATCCCCAGGAGCTGTAATAAAAACCCAGGGGAATACGAGGTGACATGCAGTTGGCATTTTGCGATAAGAAGGGAATGATATCCCGCTTTGTCATGAATGTATTTCCTTCCATTGACATTAAAGATTGAGTGCTGTAATTAGCATGTGAGCTGCATTGTGTAGATCGGTCTATCAAAAACACATTTTTACAAACGGCCGATTTTTCTGCTTCTTCGACCATTAATTGTCCTTTTGAACACTGATGAGTGATTGTTACATAGTTCCATGTAGATAGATTGTGGTAGAATTCAATGTACTATACACTCATTTATTTCAACCTTTTGATAAATTTTCTTATTCATCCACCAAAAAATCTCTCCACCTCCTAAGAGCAGAGGCTCAGCATTAGATCTTCAGGCAGTGCTGAGCTGGGCCTGTTCCTCGTATCCCCCAGAGGCCAAGGAAGACCTTCTCCCATAAACTCTGAAATCCAATTGCATTGTGTTTTACTGACTTTTTATTCTGCTTTTAAAGGCTCATCTTCTACTTTCACCTCAACAGTGGTAAAAGGCTACAAAAAGAAGCTGTGACCCATTGCATGTGCGCAGGAACTCACCAGACACACCTGAAAAATTAATCTATTAACAAATGCAAAATTATGTTCTGAAAACTTAAAATGAATCTGAAAGAGAGCTACTGTAATATTTATAATATTTAATATACATTGGAATCTACTGGAACCACACTTATGGCTTTAGCTTGCCGCACGACAACCAACTGCAAAATCACAGATCAGAATTATGCGACTGCTTCTTTATTGTATTTTCTTCAGGGATATGTTAGTAGCCATTGTTTATAACAGGGGTCTTCAACGTTTTTCAGGCCAAGGACCCCCAAACTGGTGGAGAGATGGAGCAGGGACCCCCTACTATATATATTGTTTACAATTGTGTTTTATATTAAATTGGGCCTAGTGCCATATATAAACATAGCTACCCTGTTATTGTGCATTCAATACTAAGCTATTCAAATATGACACAGCTTCATATATTCATGTTTTTTATTTAAACATGTGCACGGTACAGGGTGGCCATGCCACTGCCATTTATAAATATACATCTTGCATACAACACAGAGCTATTAAAGTAATTCACAGATTCATTTTTTTATTTTAAACATACACGTATAAGAGACAGTGAATCCTCAAGCCATCTGTGGATGGCACACATACTCCCAAATTAGTGAAATGTCAGACACTGCTGGGTAGCTCACAACTTATCTAACCTTGGACGGATGGAGGTTGTCAGGCAGAGGGTCAAATCAGACTCTCAATATGTTGGATGCATGTTTATATGTATTTAAAGACATTTAAATATGTGGAAAAATAAATCAAAAATTATAAAGAAAAAAAAATGTTTGGTCTAATCAACCAAACATTTTGCGACCCCCCTGCAGTACCTCCGCTGACCCCCGTTACTGGAACAATAAATAAGAATGCATTCAGTGTCATTTCTCTCATTTCTTTAGAGGTGATAATGTTTTTTAAATTTGAGACACGATTTTTAATCTAAAGTTAAAGGTTCAAGACAAGTCTATGCCAACGCCCCGGGGATAATGTTTTACTTGCAAATTCCTGACCTTCAGATAACGTGTTGGCACAAAGTGAAGATGTTCAAATAAAAAAAGAAAAACTTATACACAACTGACAAGATCAAGCTCTAAGGGCATTTTTATGTACCTCGAAAAGTGACTCATAAAATAAGAAATATTTAGGAAAACGATATATCTATCTATATATGTAGAAAAGAGCAAATAACAAAAAATGACATTTAAGATTATGATTCTTGTGTCCTGTTCCCTCCCATATATAAAACACAGAGAATGTCTTCATTGTGCTGCAAAGACACATTTGAGGGACAAATAACAAGTGCACTAAGCTTGATAAATGACTGCACACCCTGGATTTGCTTCACAGGAAAAGCACTTTAATATTTCACCATGTTGAATGTGATTCATTTGAAGCAAGAGCTCCCTGTATAATAATTTAATCTATAAATGGTACCTGGATGTCTTTTTCACTTACATATAGAGAGGTATTCACATGTGAATACATACAATTGTTAATGTTGGGAAATGTCTACCCTAACTTTTTAGAAATAGAACTTCACTTTTTCTCAATTTAAAAGCATTCATCTTGACTAGCACTTGCCACTGATCAGAATGAACAGAAAACACAAGATGCAATTAAATCTGTCCATCAAAGCTTTCTTTGTTAGCCAATTGTCTCTCTGGAGAAGCTAATAACACTTAAAATAGAAACTAGGCAGTGATATCATTGTCTTTTTCTCATGAAAGAGGTGCCAAGTAAAAAATAAACAAAACTAAAAATAGAAACTGAGACAATTATTCAGATTTAGTGTGACACGTAACATCTGCTCAGTGCAGCTGAATGTGACAGGACTAACTTAGCTGCTGTTCCCTTTTTACTCTGGCCAGTCTAAATGCAAAAGAGATGTAGATGGAGAGAGACGGCTGAATTTTCTTCCCAGGGTTCCTCTAACTGTATCTCTCAAAGAAGCGGACTTTAAACCCCCTTAAATGGATCCAATAACGGAGAGGGCTTTGCAGTGACGCTTGTGTAATTGTGTAACCCTAATTTTTCCTGGCACGGAGGCTCTGACAGAGGCCTGTCATCTCCCTTAAGCCTCTTCTCTCAGCCACGATGCCGGAATGAGATCTCGCCTTAGCTGCAGAAACGCTGAAAGTAATATAACAGACACCAAGAGAACAAAATCACCTTCTTACAGAGAAATCCCTTGGAAAAAGGGCTTTAGCTTCCATATCTACGCTGGCCTCCCAGCTGACATGATGCGGTGAAGAGGGCTGCGCGATACCCACTGACGGTACGGTCTCACAGATGAAGGAAATGTTTCATCTCTCACAAGTGATTTAACGTCACAATTTCCTCAGTGACTTATTCAAATGTAGCCCTGCATGTGCAGTTATTCCCTGGTACGCTGATGAAGAAAACGAGCACTCTGGCTAAATTCACCTGGCGTGTGCCTGCCCCCCCCCCCTTTGCCTCTCAGACCGCATAAGCAGCAGCAGCATCCTCTGGCACGGCAGTCTAATGGCTCATATATGTTTTATGGCAGTGCATGATAGTGCAATGGCATCTGGCTATTCCGTGTCTAGTTCGACTACTGCTAGTTCTTTGAGAGGAGCTCCCACTGTGATGAATAGAAGTCTATTGTCCCTGTGACTTTAGTCAAGTCGGTGGAAACTCTGTGGTGTCAGGCTCAGAATTGAAATGAACAGAGTTGATTTGGAGACTGTTCTTTTAACATAGGACTTCTGCTTTAGTCATTCCTAATCAATTAAAAACAGCAGCCACTGATGTGACATTTTCTGATTATTCCGACGTACATAAACTGTTTTGGATTAAGAAAAATAGATTAACACAGGATGAGTGTGTGTCGTGAGTGCTTGTGTGTGCGTGTTGGGGAGTGGGGTGTCTTAAATTACTGCAGATAGTAGCAAATCTCCCCCCTTTGATCTTTACAACCATCAAAGGGATCCGTCCTCCCAAAGTCAGACACCCAGCTCCGTACAGCGCTTCGCCTCATACGCTTTGAAAGAATGTCAAGCAGCATCTCTTCATTTCTGCTGGTCAGTAATCTCTTTTTACACAGAAACACTGTGAGGTTGTTGCTGCCTAGATCACAGGCTGCCAGCCACTAGCACGTAGCCACCACAATAACAAATGTAAAAGCAAGGTGCTGCCTGTAGCTATCGGTGTATGAATAACATGAGATGGAAAACACTGTTTGGCTCCTCTGATGCTTAAGGCCATGAATGGAACTGTAAATCCATTTTCCAAGAAGTCTATGCTTAGTCTTGCTTTCATATACCCTGTGTTCTCTTTACCACATTCATGTGCTCAATATTATTCATGAATCTTCTAGTCTATTACTCTATGAGCGGCATTTGTGTTTTATACAAATTTCCATATTTACCTCTGTCAAGGAGGTTATGTTTTCGTCCCTTTTCATTGGTTGGTTTTTTCACTTGGTTGACTTGTTTGTCAGTAGGGTTACTCAGAAACTATTGAAGGGATATAGAACATAAAAGAACCCATTCACTTTTGGTGAGGATCTTTCAAAGATGCATAGATCTGGTATATTGAGGAGACTGCTTTCTATGAATGTGCAATTTAATGCAGCTTGACCTAATTTAAGAGGACTTAGCGTTACCATTGTTTGTTCGTCAGACAGTTTGCAAGAATACTCCAAAACAACAGAACCTATTTCTATGAAAGATTTTGGAGGAGTGGCCCATGCCCCAAATGAAGAACTCTACATTATGGAGCAGATGTGGATAATAGGCTGATCCAGGATTTTTTCTTCCTGCATTCCTTATCATAGCATTGGCATTGGCCTTGGCGGTGGTTTGGGCTCTCCCAGCACCCCTCTAGTTTACTTTTTATTGCCTGTTGACAGTTTGCTGAGGAAAGACCACAGTGATCCAATGGAGAACATGAATATTATTTTTCAACATAAGCTAGTGTGTAAATCATTAATGACCCTGAAACTACAATGATACAAATCCACATCCACAATCTTGTATTGCCGATCAGGAAGAAGGACCCTCGACTGTTAATTACTTTGCTTACTTTTCCTTTGGTTTTCGGATCCTGCTCATTAATCTTACACTAATGATGTCTTTAGACAAGAAATGTGCCTCCATGAATAAAATACACCTAACCTTGGAAAATGGTATCGCCTCCCCAAGTATCTACTGGAATGTGCTTTCTGCATTAATTTTACAACTTTTAAATCACCTTTTAATCCCTCATGACTAAGTTGCTGGACTGGAGCCCGATGGTCCCTCTAGCTATTTTGGTTATGTCAAAGTGGCAAAAACATTTAAACCTCTCTCTGCACCTCCACCATTTTTTTTTCTTTATGCACAATCACACAACCAACAAGGTCAGAGCAATATTTACAGTTGTAACATGTGAGTATAATTGTCATTATAGCTTTAGATACTTTGGGTGTGATTTATGTGTCTTATTAATTTTTCTCCACAGTACGCAGGAAAACGTGACTTATTAATAATTTGAGATTTCGGGGGACCTTGAAAAGGGAGCGTGGAATTAATCTTCCTTTGGCACATTCCATCTCTTCTGTCACTCTTCATTTAGGCGACTCCCAGCAATTTCTGCCAATCAGTGAAATTTTCAAATCGGTGTAGAGTAATTTGTTGTTAATCACAGTTTAGTTTAACATCAACTGTACAGTCTCACTAACACCAATGACAACCACTGACCTGCTTTATGCTTGTTAGATTTATTCAAATGTTGTTAGGCAGCTTTCTCAAGATATTTCTCAGGCCGTAGCCTACTGGTACTGGTGCGCAGGACTAACTGTAGACAGTGATGGCTGTTTTTTTTCCATAATGGAGGCAACGACTAAGTGAAGAGACGTTTAAAATTGATCTGTTTGCTGAGCAATGGAAATCCAATCCACTGCAGGATTCAATCGCTGGACTAATGTGATGACAGCTGAACCCAAACATTTACCACTGGCCTATTTGTCATTTTACCTCTAGTGTCAACCATAGATACATTCATTTATTTTGTCAGATGGACTGTTCCTACTCACGTTTACAATGCTGCAGTTAATGCTTAATATCTGTGTCTTTCATTCCTCCAGAGTTTGAATAATCCTTTTCTAACATTTCAATGGGCAAAACTGCCACACGTGTGCTATTCATAGTTGCTCTGTCTGCATCAACATTACACGGTGCACAACTAAACAAGACCTACCCGAGATCCCAGTGTTATATCAACATCATTAATCTATTTAATAAAGCAGTTCATTAAGAATGCAGTGAAGAACAACAAAGATTGTCCTTTGTCCTGCTATGTATCCACTGAAGCTTGTGGTTTTATTTGTAGATATGCAAAAATGTATAAACATATTTGTATCATATGTTGATTACACTTAAATGTTCTCTGTGGAGGTTTTTTGTAAACAAACCAAAAAAGCACACTGAAACACACCATGAGGATCCTGGAGGTCAAATAAAGATGTTGAATAGATTGCCATCTACACGAAACATTTGCAAAGGTGATTGTTTTTTAAATATTTACATAATGCGTTGTTTACTTCTATGTTTACTACCTTGCAGTGTTCTCTTCAATCACACTTTCAAACACTGATCAGCACAAAAGCCTGCAGTGGAATTGTGTGCCGTGCAAATACAAACAACAGAGGCGGGATGGACTCATAAAAACACAGTGCTCCATTGTGCTGCTGGTGTTCCACGGGGTGCCTTTAAATAATGCAGTTTAATAGGGACACAGCAGAGAATAAAAAAAAGCTGTTTTATTTTATTTTCCCTTCAATCTCTTGTGTCCATCAAAGTTGTTAGATTTTATGTACAGAAACATCACGTGTTAGTATCAAGGATCTGTATTTTTTGCCATCAAATCATGGATAGTTTTGCATTCTGCACCCTACTGAAGGTCAACCCTCTGTCCCTCTTGCACTGCTGTTATGGTGTCCATCTTCCCTTCAGGGAAAGTGACAGGTATCTGCCAGTAATGACTAAATCACTTGATAAAAGATAAATAAATGTAAATTCAATTATCCCTGATGCTTTCAACGGCTTTCACGCGACATTGGGAGTGTGCATGTGGGAATTTGTCGTTCAGGAGACATTGATTAAATATGCCACACACAATTAGCCCATCTAATCGAGTGTGTCCTCCTCTCCTGTGGAAAGGTGATGTCAGAATTTTATGGGGCATTAGGCAGTAGTGCTCCTTGTATTTTCTTAGAGATCACCAGAGAGTAGGAGCACCGGGGAGAGAAGCCCATTTGCAGGCTGTTTCTGTATAAATCGGGAATTGTGAGGCCTGCGGGGTAAAGAGAAGGCTAACTGATCCTTTTAGACCAATGTCAATACTGATACCCATCACTGTTTGCACTCGCTGCAGGGTCCATGGCCTGCCTGTAATGTATGTGGCATCTCGGTGATTGAGAGAAGAAATGACAATGAGACGAATTAGGAGCGGAAGCAGAGATTGGCTTCCCTGATGGCTCCTCATTCCTGAATGCAAAGTGTCTCCTAATACTTCTAAATAGAGAGTGTCGCCCTGCCGAATTAATGTTACTCTTTTGGCTAATGCTTTGTCACGGACATCAGGATGTGGCTACTCTCCATGATTAACTTCACTATATGTGAAGTCCACTTAAGAGTTATGTACTCTAACACCTTTTTTACGCCAGCGTTAGCAGGTACAGACAAGCTTCTAAATGCATTTCAACCCGATAAAAAGGTGATGGACTCCTTTCCCATAGCCAGCAGAGGAGTTTGCCTCTCACCTTGCTGTCTTGCCAAATTAGCGCATTCATCCGGGTGTCACATTTCCATCAGTGCCAATCGAGCAAGTAAAAAGCCATGTCTACTGCAGAGTCATTTGAATGAATATCGATTGCATCAATTCCCCTAGCAGCCAGAAGCCAGATGCCACTGAGGCTGTTAGTGAGTTTATTAGAAGCTTCAGTAATTTTCAACAGTCCTGTGGAATTTGTTTTCCTTAATCCTACTTTTTCATATTTGGGAAATATCGTCCTTCTTTTGTGATTTCTGCACTACGCGAAGATACCTTATTAGTTCCCTTTCCTCTGCTGGTGTCTTCTCATAGCTATTGCCTCTTGCAAATTTTTCAATTCCTTAATTAATCCTAAAACTACTTATTTTCCATTATGCAACTTTCAAAGCTCATGACGTTTTATTCACAAGAGATTATTACCCCCAGTGCAAACACAATGTAGCATAAATAATTGTTAAAGGGACAGATTTAGTCATTGTGATAATGGCCTATGTTGAATAAAATAATGTGTTGGGATACTGTATTAGTATTTATGTTTGATCATTACAACTTTCTGACTTTAAAGTTTCTGTATCTTCTCACAAATGTGTTTTTTTTTGTAATAAGTACAGTAGTATTTCACAGTAAGTTTCATTTTGCAGTCCTAATTTATGGATTTTACTTTACAGGACCACTGTTGGCAAGTTTGCAATATTTATATGTTTTATCTGCAAATGAGGACGCCATAAAACAGCATCATAATGTATCAAATAAAAAAGTCTTTAGAAGCTCGTAACAAAACTCCCTCTGGCAGTAATGTGCTTTAGCCTTTGATTTTGCAACGCCAGACTTTCTGATTCTCTGTCCGAAAAAATGCGCTCCGACTTCACGGTAGTCTCCGTTAACCTTGTCGTCTTTTATTTCTAATACTCGTACTTGATGGCTATTTTCAAGATGGCAGACTGGAACGTGAGCCATCACTTACAGAGGCTTTCCGAGGAAGTTCACCACAGTGTGGGGGGTTGCTGCTGCTGTTTATCCACCATGTGACTGTCATTTCAATTCTGAAGGTCAACATATAGTTACTCAGTACGGGTCATACTCGGGAAATCGTTTCCATGACAACCATTTGCTATGGGCCTGATATGAGAACAGAGGATAACCCACATTGGACACACACACAAACACACACACACACATAGAGATACCAAAAACATCCAAGTCGATAAACTCTCTCCGAACGAGCTTTAGCTTTTCAGCCCACTTTACTGTGATAGAGTGTAAAGTATCAGTGTGACGGTGTGTAATGGGAGGGACACTGCCGATGGTGTGCTCAGAGTCAAAAGGTGTAACTATACAGAATTTGTGGTCTGTATTAGAAGCATTCCACCCTATACAGTCATTCTGGTACCATAATACAAAAAGTTAGACAGCGGTGTGAGCAAGCTGAAACGTAAACTGGATCTACAGCTCCATTAGAGCCTGCAGCATTTTTGTGGGAACCTATCGATTTCCCCTTTTAATATGAAACATGGATCTACACCTGTCTCTGTAGTCAAAGATAATGACTTCCTGAAGTGTAGATAGTATTTGCCTAGCTTCCTTTAGAGGAGCTGTGGTTCACTAAATGCCCGTGTGCATGCGCAGTGGGCTCATGCAGGAGCCGGCCAACACGGGTAATCTTTACAATGGTATTATATTACATGCTCAGATGAACATTGGATTTTATGGTCTCTCGGTGCATGGTGCTCCCTCTCTTTCAGATGGCTTGGAGGGATAAGGTCTGCTCTAGTGTTTGGGGGAGGGGGGAGGGGGCAGTTATTTCATGTGATAAATACTACTCTCATGCCATTATTATGCTGTCTCATTTCAGGGTAGAACCATAACTCCATGAAGCTAATGCATGTGTGCCTTCCTGCACACAGACACACTCGCACACACCCGATCGCACACAACACCACCAGCTCAACTCCAAAGCTGCATCTTTATCCTTATGCGATAGAGTCGGATCATAACTTTAACATAAGCAGGCATTCCTTGTGGTAAGGCTCGACGTTTTTACATGAGAGTGGATCTTACTCCTCCGGGGTGAATTATTGATAATATTTAGAAAATAGCGCCGCAGGGGGATAACTTGAATATACAGTTTGTGTTAGGCACATTGCGATTATATTTAATGAGTTATTCTATTTACGGGATGCTCCTCTTCGCGTCGGTTTTGTTAAGGGGAATCCAGGGATAATTTACTATGGTGGAATCTTTTTATCTATTTGTGCGTGGCAAAAGATTCAAGTGTATTCTTGTGGGGAGTGGAGCCCTGTCTTATCCCTGCTAGTCACCTCCTTCACATAGAACTCACGGCCGTTACTGCAACCAGGACTAATCATTATTAAAAGCTGTATTACACTTTGGACTTAAGTTTAAGTGCAGTGATGCTTACCTGTAACCTTTAGTTAAAAATCTGCAAAAAGAAAAATCCCACATCATATCTGCCGTCTAAATTTTGAATTGGATTGGGCTTTCATGCAGATAAGAAAAAATGTAAAGTGAGATGTATTGTTTCGTACCTTCAATTGCTTTGTGTGAGTGTGTGAGTGTGTGAGTGTGTGTGTGAGTGAGTGAGTGAGTGAGAGAGAGCCTGGACACACACACACTTGCCTCCTCTCCTCTGGCCTCCTCTCTGAGATAGCAGGCAATAAAAGTGTCACTCTGAGACCAAGGTTTGGCTCTCAGGGAAATCTCAGATCATCCCTCTCAAATCATCTGTTAGAGGGGGAGACAGAGAGGTCACAGAATTCATGGCTTTTTTATGTTGTTTTTTTTGTCTGTCCTTCACTTCTGCACAGCCATCTGCTCCAAGGCTCAACCCACTTAACCAAACTAAAAGCCCTTAGGAGAAGGAGCGGGCCTTCACTTGTAGGGGTCAAGCTGAGGCTTTTTTCCCTGTGTTATCAGGAGTTCTGTAGGTTCAAGCCCAAATGGTGACACTCAGCTGAGGGATGTGGCCAGATTTATATCTCTGACATTTCTCGTTAGGAGCCTTAGATTGACGACTTGGCACAAAAGAAAAAGTTATCTTCGCAAAAGAAAAGCAGTTCCAGCAATCACATCAAAGGACCAAGTGTGATATGTGCTTATCAATTTAGTATTATTTAATATTGATAGGAAAAAGTGAAAAATTACGTTTACTTAGTCTGTTGAGGTCCATCGTTGAATTTAGTTAGCAAAGTTAATAAAACTTAAGCGAGTTTGAATCTACAACCTCTGCTGTTCAGAAATTGGGAGAGTTGTGCATTTGTCATGCAAACAGATTAGTAAATAAGAAGGTTCAGGAGTGCTGTGATTGTGTGTCCTTTGATTACGTTTATCTGACAAAGTGTGTAAAGAGTAATGTGATGAGTTGTAATATGATGCAGGCCATGCCTTAGTAGATTTCAGTACTTAGATAATTTCTTAGCAAACCCTTTAGTGAGGTTTCGTCAAAGCGAATATTCTGTAACTATAATTGCACCTGTTTGTAAATTAAGTCTGTCTCTTGTATTTGTTCAATCATCAATGTTTTGTATTTGGTTGATTAAATCAATTTCAAGTACAAACACACAACTGATAGCATTCACCTGACATTTCACACATTTCCAACTGATCCGAAGCCGCTCAGTAAACACCAATTATTGGCTGTAGATTTTGTTTGATTACAATCACCTGCAGTTTGACTAAAGCCACCTTTTGTTTTCCATCTAACGTTCACATGGCGCGGTAATCAAATACAAGAGGTAATAAAAATTAACTATCTCAAATAGGTCTCATACATTATTTGCTTTTGACTCTCAGGTCTCCTGTGAAACGCCACCAGGTCTGTGAGATCCCACTCTGCTCGCAGGATATCAGACCACGTGCGTCATGACAAATGCACCCTTCAGGTGCGCACTGAAATAGCAGCACATATGTCAAAAACGGTTCCTGCTACATCGTGACTTGTCTGGCTCGAGCCAAGTCCTGTCTGGCCATATGACTCAAATGTATTTTCATCATTTCCCGCCGTTTTGATTTGGTTCCATCTGTTCTCACTCGGCGAGGGTCTGAAGACAATGCTGGACGCCCAAGGTTGAAGAGGCACACAGGCTGCTGACCTTTACCGAAATGCTGGATGTGTGTTTTCCACCTATCACTGTCTAAACTGCATGAAAATTTAAAAGCACCTCTCGGAGGCCGTAAGCTTAAGTGTCCTACAGGCACTTGAAATTAGGAGTCAGAAGAAAGCTTATGACTTTAAATTTTGGTTTAATGATATACGTTTCCAAAGGCATTGTAACGGATAATGTTGCATTCAATGCTGTGGAAATTTCTTCTTTGTATAACTGTTTCATGTTATTACTGGCATGCAGGTCTAATTTATCAAAAGATTTAAGATGATCAAATGGCTCTTTCATGTAAAACCTGTGATGTTTCACAAACAAGATAATTACAAGTGTTTCCCAGCAAACACATCAAAGTGAGATGTGATCCCTTGATGAATTGGAGCAGGAGCTTTAAAATGCCGAAACAGGACGCAGGTTCACTTTGTAAACTCACCGCAATCACCGCAATCTGTGCGTCTCTTCTCTCCTGGTTGGTGGGGAGGTAATTACGGTTGAGGTTACAAGTAAAATGTGCCACTTATTGGACTTGCGTGTCAGAGCAGGGTCCAATCAGGCAGGATAATGAGCAGCATGATTCCACAGGGGATCCTCCCCATGCTGTGCTGATGTGCGTTGCAAAGGAAACATCTGGCCTTTATCAACACTCAGGCTCCAGTGAGACTGTCACTTCCCCAGCCCCCATGTCACTGAGAAAGAGGAACGTTGGTGCAGGAATCACAGTGCTCTTTGAATCCATTTAATGCTTTTAAACATGTATCAAGAAAACCTGGAAGGAAAGTATTTCACCTTAGTTTACACAAGCGAGTAGGCGGACGACTCCCTAATAAAGCCCTCAGAAGCTCAGTACAAGAGCGAGAAGTATTGTAAATCCATTGAAAATATAAATTTAAACTAAGCCGAGAGTCGGGTTACTGTTACTGCTGCATTTAGAGTCTGAGGGTTTAAGTCCTGGAAGAATTAAGAGATAAAAGTTTTCATTCCACAAGCAGAAGAATGCCCCTGGCGTCATGCCACTCTGCATGTGAGCGCTGCTGTGAAATGAAACAGCAGAAATCTCAACGCCGTCTTTACAGTGAAAGCGCGACATGGGATTTTGTATCAGGTCCATCCTTTCTCCAGCTCCCAGTCGGCTGGAAAATACCTGTTGACAAACACAAGCGCCGCCGCTACACTGGGACGCTGGGAGAAAGCCCGATGCACAGACCTTGAAGAGGAGTAAATATCTACTTAAGTGTTTCCTCCTCGTGTGCCAGGCTCTCGGTATTGGTGTAGCTCAGGTGCCACGAGCGGCTGGTTTCGCTCGGATCAAAGGATGGAGTGTGAGGAACAGCATCCTTGAAAAGCCAACGATTTCACTTTCCCCAGTTATTCCTGGGTCTCAGCCAGATGTAGTCCTGTCTGTAATTTCATTACCAGTCTTTGGAGCCTCTATTTGTTTTAGTGACATCAATGCCGGAGTTTACTCACCGTGCAAGCACCAGACGGTGGCACTAACTGTGATTTTTATTAAGATGTGTACTTAGTTCCTGTTCTCATTAGCATCACGCAGCAGCAGACTAATGTACGTTTGAGGTGACGGTGCTTTTATAATTTAAGATTACGAGTCTTAATAAAGCACTCTCTTCATGCTTCATATCCACTGATCACCAGCGCCTGGGTCAATTGAGTAATTAAGAATTTAATTAAGCTTCAGCTTGGATCACAGTCCTCTAACGCAGTCGAGCCTTGTACGCTAAGCATCAGTAGCAGAGATCAAATAGAGAAGGGATGATGTGCCAGGCAGGAATTTAGAGATGGGAGCAGTGTCGTGAAGAGGAAAGTGGCTTATCTGTGTGATCTCTGATCTTTCTCCACCCGACTAAGGTTGTTCTTTTTCTGCTTGCCCATATCACACTGTAGATTTCAGTGCAATCCTCTAAGGAATGCAGCATTCTGCATTATCTTCAGGTCGCTCCCCTCATCATGACCAGCATGTAATACAATACATTATATTGACTACTTTGGAAGCAGCCCTCACAGTGAATTGACTGTGTTACCGTGCAGTGTTAATTTTGGCAGCTATTTTTGATTTAGTCTTAGTCTTTTGACGAAAATATATTATATTAGTTTTAGTCACATTTAGTCATTTTTATCCTTCTTTTAGTCTAGTTTTCGTCGACTAAAACTCAGAACATTTTAGTCTAGTTTTAGTCACATTTAGTAGCCACATTAAACTCCTTTTCTTCCCTCCTCAGGCACAGGGGCCCTGTGTTGTGTCTACAACTGCATAATAGTCTAGCTTGCAGTACTTAGGTTGTCCATTAGACATCCCTCCTAGCATTGGTCTATAGCAGGGGTTGTCAACCTTTACTATCAAAAGACCCATTTTGCCCACTCTTCCCCCAAATAAAATTTGTCTGGAGCCGCAAAACATATTTGATAACAAAGCTAATAAAGTTTAATATAAAGTTATACTTTACTAAACTATAGTTTGAGAAAATACACAGGCAAGTGTAGGCCTGCTTTGAAATAAATTAAACACAGCACTTTGTAGGGCTATTTGAGTCCTCCCCATATTTGTGGGAAACATATGAAATAAGAAGTACCCTATTTTGAAATAAATAAAACATATAGCTGCAGCCTTATAGCTTAAAAATATAAAAATATATGTTGCCGTGGCCTAAGGTAGGCTAATCTCACTAATGGTGCAAGAGTAAATGTTAAATGAAGCCGCTCAACCCTGCAATATGAGAGTGTCGATGACCTCACCTTGTGTCCATATGTTAACACACATGTTGTAATGTTTGTTGTGTGTTTGAAGAGCATGGATCCTGAGGATTGTAATTCACTTTACTGTTTCGCAGTGTCTCACAATAGGTTTACTCAAAGCACGAGCCACATGTCATTAATACATATATCATCCTGTCAATCAATGCTACTTGGTTGGTCGTATTCAACCCATTAGGATCAGATGCAACATATCTATGTGTATATACCTTTAACACTGGGTGCAACATTTATCTTTAGAGCTGGATACTATGAGTCTCATCAATGTCGTCTTTTTCAAGACGTGTGACTGATGAAATACTTTGTGATGTAGTTTGTTATTTTCTAAAGCATTTCAGACGATGGCTGATGAGCTAAGTGATGGGAGCAGATAACAGCAGAGTTTCATTGACCAAAACAACAATGAAAATAACAATGACGGAGATTCCGACCCTGCTGACCAAGGCAGTCAGTCAGTGCCATGTTTGAGGAGGAAGAAGAGGTGGATCTCGATGGATTCCTGTTTGTGCGGTTTAAAACAGGGGCGTTTCTAGGATTGAAAGAAAGGGGGGGCTTAGCCTCTAAGGATGCATAAAAAAGCAATTTTTTTGGGGCTCATTTGGAGCTGCGGATATCCATTGTTTCAGACAGTTCATAGATTGGTTCAATCAGAAAGAGTGTGATTTTTCTCTGTATTTCTGCTTGCATTCATTCAGTATAAGATAACAGGAGAGGCAGAATTTCAGGGTCATTGTGAAATTTGACAACACAAATATAACCTTTTCTCAAATAGAGAGAAATCATTTTCCTGCTTGTAAAGGAAAGACGGATATACTAGCTTACACCTGGGTCACACTGCCTCTGTGAGCAGCGCGGCTCAGATGGCTTTAGTTGTTTTAACAAGGTTTTGATTGCCATGGCAGGTCCGGAAGTTACCTCATGCAGGCATTCCGTATTTATTTAGTGCCTCTGGTATAAATGGATTAAAAACAACTGTCTCATCATTTAGTTGGAAATGTTGGACTTCAGGTTTATGCAAAGCCTGCTAAGGTAACTTGGAGGACTGATGTTTTTGGACAGCAGGGAACCGTGTCAAACACATCAGCAACTCGGCTGAGGCTGAATTAATCACTAATTCACATAAACACACCACTATTAAGATGCCCAGAAACACAATTAGGGCTGTGTGCTTCAAAGCCCTTCATCATCACTATTGTAAAGCTTGTTAATTCAGGCCATAATGCAGTTACATAAAAGATAAACCTATATTACAGAGCGAGGCAAAATGATGGCAGTAATGTGAGAAGTGTGTCATCAACAGTAAGTGTGTTTATAAGATTTTGAAAATGAACAGCAAGTTCGGTAGTTACTATGATTAATATCCCTCATTATACTATGACTATCTCTGTTGGTGACTAATCTATTTACAATGAAATTAAAAACGTTGTTGCGAGTATATAACTCTCCTTAGAGATGTGCACAGCCAGAGGTTATTGATATTCACGTAAATTAAGAAAGTAAGAAGCGGTGACT
This sequence comes from Platichthys flesus, assembly GCF_949316205.1. Lineage (NCBI taxonomy): Eukaryota > Metazoa > Chordata > Actinopteri > Pleuronectiformes > Pleuronectidae > Platichthys > Platichthys flesus. The sequence goes on along the minus strand of NC_084945.1, from coordinate 20,268,240 downwards.
TACCAATGTGATCGTAATGGGTCCAGACTCTATTCTAAACAGTGTATATAGGTAATATCCTCTAATTCGGTATCTTACCATTGAGACGCACCACAGACGGAAACAACGGAGCTCAGGTTAATCACTTGTAATTGCATAGTCTTTAAAATGAATGTCAGCAGTTTTTTCTGTCTGTTAGTACACACACAGACATACAGACACAGGTTTGTTTTCGGATTTTGGATTGACCTCCATTCATTGTGTCTAGCCTTGCCAAAACTTTATCCCAAACCTTAACGAGGCCAACTCATCCCTAATCCTAACCTTAACCGAACCACAATCCACACCTTACCTCAAATCTTAACAAACACCTCAGAAGTTAGGTCTAGCTTCATTAGGACCAGGCTTTGGTCTTCATGAGGTCAGTGTTTATGCAGGAGAAGGCCCTAACGAGTTAAACTAAACTGGTCACACACACACCCACACTCCCACACAGTCCCAAGGGAATGAATGAATGGACTCTAACCTTAAACACTGATCCGAATATCAACTTTTTTCTCAATTGAGGACACAGCTTTTGTCTCCAATTAGACAAGCTGTCCCCAGTTGACTGTTGTTTAGATGTTGAGTCTGAAATTTGTCCCCATAGGTAGCCCCTGACAGAAACACGCACACACACACACACACACACACACACACACACACATATTCTCTCTGATTTACTGTTCTGTACACATTGTGCTGACATTGAAAATCTCACTATGCATCACAGCACCTGATGAATAGACCCACTGTGAAGTTATAGTTGAGTGGGTTGTAACTGTGTGATTTATGCAGGTTACAAAGCTGCATGAAGACCGCTTACACAAAGAGTAAAATATCACATTGATGAAACTTAACTCTCCACATTTTATGTTTTATATTGTTTTTTAACAAATAGACAGTTGTCAGGGGCCGGACTTCAGATTAATGTGACCATGAACTATGGAAAAATTTAAGCATTCTGTTCATTCAAATGAGTAATTCAGATAATTACAAATGAAAGACACATTTCAAAACACCAAATAAAATGTCTTTAAGGAGCAGTAATCAATCTATCTTGTCCCCTTTTTAAATGACAACAAACAGTATAGACTCCAGCCAGAGTTTGGGCAATGGTGTATTTTTCACCTGAAGTTTTTTAAATCCTTCATCCATATAAAAATGTCCTTGCGTACTAATTTACAATTACAATGTGCTTTATTTTTCTATTCGTTGCAAAAATTTGAGTTAGGAGATACAAGGGTGTCGAGCACTTATGATGATTTTGTGGTCCTCTCTTCTTGAAGAAAAGGAAGACATTGGGTCCATCCAGTCGTGAGAAGCCATCAGGATTAAGGAGAACTTCATCCTCTGGAAAGACCTTTAATTCTCATTATTTTCTCATTACTATATTTCCATTTTGTTTGTTGGAGGTAAGCGTTACAAAAGTAACCTTGCAAACAATAAATAGATGCTGTTTCAGTCATATTACAGCAAAAATGTGAACCATGAGTCATTGTTTGTAATATATGTGAATACAGTTTCTGAATCGAACAGAATCTCAAAATGTACGTAGGAGTTACTGTTATGTTAATGTCACCAAAAAATGTTATATAACCAGCTTTACTATTCTCCAATCAGCTGCCACAAACTACTTACACTATGCTAAATAATCTGTTTATCAAAACCAACAGTTGCAATTACCAAAGTTAACTTTGGTTATCACTGCACTGAATTCTGCTATTAGTGTATTTGTATTAAATTACAGACAAATGAAAAGGAGATCCATAATTAAAGTGGTTTGCCAACAGCACAATAATGAATATTTTCATTAATGATTTATGATTGTATTTTATGTTTTTACACAATTATATTATTCGTTCAGAATTGGTTACTCATTTTCTCTTTTAAATGTCGCAGAGACCGAGTCGCAGGAGTTTACCTACACATTCATTTTGATTTATTATTGCTCTTCCCTGAAAAGCTGCAAAATGTCAAAAGAATTTCCTGTAAAGGTGGAGCTGTAACGTGAAACTTTTAAGGATTTGGCTCAGATTAGAGGAGTTTAACTTCTTGCATGCTTGTGGGTGTTACCATGAACAGAAAGAGAAATTTCGTAGATTATCTATTCTCAAATCGTGCACACACTCAAACCACAAGGTGGGAAACTGGCAGTGCACCAGCGACTACAGGATATTATACAGATAATCTTCTCAGTGTCGGTATGCATCAGCTAACATCTGTCTCTCTCTCTCTCTTTTTTTATCTCTGCCGCAATGAGACACACCCACACATACACACACACACACTATAGTTTTTCTCACCTCTAAAGCTCCATCTTGTCTTTATCTGCCCGTCATATACATACTGAGGCCATGCAGCTAAGATTTTAACCACATTCCAGCCTCACAGCTGTCGGTGGGACCCATAGGTGACACCGGACATGTTTCCTGTTCTAACATCCTTTTCTTGTCCTCCTTAATTGGTCTCTAATTGCAGGTCTGATTCTTGTACAGGTCAGCAATTATCTGGGTGGCTGCACTTCCAGTTCAGGAGGTAGAGATGTGGTGTAAAATCTGGAAGCTATTCACACTGCTGTAGGTTTTCTACTAAACACTGGTACACTCATACAACAGATGCAATGGAGAGAGCTGTACTGGTTCTTTGGGGATGAAACGTGTAGTAAATTGAAAGGAAGGTGTTGATCTATTGATGATATATTTATATATGTCCTCGCTTCATATGTCCACATTATTTGGTTAGTAGGGGATTGTTCTGCTCATAGGTTTGAAGACTGGTGTGGCTGTTAACTGTGTATAAAACTGGCAAATGATAAGTTTGCAAATGACAAACTTAATCGAGTTCGATTTGTATGTTCTGGCTGTTTGACTAAATGGGAGGTGTGACCACCAAATCTTTTAGCTCCAAAAAGCTCCTTTTATCTCAGTAAATTATTCAGCAGAGCTGAAAGATTGAGTGACATTACTTCCCCTTTGCTTCAGCAGATTTTCTTGCAAACTATCACATCACAAACCTGTGGTGTGTCTGTGCTGCACTCATTTTGCTGTAGAAATGTAGTTTGGAGGTTAACAGGTAGCATTAAGGAACACTGATAAGATACATACAAAATGTAAAATATGTGTCAGTGAGAGCATTTCTATGGTCTGTGTAATGTAAATGTAATACATTTCATTCCCTTGAGGATGCTGTGATGTTGCATCTCCTAATGCAAATTCAACCAACCATTCAAGTAAACTATACCAAACTCACTTCCTTGCTGGTAATGAAGATGTAGACGTGTGGCACAATCATTTCACATTTACCATCAAAGATTACTGCTGAAGATGGTGCAAGGCAATTTCCTGATATTTTGTATGCAAGGGGGGTTAAATTGTCTAGAAGAGCATGTAATAGTAATGACAAACACAGACTTTTCTACCACAGAACAAAACCAGGAGAGTGGCAGAAATGTGGAAGCATACAGTCTTTAGGATAAATAAGGTTAATGTTGGAAATGTATTTGTATTAATAAATAATAGGATGTTCATGCATGATTAGTGGTAATTTTAGTATTGTATAAATCACAAGCCTCCACAACAAATCTTTGACAAACCATTGTGTGAAAGTGTTAGGGTTAGGGCTAACCTTAACCCTTACCCTAACCCTAACCCAAGCAAACAACATTCTATATCTGCTTTACTTCAGCATTTTCACTGAAGAACAAACCATCATAACATGGACTGAATTATTTAAGAAAGCTGCTGTGGAATTAGGTTTTTTAGGTGTCAACATTCCCCAAAAAGGCTGTGACACTCTGAGGGGACTGACAAGTGGGAGAGGAAGAAGGGGATCTGTTCCCATCCCTACATGGTTGTTTTGAAAGAATGTATTGTTCATCTAAAAGGGAAGGAGCTTAAGCTGTTTATCATATCCACGGTTTTTAGTTGTGGCTTGACTGAGCAAGAGCAGCACTATGTCCTGTGATATCTGTGACTGACTGAGTGACAAAGTAACACTATTGGTCGGCGGCTGAGTGCTGGTGAAGGACTTTCTCTGTTGGTTGTTGTACTTTTAAAATGATTTTGTTTCCACAGTTAAATCAGGGAGAGTGACTCGCGTCTGTTGGCTGCTTCGATACTCAAAGCTTCAGAGTCAGGTGTTTGCTGACTTCTGCCTGCCTGCTGAGAACTGCATGCAGGAACATGGAAACAACCAGTGTTAACACCAGCTGACTTTCTGTTACTCTGTCAGGAGAGAATCTTAACGGTGCAGTAGGATTTTATAACTGCGCTCTGACCAAGATGCCAAATTAATGTCTAAATGGAAAGAGAAGCACAATATTTTGCATGCTTATACACTGTCCCGCCATATACAAGGTTTTTAACAAGTCTTATCTCTTGGTGGTTCCAGCGTGTAGCCAACAGCCTGACAGGTTGATCTGAATTCAGACTGATGCTGGGAATATGATGATTGCACACTGCAAATAAAATAACTTCACTGACAAGCCAGTAGCTAAAAATACATTTGACATAAACTGATACAAACAACACAAATTACATTTAATCTCAATGGCGGACATTACAGTTTAAGCCAGTATTTACTTTTATTTACATGAAATGTAATATGGAGAGAACACAAACATTTTAGGTGAAGCATCTAATACCCGAGCAATGAAGCTGGCCTACATCCTAGAGGTGATTAGTTATTTAAAAAGACATTCAAATTATTTTGGTCCAAGTCAAAATGTATAAACAAATATAATCATTGAGTATTTTGGGCCGGTTAGGACTAATTTCCTTTTCTCAGACAGGGGAAACATATGAGCCCCAATTGAGTTTATTCAACAGCAGCTGCAAGTCAGAAAATAAGCTGAAATAACACATATCACAACCAATTTCCTTGTGATTAGGCATGCTTCTCAGCTGCTAAAGGGATTTAAGACACGATAATAAAGATAAAAAGGAGACATTAATAATTTTGTTATGTTAATTAAAGGCAAGAGGATTAACCACAACACAGGAGCCTTGTAAAGCAATAAACAGACAGGGGCTCTGACATTTTTCCAAAACCATTAATAATGAATGAATATGGTCCCTGCTGCGATCAGACAAATCATATGGAATGAGGGGACAAAAAACACTTGCCTTCTCACTTTACTTGATAGGGCCGCTGTATTTGAAATATACGGTTCGAAAAATCTGTGGTGTCCGCATTAGGCGATTTACAGGGGGGGGGCGCCATCCTTTTAAAACCAAAATGATTTAAGATTCATCTCCCTTGATAATCTGTAAATTATGCCATCCCCTCATAGCCCATCGCCATCACTATGAGACAGTGTGCTGTGTACAGATAGAGTAAATGTGTATGCAGGTGAGCATCCTTTAGTAAATACCGTGAACTAAATTGCGGGAGACAATTTTTGAAATCGAAAGGCATCGAAAAGACCAGTAGTACAGAGGCTTTGCTCACTCTCCCTTTCTCTCGTACACAAACATACTGACAGTCTGTCAGTCAGTATGACCAACAGCAGCACCAGGAGAGATTCTACTCATGTTGTTGCCCATCAAAACACCCATAAAGGTTTTACAGTCTTTGGCAGGATTCAAATTCAGATATACATATCATGTACACTACTTGCTCTTGTTAGTAGTCTGGACTTCATTTGGTCAGCCAGGTTAACGTTTTTGATAACGTATTTACTTTCATCCTGGACTCATGGCGCTATTCAAACTGAGGGAAGTGCCTTCTGTAGATTAACTTGGTTGCTTCTTTAAGTTGATGAGAAGTGTCTGAAGGCACCTTTAGTTTGAATCAGTATGAAGCTAAACCGTAGACTTTACATAAAGATAAACAAGATGACAGCTCCCCAAAAGTGAATCCAAATCATCTTGAACGCCCCCTAGTGACTGGCTGCAGTAAAGGATATAAATCAGGTCACCTCCATGTTAGTGGAGGGGGCATGGACTAACTGAAGTCAAAATACACGTCATGTAAATAGTTTCTGTCATGTCATCACACTGATTGATGTCCAAGTGTTTACGGTGAGTTGGTTTTAATATGTAATCTGATGCTATAAATACCAAGTGAACAACATGATTGATAGCTGAGACTGACTTTCGATTGGTCAAGCACGTGTATCGGCTGGACTGTAGCCTACTGTAGCTCCACACCACAATCACTACTGTGCAGATTCTTGCTCCAAATTAAGTAAAAAGCACAAGATTTGAATGATCGCTCTCTTGACTTAGGGCATAGGTCCAGTCTTCCATGGTTGTTGTTCCAGGCAGATAAGGATAGTTTTACAAGATCTAGTTGGAAGACAGAGACCTGTTTAATATGCAGTGTACAATTTTATTGTGACACCTGTGTTGTAAACAGACATGTCTAACAGGGTCAGCTTTGACACTTGGTAACATAAGGTAATATTGCCTGTCTGTTCGTTTGCCCCTGGCGTTGTTAATAAGTGGCTCACTGGCATGGCTCACTCACATGCCATCATAAATGTTTGTAGTTAAACCTGTGCTTTCCCCGCAGGTCAAAATGTCCGCCACGAGAAAAGGTCTCCTGGGTGTTTCAAAGTTAATGATGACTGGAGTCACACCACCTGTGGCTTTTACTGTGACACATGGCTGGTCATGGTCATTGATTCGTGGACAAATGTCATGAAGAGCAGCGGACAAATTGAAATGCTTGCTACAAGAAGATAACAGATAGTGAGGAATGGAACAACGTTAGTGTAACTGCCGCAGCCACTCCAGATGGCATGCAGCAATGTGACATTAGCACTAGTGACATGTGCTCGGGGTCGTTCAGCCTGCTTGATGCATGAGCCAGCGTTGCATAAGCGGCTCAGAGATGACCTCAGCGTTTGATGGGTTAATAGCCCCGGATCTAGGTTGAAGGTTTGGCTTGTTCAGAGCTGATTGATATGTTAAGATTGATTTCACATCAGTTAGCATAATGAAATTGCCTGGTGGAAATGATTTTTGGTAGTTGGGTTACTCACAGTAAAAAAACCTTATGAAAATTCAACAAAGGGAGCAATGTTTGCTGACCTCCCATCAGCAGAGCTGACCTTCAGCAGTCGGACCGACCCATGGAGGGTCTCATTACCTGCATCTATTGATAGCACTCTGTCTGGATAGATAAGGCAAAGCCATTAAATTAGTGAGAAAAAGAAGACATTAACACTATTTGAATGCTGTTTTACATTAATTAAGAGTACTTGGCTAAATTGAATTCTCAGACTGATGTTGGAGTTGAGTGTGAAGTTGGCACTTTTCTTTCATTGATTGTATCCTAAGCGTCTGCTTCTGTGACTGGTTAGAGCTTATTAGCAGGACAAGATAAAAGCTATCACTGCTCTGTTAAGCTATTTGAGAATATATTCTATCAGTGAAAAGAATGACATGGCCATCAAATGTATTTAATGCTGAATCCTGGCTGTGTCTAAATAGATGTGCTTATATAGAGAATTGAGAGCATTATTGACAATTTATTTACACCTGGGCATTGGGCGACTCTCAGCATTAATTTCTAATTTCCCAACCATTTGAGTAAATGTCACAAATGCTGTATTTATCCTTAGGATTGGCTGCGTACAACAACTGGCACAAGCTGCCAGTCGGTGTGCCATAATAGATCATGCCCAGGCACCCACGCTCATTTCATTTTTTTTCTTCTCATGCTGGAGAAGACGGTTTCTACATCACACCACGCTGCCTCTAGCTTCCCCACATTGAGGAAATGCAGGTTTGTCCCAGGCGCGATCAGAAGCAGGTGGTTAGACCTGGCGGTGAGGACGCCTGAGCTGTTTGTAATCTGAGCGCAGTGCATGTCGTGTTTAATGAGAAACCGGCGGAGAAAAGAGGAAACTACCGAATCCTGTGTGGAGGTCGGTAGCTGAGGAAAGGGCGTGGACTAAGCGAGATGGCGAGTTGGGATGACCCTACGGGGAGCACAGCCAACCCAGGACATACACATAAAATGTATGAAAAATGATTAGGCTGTGACCAATTACCCGTTTAGTGTCCCCGAAAGTTGTTAAACAGACCATTGCCTTTTAATACCCAAAGTAAGGAATGGGATTAATTAAGCAGAAATGTATTCTTCTTCTCTGCCAAGTCCTATTCTCACAGTCTCTAAAAACACTGTGATGAGGTTTTTACCTCAGGGAAAAAGTTTGTAATGGCCTGAGAAGAGATCTCCTTTTCATAACTCACTACTTCTTTTGGGGCGGATGAATGGATGTATAAGCACAGGAGCAGCTGCCTCAATAAAATGGAAGGCAGCGTGAAAAAAAAGTAATTTGGAAGACAATGGATTCATGACTGCACATCTGTTTCTTGGAAAAGTATGAACTATAAACGTGAAGTCTAAAATATTTTTTAGGAATATGTAGTTCTTAATCGCTATTTGTGGTGAACCACTAAAATAGCATTGTGGTTGGGAACAGTCTATTCTGTAGTCTGCTGCTGAGATATGTTGATCTTGTTGGTGGGGTTACATCTCTGTGGTTGACAATGCCAGCGCAGTCCATCAGTCAGTGACATTTACACCCAGTAACAACAGCAGAAAGGTGAACGTAGCTCACAAACGCAACACTAGATGCACCACCTCTCCTGTTGTTCTGCGTATAATGAACTGAATTGTCACTTTATTCATCATCTATCCAATAATTCCACAAATGTGTGTCTGCCTTTCTGCATGTGGCTCAGATATCTTGAGAACCATTAATCCTATCACCTTCACACTTGGCATGTGTATTGTTAAGGTCCCAAGTGCAGTGAAGAAGTTGGTCACGTGATATGTTCAATATTAATCGACTTTGAACAAACAGGCAAGCTGCTCTCTGTAGCAGTGGCGCCTGGAATTATCGAAGAGAAAAATGGCAGCAACAAGTGAATCTCCAGTTCGAGGTTCTGCATGCTAAGTCGAGCTTCACTGGACTTTAAATAAAAGGTGAACAGCTCTTTCTTTAGTTGCTCTGGCTCAATTACTGAAGGTCGCGGTTTCAGCAAGAAAGCTGGAACCAGCATCACCAAAGGACCAAGAAAACAGCCCATTCCAACCGGCATTTTCATATTGGTCACTCTATTAGTTTATAATGATAATAGATATTCATCCTGTTGTGGAACAAGATTTCCACTGGTGCCCCTAGACTAGCTTTACTAGCATGGCTCTAATTGTATCCAGTGGAGCCAGGTTAGAAGCCAGGCTTTCTGGGTGACTGTCATGCAAGTACATTGCATTTGTGAAGAGTGGGATTCACTTGTCAAAGTTTGTAAATGCTTGTTTTTCTTACATTTGACATGTTATCAATATTTTACCATACATTTCCGGTGTGACCTTTTTTAAAGTCTTGGCTGAGTGAAATAATTGGGTGAATCTAACAGCTACTTGTCAGCGACCACCTGTTTACTGCATGATCGGCTTCCCTCTTGTTTTCTTCCAGCATTACAGCCAAAGCATTTCTGTTTTTTCAGTCTCCGGTCTCCAACCATAAACCCAAACAGAACCCCCTGTTACCCACCAGTCCTCGCTTCCTGTTCTCATCCACCAGCAACCAAAGCATGTCCTAATCATGTCACTTGTATGACGATGTAACACGTATACTAAATGTTAAACTTGTAGATGCATGATACCCCCCCCCCCCCCCCCAAAGGATTGGGATTTATCCAAACTTGCAGAAAACAGTTGTATGACACTGTATAAGGCAACCATGGCAACACTAAAACGTGTGTGTGTTTTGTGTGAAAGAAGATCAGAAGATGTTGTTGTGTACGTATCATGCTGTGAGTAATTTTGCTGCCCCTCATTAAAGCCGAGTAAGACCTAAGCAGTGACCATAGTCATTATTTGACAGTTTATCCAGCAGTTTCCCGAGCAGTCTATTTTTAATTGCAGTACAAAAAGGACTGTGGAAAAAAAAATTGCGGTGCAACTATAATACCTCAATAGATCAGGTGTATACAAATTCAGGGTATTTTGTCACAATGATGGTATATTATAGAATTGGAAAAAGAAATCTTAAAACCGTGTCCAATGCTCATTTAATTAAAATGGCTACATAGCCCACATTAAAAGTGTAATTCATATGGTCCTGTTTGTATGAATACAGACTGTAGAGCCTGACAATCTTTGATTGATAAATTGGCCTAGTATTGATTGGTTGGGATCTGGGTCAGAAAATATGCACTCACCTGCATGCTCTGCTTTGGAGTGTAGACAGGTTGAATACTGTTTCAAATACTCAATGTAGATTCAGGTCAAACACATTGGATTTACCTGCACTATTTTCATTGGTGACATTTATGTATAGAAATATAATGAGGCCTGGGTGTTACTTCTAGGCCCTTTGCTGAGACATTTTGACTCGCCAGTGTAGGAAATATAGCTAAGTAACTAATAAATAATAATTTTGGCTCCACTCTGTTTGAAAGCCATCATGCACACGCAGGACTATGTTACATCTGAATGGAGTGCAGCCCTCATTGATGTAGTAGAAAGAAGAAATGTCCCTTTTTGACCTTGAAGAACGAAACACCATTAAAGGTGAGACGCGCTGAATGCCAGCCTCTTATACACCCAATGATAACTTGTACCTGTTTCTCACTGGTATTTTCTGCACTGCTAATACACTTACGCCTCTCTCAGGCACAAGTTGGACCACCATGTCCAATGTGCCCTGTGATTCACTAAGCTCTGCTGCCGTGCAATATTGAGCCATTGCAAATAAAACGCTACAGCTATTTTGGAGGAGGAGAACCATGTGTGAGATTGAGACCATTTGGTTACCGTTAAACTTCTGTGGGTGTGTTGGGGTCTAGTGCCGGTGATGAACAGTCACATCTGCTCATTCTGACACTTGTTTTCTCCATGGCTCAAAATTTTTACACTCAAATTGTTTAACCTCTTCAGTGTTTCTCAGTGTGGCTGCTGTTCACAGGGCTTTAATCGTTATCCACCTCTTGAATCTATAAGGTCAATGTTTCAAACTGATATAATTATATAGTCTTTTTAAATTAATAATAATCATTATTATTGTAGATGCAACATGTATATTTACCTTGAAGACATTGCAACGTTTGCAAGCCTCTATCTCATTTTGAGATAAAGGGCATTTCTATTCAACCGTTTATGTCTTAATGGGCTAAATACAATTTTTGATTTTGATACATGTCAATTTGTGTCTTTCAAACTTAAAACTCAACTTAAGTTATCGAAACTTAGCATACATTGCACAGTTTGGTCCAGTTGACCTGAGTCCAGCAGATTAGCAGCCAACAGTGCAAAGTGTGGTTATTATAAAAATACTTACCAGCTGAACACACGCCCTCTTCTCTATTATTGCTTATTTTCAAAGTGTAAACTGCACAACAAAGTATGCCTACATTATTTTGCCATTATGGAATAGTTTCTTTATTTTATAGGAGAAGGAGATTGTAAATTGGCGCTGTTTTTCCTGCTATACCTGGATTCTTATAGCTCAGTGCAAAGTGGTAAATCCGGTTGGAAGACGGCAGAGATCTGACTGTCAGCTGGGAGATTTACACTTTACATGCTCTTAAAGTCCGGGTCCGACACCGAGGGTGCCAGAAACCCCTGCCAGATTGCCAGACACCAGGCCAGCAAAAGAGCCGCACAGCCATTTAACGGCTGTGCTTTCCAGGCTTTATAGTCCATGCTGATGCACTGAGGACACAAGCAAAAGAGAGCATTTATTGACCACTCGGACGAGGCCATAACTTAAAACTGCTGCCTGATTGCTTTTTATCCGAGCTACATTACAGGCCTTTTGTTGCCGTAGGATCAATTTTAATCGAAAAGCAGTGATGTTTGTTTGTGACGTAACTTGGCATCCCACCATACATACTATATCCCATACTTACCTCTACTTAATAGAGGAATAAACAGGAACAAGACACAAATAGTCTCTGTAGCAAAATACTACTTCCACTGCACTTTTAGGAGATGGGTCTTCATGGGTCCATTGGATACTGACCATGGTTGGACCAAGTCAAAATTATACTCAGACACTTGGGACTCAGGACATTGAAAGGAGATGTGATCTACCTTAACACTGTTTCAATGGTACAAATGGATGTGAATGGACAATGTTGTACTCTGTATCTGCTCCGGTGGGGCAGGAGAAGATATAATAGGAAGTCAGTGAAACAAGGATTTTATATTATTATTATTTTTATTGTATTTTTTGTTGTTGCGTTTCTTCATTTTAGTTCCAAGAATAGTAATTTATTTCAGCTTAATACCTGACAGAGCATACTACTGCTGTCGAAGATCGTGTTCTCTCTTTATTAGGGTCTGTTTGTGTCTAATGCATTTTGGATTTTGTATAATTATCCTCTGGTCCATTCACGGCAAGTGTGCAAAGGTCTCCCTCTTTTATAATTAATTCTAATAATACGCCCATCAGGTTCGTTCAGGTTTTCCACTGCTCCAAATTGTTGACCCTTTGAAGACTTCAACTACATGCTATTCAAATAGATGAATTGTAGAGAGCTGAATAACCCCAGAATAAAAAAATATTTACGTCCTAAATATTGATGGCCCTGACCTGACGGGGCAAATGGATAGAACATTTTTTTTAAGCTAAAGGAGGACGAAGCTGCCTCCTTAAGTTTTACTGATCAGGGCAATGTGGGCATTTTTCAGATGGGATTTGTTTTCCATCATTGGTCTCTGACATCAGCTGACATGTGGACAGGTAGTAATGACCTTTCTCAGCTGAGGGCTATAAACTATAACATGCCTGGATCAATGTCTTGAGCTGTGAAACATATTTTCTGCCCTTTGTGCCTAATTCTGGACCGAACTTAAGGGACAGCACTGAGGTTTTAATTAATTTGTGTTTATTCCTCCTGCTGTTAAAGCACCTGGCTTAATGAAATCCCACAGCTATTAATCTTTTGACTTACCTTTGAGCTACTTGGTCAGCAAGGCACCGCCAGAGAACAAACCGAGCCTGACATTTGACTAATTGCAGTCGTTTGAGAATGATCACTGCTTTAATTTATTGGAAGTGCTCAGCAACGTAGCACAACATCCAGGCACCCCCCTCTGTCGGGTGAGCCACTTTACAGTCCGTCGAACTGCGGTGAAAAGTTTACTAATAGAAGCAAGGTACGTACAACTGTATTTACTGAAATCAGAGCCATTTTGTGTTTCCGAGGTCCACTTTGAGTTCTGCAAGAAGTGCTGAGGACGGAGAGCCTGTCCATGGCCCAATCAATCATCCGGTGGTATGGCATTACCAAACTCCAATTATTTCCCCTCCCTTCTGTTTCACAGTGCAGCCTCATAAGAATGACTCTTACCTGTCCTTGGCACCTCGCGAATTGCGGTGCATTTGATGAAGACCTCAGTCCAAGCCTCCCGGACTGGAGTGGAGAGCTCATTACAGCCAGAGGAGACAGGTGTATAGAAACGACTGAATAGAAGAGAGTGTGAATGAGTGAGAGAGAGAGGGAAAGAGACAAAGAGAGAAGGAAATAGTATAGAGAAAGTAGTACATATGAGCAATGGGAAAAGCCCCTTGTTAGGTGAAATAAGAGGCACTTAGGGACTGGTCTTGTACATTGCACCTGTCTTATCACCATTTAACTCATATTTGTTGGTCTTACTAAACTGTCAGCAGTTCCCTGCCTTCTTGGCCTTTACCTGTAAAATGCCATGGACAAGCTGACAGGCTGCCAAGCTGGAGCTGTCTGGAAAAGACTGCAGCCACCTTATTATTTGACTTCCCCCATGTATCGGCAAAATTTGATGAACACACACTGAGCGGCACTCAGCTGCAATTATAATCCATCGTCCACCTTTCAGATACAAATTTGTTTAATGGCAGCTTCCTCTCTTTGACTCTTTTCCCTTTCAAAACACACTGCTAACTCAGTGATATATATATATATATATATATATATATATATATATATATATATATTTCCTGATCATGATACTCTCTGCAAAATGTTTCGCCCCTTCCTGCAGCGGGTGTCAGTGATCTTTCCTGTAATTGTGTATTTTTCTGGATCGATTCAATTGTCTCCTGATGTATTCCTCGCTCACCTGAGCATGTCATTACACACATCATTTGTGTGCAATTTAATACAGTTTGCAACAAGGTTATATTTCTGTGGTGGTTCAACTTGAGGACTCGGGAGCATTTCTGCAGCAATCATTTCCCTCTCTGTCTCTCTTTTTCACCTGCTAGCAGAAATTGCCTTGGCGGTGATTGTGCACTCCTCTGCGTTTGCTCAGCCATGCCACGTTTTCAGTTCATATTGGGAGATATTGCAATTATCAGTCAGGTGATGTGATGAATATGTTACCTTTAGCCCGGGTGTGTGCTGATCAGTTCTTCCCCAGTGTACTGTGTCATGAAATTATACCCAACCGTTGGCTTATGTCTTTTTTATTGGATGTAGGTATGGTATGATTTTTTTCTGTTACTCATTGACTCTTAATTGATGGCTGGACTGACAGTGTATGATGGCAAGCAGAATTCGTTTCTACAGTTTTTAACCTGTCATAAGGGACAAGGAGGTCAACTTGGCATTCAAGTCATTGCAGTGAAATTTGGTCAAGCACAGGAAAGTAGTCAAACTTGTGGACTTTTTTGTGCTCATTAGCTGAACTGCATTAATATCACTCTTCCCCCAACCAAGGTCCAAGTCCACGAAAATTATTTGGGACCTTTATTTGATCAATGCCTTTTGCTCGCCTTCTCTTTGACCTATCATGGAATAATTATTACCTCCCATTACCTTTCTTTGTTTTGCTTGACACGCTGTTCAATCCTAATGCCACGGTGTACGTGAAAGTGACAGGGTTCTCATTAACTTTAATTACTGTGTGCTAAAGCCGTCTGAAGGCAGCGTTTTGTCCCAGGAACCGCCCAGCCCCCCACTCGCAGCCACAGGCCCTGTCCTTCATCACCTGTGAAGGTCTAATCTTATCTGCGGCCATTGCAAGAATCTTCATTAATCACTCCCTCGGCCCAATCAAATGGTGACTGATGGTTGACGTGGCCTTGTCCTGCCATACCTCAGGTGCTGGGAGGTGCTCATGGGTTGGCCAGGTCACCATGTGCAATAGACCCCGTGGCTGATTTGCACTGGTGGCTGTGTATGCATAAACACAATGATGTCCTCTACGTGGGACACACAGTGCCATGCAACTTGGTGGCAACTGTTCTATGCACCTGCAGCTCAACAGATTGTTTTTCTGTCTATGACCTTGTCCCATCAGGTGATCTTAGCTTTAAGCTTGACTTTATTTTGTTGAGTTCAATCTGTGGTACACTTTCCATTCAATTCTCTGCTCGACAACTCAAGCCTTAAAATGTAGACACTACGTTTTTTTTGCCCAATCCCTTGGTGGGATCAGTTGAAGATGTGAGGTACATTACAAGCAATGTGCTGAATGGAAAGGGGTGTGTTCAGGGAAACATCCGGGAGGTAGTACAAGGTGGAGGGGAGGTGTAGAATAAATAGTTTGTTCTTGTCGCTCCAGGGTACAAATGGCACAAAGATGAAACAAATAAACCTTTGGGTAGCCGCGGCCTTTAGCCAATCCATAGTAATCAGTGAGACTGCACAGAACTCTACCTTCACGGACCCTCACCAATCAGCAGAGAATACAAAGAGCTGTCATTTCTTTCCCTCTGCTCACTGATGGAGGCAGAAGGCGGTGAGAGCGAGGTGCGTTATTATATATGAAAGGTGGGTAAGGAAGGGGCTGGGGGCATACGTGTCTGTGTTTTAGAATCATGATCAACCTTTTAAAGTGCTTTGGCTCCACACTATTTGTCAGTCACTCAGCAGAGTGTCCCGCTGGCAGTGATTAGAAGATTGATCAGGAATGTGATCTAATACATGCCCAATGCTGATGTCAAAACACAGATGGCATGACTCACTATGCAGCCTCCTCAGAGAAATTTGGTTTAATCCTGTCTTATGGACAAGTCTTGACAAATTACGTTTTTATATTCATTAATTGCTGTGACAGTGAAATAGGAAAATCAACACGTAGAATATACCTGTGATCTCCCTGCACAGTGTGGCCGTGGACGTTCAGACAAGACACATGTATGTTGCTCACTTTAACAGACACACAACATATGTTATGCAGTGACATCACAGAACGATCTTCCCAGTAGCCGGATGACCCCCCCCCCCCCCCATCAGTGTGCTCAGGTTTTCATAATCTTTGGATGCCTCCCACCCTTGTCCTACAGAGCACAGAGGACAAAGCCCTACCTTAGTAGATGAATAATAAGCAAGTTGGCAAAAGAGACGTTGCTAATGTTTTGCTCAAATACATCAAATCTGACCCCGCGGATAATGTATCCTGCGCAGGTGCAAAACTGCAGTATATGCGAAGAGCTGATTTCATTTGCAGATGTGATTTATAAAATCTTTAGACTGGAAAACGAAGTGAGAAAAACAACCTCTCATATTGAAATGTCTGGCGGGTGTCTAGGCATCACAATAAGGGCTTAGTTTGTTTGTCTGTGCTTGATGATTTTCCTGTGTGGCAGCATAGCTTTGTTTGTTTATGTTAATGGCTGTGATGACCTGCTGGTCCCCAATCTTGCAGGGAAATGGCAGCCAATGCTTTGGGGATAGAGCCATTGATCTCTCTTCAGTGGCTCTTTCTTCACAGGTACTTGGGATTAACCGAGCCGGGCACAACACAAAGGCAAATGTTACAAAACCAGCAGAAATAACAAAAAATAAATTCACCGTATTATTTCTGGTATATGCATATGTTGCACAGCAGCTCCAGGCTAATTGATGCTTGTGTGGCTTCTACCAAGCTGCCTGCTGTGGAGAAGTGCTCACTCGGCTTCCCTTACATCGGGCTCTTGAGGCTTGATGCTTCCTAAACACACAGCTCTAATTCCCCTAGCTAGTACACTAAGCAACTGTTTGAATGAACACGCAAACAAAAGTTGTTAAGCGAATAGCTTCTCTGGACCAACTCATAATTTGAAGCGCTGCAGTGGACAGTGATAGAGGACCTAGCACATTCCAAGACACGACTGAGGCTATGTCCATGCTTCTACCTTGATACTGCGTTTTGCTTCTGTATAAATTTGAATCCCTGTTGATAATAACACATCTTAGAATGCGTATCGCTTTACCACTCATGTACACTGGGAATACGTGTGTAGGTGTTAACAGGAAGCAGTTGGGTTTTTGTTGTAGATTGCACAAATAATTGCTCATCTCCTACGCATTTAAGCAGTTGTAGCTTTGAAAAAAAAGACTCCCCATGATTACCCATGTTGCATTCTACATGTTTCTCCCTCAGGAGGTGATGGCATGACCATAAAGACTCAAACGCAATATAGTTTTGTTATGTAATCTTGTAAAAGATTATAAAATTCATACTATTTTGTGTGTTTCTGTGAGATTTGAATCATCTAATACGTGTTTACCTTTTATTCCGTTGTAAGCAAATACCCTCACTGGTTTACAGAAGCACAATCATTTGATTTATACTTTATAGTTGAATTTAAATGTATTGCTTTGACCTGTTGTAGATTATTTGAGAACATTAATTACCGACTGTAATCTTATCTATATGAATTTGATTTAAATATTTGAATGACAATTTGACTTCTCAGATGTAGTTTACTGCACATAGTGATTCAGACAGTATGTTCAACTATCTTAATTACTACAAACTCTAATTCACCTAACAAATTTGACAAAAAGTTGACCAAACTGAGTCAAAACGATATTTTAGTGTGACTAAATAAGATGCCTTGACCGTTTCTCCACACCACGAAAGGTTAAGCCCACATTAGGTGATCAGAGGCACAAAGGTCAGCTTCACAGGAGTCACTTCTCCTCTTTGAGACTATACTGCATTTTACTTTTCAAACTGAAAACACAACATTGGGAAAGTAGGGGTGAGTGCACCAGGGGAGAAGGCTCACAAAGCTGTCCCCCAGGGAACATTATTGCTCGGTTAAAAAAAAAAAAAAGAGAAGAAAAATCTTTGAACAGAAACACTCTTTCCACTATATGCTCTCGCTCCTTGACGCACATTTATTGAAATGTCAGTTCTTTAGGGGCCCAGTTCTAATTTCTGTTCCACTCAGTGTCAGTAAATAGGTCTGACTGTGAGTTTTTGTTCGCAGATCCCAGGAGAGTGGCATGCACGCTCAGCAGAGAGACCTCTCACTGCAGCCTCCCTCTAACATATTGATCAGGAACGGCTATTGGCTTTAGCCCTGTGAATAAAATGCTGCTCTACCGAGTTCACTTCCCCGCTGGGCGATTGCACGGACAGACAAACCTTCAACAATCTTTTAGTGGACTGCCATTTAGCTGAGATCCTAAGCCTTATGACGTCAATGGCTGGCACGGAGGAGGGGAAGGAAAGAAAATGGGAAATGTCACTTTTGTGTACCGCATATCTTCAAATTACTTTATGTATCTATTTTCTCCGCCTGCCACTCGTGTGTTCCACCACCTGCCGCAAGCCAAGAAGCGATCGCATTGAGATGAATTATAAAACCAAGGGCAGGTAAATAGAGTTGTTTTCTGGCTCTTCACTCAAAGTTGTTTGTCGACATCAAAAAGAGGAACGAGAGTTGACATGTGCATCTCGATACATTTACCTGCTGAAAGCAATGATCCCCTTGACATTTGAAACAACGTGAACATGGAAAAAAAGACATTTATACAGATTCAGAGTACAGAATGTGCAGTGTTTTGTTTCCACATTATGGGAACAGGCATATTTTTCTAATTTATTGTGACTGGAATGAGGAAGGAGAGGGACCTCTTCATCCCAATTTTGAACTATTAGTTATGATTGCTTTTTTAATTTCTGCCTGGAATCTCTTTCTTTAAACCTATGAACGTTTGGTCCATCAATAACTGTCATCAAAATCATCTGCTTTAACTTCATTTCATTGTTTTCCCTGAGCCTCAGAATGACATTAGGTAGTCGAGTGTTTTCCCATATATCATTTATTTATTTAGTAATTAATTAATTTGTGTATTAATCTATGAGCTATGAATTTAATATTAAATAATGCACAGTCCTCTTCATGAGATTTAAGATAAAATCAGGGCTCTCTCAGTGGTCCTTTGTTTTCTGTTTGGCTGGAACATAGGGCAGTACAGTTTGGGTGCTCTTGTCAGAGACAGTTTGTGTGCTGCTATTTCGTAACAGTTTTTTGCGGCAGCTGGGGTTTAAGAGACTTTTCCTGGGTAGTGTGTGAGCTCCTGTCATCCCCTTCACTGATGAGGAGATGTAGGAAGGGTCCAGAAAGTTATGGTGGAGTGAGTGCTCAGAGGAAGAACGTTTGGGGGCCATTGAGCTGGCCAGGGGACTGGGCTCAGTATCGCTCTCTGGTGTCGCACAACCACTCTTGTCCTCCTCTAACCCATCTTGCTCCTCCTCCTCCTCCTCGTCATCGTCGCAGCACAAAGCGTGGTACAGAATTTTGTCACTGAAACGCACTCGTTCTCTTGTGCCGGAGGTGCGAGAAGTCTTGTGGCTGTGCGTGGAGCTGCTGGCCTCCTCGCTGGAGGAGTCCGGGGTAATAATGCGGGGCCCGTTGGGTATGGGCAGCCCGCCATTCATCTGGGAGTACACAGAGGCAGTGGTGGGGGGTGGGGTCGGGGTCTGTGTCTGGGTCGGGATGGTCCCATGGCCCAGCTCCGTTTGTAGATCCCCTGGTTGCTCACCGGGTCTGCGTGCGGCGCCTCCAGCAGCCTCCAGGTAGCTGCAAAACTCCCAGCTATCTGAAAGCACATCTGAATTGAGGAAGTCGAGTCTGAAGGCCTCTCCCAAGCCTCGCTCACTGCTGGACGTGCTGCTGGCTGTCGCCACCGTCCAGTCATCTGGTTCCAGGTCAAAGTCAAAGTCGGACGTAAGTTTATCGATCTGACCCACCACCTGAAACAGAGAAGACAGAGAACTCTTGAGATGTTGTAGAAAAGCACATTTTTTGGAAAAAGTGCAAAAAGAAAGCTTTCTGAATTCAGATTCATATCTTTTTACATATGTTAGTGTCATCTGTCCAGACTAAAATATCTGAGCAACTACAACCCACTGTGACAGTGGGGCCGGTACTGTTTTCACCTTATTAGTCTTTGTGAGTCTGTGAATGAGTGTGTATGTATTTGCACATGTGTGTGTGTGTAAGTATGTGTATGCTGTACTGCACTACTTTAATGGAATCTACCACAGAGGCAGTCCTCAGCACCAGTAGCCAGGTGTCAGTCTGTGTCTGTCTTTCTGTGGACAGACCTTGTCACTGCAATAAATCACAACACCACACAACTTTACAGGTGTGTAGTTGAGATCAAAATGAAGGTCAAGTTAAAAGATATGTTTGATCTGAC
The DNA here is from genome assembly GCF_949316205.1 of Platichthys flesus. Taxonomy (NCBI): domain Eukaryota; kingdom Metazoa; phylum Chordata; class Actinopteri; order Pleuronectiformes; family Pleuronectidae; genus Platichthys; species Platichthys flesus. Next base: position 20,247,850 of record NC_084945.1, on the reverse strand, counting down.
AAGTACTTGTGACTTTGTAGTAAAGACTGGCGAGTACTCATCATCGTCAGCATGTCAACATGTTGACAGGCATCATGACCGGTCTGATCCCATGATGATCTCCAAGTCTAAATGGATTTCCTATACCCTGCTCTGATCCATTATTTGCACATGTTGACATCATCTGTAGTGTAAGGTACACAGGGGGTTCATAATTAGACTACAAATAATAGTGCTGATCTTCATTTGAACAGATACATGACATAGACATGACACAGACATACATAGACTTAATTCAATGACAAAGCTATAAAATTAACTTTACGAAAAGCATTTAAACCCACTTTGATATTGATATTGCTTACAGCTTACACAATATTTTATTGCAGATTTATTTCCAGATGTTTAACATCCCACTGATTACACCCACGGCCCCCGAAAGGCAGGTTTAACAAAAAGTAAGATTTATTCCCAGCTGCTAATAGATCTGTGTTTTCATTTACAGCTTCTCATTACACTACGTTTCAACAATAAATCTTTAATTGTTTGTTCGTGTTTTTAAAATGGCCCCTTACTTCTGCCACGGCCTTCCGTGGACAGGTGTTGTAAAATAGCTTTATGCTGCATTAAAGACTAAATTAAACTTGCACTGAAATGAGGTTGTAGCATTGAAGACGGGTCGCAACTCATCAAAGAGGCTTCTCCTGCTCGGAGAGAGAGGGGGAGAAAACAGGATGAAGCTGAATTGAAGAAGCCTCTTAGATGAGCGGTGAAAGCTGCACGCACACACAGTCCAGTGGCTGATTCACTTTGTCTTGATGTTGGACTTGTATAGCGATCGCACCAGAATGAATGAGATGAGCCCACGCAGACGTATGTATGGTAAAAACACTAAACCGCAGTGCCTCTTGATGGTTCCGTGCTTATGCATTTTTTAATTCCAGTGCTATTGTAATGTCAGTATCTAACAAAATGCAGCCAAATGTTCACTCAGTCACTTTGCTTATTGTTACCTCAAATATAACCTACAGTGTGGAGTGTTTGTTGAATAGAAAACACTTCAGCTGGAATCACACTGGTTTGTTGACAACACTTAAAGCCCATGCCCTCTATACTCGACATTTTAGTATCTTCAATCAGTAGGTTCCGCTCTCAACAACAACCTATTGTCAAATGGAAACACTCAGCACGTATGTACTGTAGCTTATGGCTTGTAGCTTTTCCCCCAACCCATTCAACAAATAAGCCAGCTTGGTTCGAACTCCTCAAAAGTTTATATATTTATTGTATATATATGGGTCTGCAAAATAATTGCAGCTGAATAGCAGAGCCACTTGAGATTCTTAGAAAGATGATCATTAGTTATTTTTCTTCTCTATAATTATATGCAGTGCTGGCTTGTTTCTGCCTTTTATGAGTACAAATGAGCGCGGTTGTATCAACAACACAATGTCTTATCCCTGCATGTAGAATTTAATTTTTTTATTTCTTTGTCCTACTTTAAAAAAGAGAAATTATGAGCCTGAAGAGGGTGAAACTCCAAACCGGCTGATAGAGGAGGAGGGAGTATGCCGCTGCGCTCGCTGAAAAGCCCCAGTGATCTGCAATGCAAACGTGGCAGCTGACATTCATGAGCTCAATGATCTTATGCAAATATCCCGAGATTATGGTCTGAATCGAACGTAAATTTGCTCGCTAACTCCTTGAATAAAACATAACAACGCTGTCTTGTATTAGGAGCAACAACACATTAAGATACAATAAACCTTCACCTTAAAAAAAGAGTGTGAAGAATGATTAGATGCTGCTTCATTTCTTTCTCACTTCATTTAACATATGCAGCCTCTCAGTCCTCAGCTTTTAACAGTGATGTTTTGTGCTGTTAAGTACAAACAATTGCATTCAAATCAGGCTTTGTACATCGGCATGCATAGCATTGGCTCATCTGTCAATGAGCCTCTCTGCAGATCCTGTCAGTTTTGGCGTTGCACGCCTTGTGAGTACTTGGATGGTGCCTCCCTATTGGCCGAATGCCCAGAGGGAATTGGGCCGTGTGAGTGCTCTAATACTGGAATTACTTAACCTGTTTGTGTTGTGATTTGCAGACTTTTTACTCAAAGACTTGTTAATGTAAGATGTTTCTCAGACCCACAGGAGGCGGAATAGCTTTGTTTACCTGTTAACACTACTTGGGACTCGATTTAATCAACGAGTTAAATGTGTTTTCACGAGACACTGAACTTTGATATGTTAAAAGAAGGGTATAAAGAAATGCAAATATAGAGTTTTCTGATCACCCAAACATTGCTGTTTCTCTGCAGCGGTTCATCAACATCGCTTATTTCCCAGTTTAAGATGCATTCCTGAGTGTTAACAGTAACAGCGCCCAACGTCGGCTGGTCTGATCCCTGCCTTCAGTATGTGGGCTAATTTAACTTGATAACTGTCTCGGCTCCGAGGGTCTGCTGAATCTTTCTAGGTCACAATGCAGCACATGCTCAATGAAGCAACAATGAACACTAGCCTCTGCTTTTACTTCCAGTCCGAGGATGTGCGATGAGGGAGCTCCGGAGTGAACTGGAGGAGCAGATTGCTTTAGCTCAAAGGATGAATGAACACATCAGGACAATGTGCATGATGTGTTTGGAAAAGAAAACGCATTATGAGAATTTGCAAGAATCTAAATTAGAGGTTAAAGTAATTATGACAAGTTTGCAGTGTAACCGCACCACATATGTACATTGGTAAAGAAAATAGATCTATTAGAGATTTTCCTGTCGAAGGTGCCATATCTGATTCCTAAAATAAACAAACATTTTGGGAGTAAACACAATTGCTCACGCTATATGGAACAACCACCTCTAATTTACTTTGTCAACACTCAGTTATCCTGTTCCCATAAGTCGCATCAGTCAGAATTATTCTAAATACTTGAGTGGGTGGACAAAGCACATAGTTACATGTCGGATATGCAGCCCTTATTTTGACATCTCCTTAGTTTTGATTACCTCAAATGTAAAACTCAGGATATGCAGCTTGAAGCTGTGATAAACCTCTGGAGTCGGCTGTGTATCCCCCATGGACTTTATGGCGCCATCACTCTACAAAGTTTATGATGCCGTGATGGCACATCCTTGTGTCTGAAAAGACTCCATTTGCAACCCAGTTTAGCTGTAATGTATAGTGTAAGTGTGCATATAAGTGCTGGGGATTTGAGTTTGACTCGAGTCTTTAATTTGATCTGTGTCTCTGCTGACGACTTCACTCATTTTCTTAACTGCAAATGGAACCTACAGGAAACTATGATGATGGCTTTATCAATATGAAATGAGCAGCACACAAATGTAATATTTTAAGATATTGTTACTGTACTAAGGCAGAAACATTGAGGATTGTAATAACTATAATAATACAAATAATAATAATGAACAACTTCGTAGACCATGTTTCAACACAAAGGACAAAGTTCTGCACAACTAGAAAACAGAAATTTAAAACTGAGAAGAAAGTTTATACAGAATAATGGAAACAATAGTTTCCAAAATGTTTCTAAAAACAGTATATTTTTTCCTGAAACTTAAAAGAAGACACTGTCTCAGACAGCCTTAATTGCACTTAACTTCCAACTGTTGCTTTGACAAATAAAGACTAGAAGGGCACTCAGTAGAACTCAAACCTCCATCAAAGCCCAACAGTCTCCTTAAATTCAAGCAAGCTGCAATGAATGTCACACTCATGGATATCAGTCCCTGAATTATGCAGATCAGTTGTTTATGTAGATCCATAGATGAAAAAGATTGGGTTCGTCCCAGACTAATAACACATCCTTCCACCAAAGTGTAGTGGTAATCCATACAGTAGTGTTTGTGCTATCCTGCTAAATAGACAAACAATCAAACACTGATGAAACCATAACCACCTTCGGGCAGGAAATACATTTCCTTTTTTCCATCTTATGGTGACCAGTCATTTAAAAAAAAAAAAAAAATGTTTTGATATCCTAAATATTTGGACTAGATTTCCACTTCAATCAATCATCACAAATTATTTTGTAGAGCCTTTATTGACAAATTTATATTCTGTCTCATAGGGCTTAACAAGGTGCAACATCCTCTGTCCTTAACCCTCAACCAGAGTCGGGAAAAACTACAAACAAAAAACGTATTAACCAGGGAGAGAAGAACGTAGAAACCTCAGAGAGCTACATGTGAGCGCTCCCTCTCTCAGGACTCACAGAAGTGCAATAGATGCCACATGTAGCCGAACAAAATTAAAATATTAACAACATTTATTAGCATTGGCAGTGACAATGTGGCCCATCGGAGTAGAAGCAGGGTTGCTGAGCACACACACCTGATTGTGTTTATATAATCCATGCAGACCAATCACTGATGAAATTACCATTTTTATCATCTTCACTGCACACTATCAGCCGGCAGCCGCGAGTCAACTGTAGGTGACAGCACCTGATCAACCTCCCGGTCCAGTCATTTCAGAGTTCTTATAGGTGCTTTAAAAGACAGGCTGCCTGGGCAGCATCAGGCGAGGGTTTATTACTGTACCTCAACACCTGTCTGAAATGATTGGACTGGGTAATTGAGGGTCAGAGTGAAAGAGGGCACTTGAAGTCTCGTCTCTGACAGAAGGGTACAGTGATGGAAAAGACAGGCAAGGGTAATCTAGGACAGAGTGGTGGTCAGTAATGTAAAAACTCTCCGAAGAGCCTCTTCTCAGGCTGAGTGGTGATTTGGGAAATAGATTTAGTACAGTCCACTATCATTACAAGAGTCCTTCTCTCTAATATTCAGCTCTACCTGGTATCATGATTTATTTATTGTGAGTGGGGGCCGTGCCAGTTTCTTTTCCCCAAAGTGAGCGCCTGTCCTCTGTTAATGCTAATTGAAAATATACTAGAACATTAGTAGAGGAATAAGTTATTCCACTACGGATGTTTAATGTGTTGTTGAAAAATGCAGTTTGAGGTCAAAATCGGGGAATGTGAAAATCTGGGTGTAAAATTGCATCTGATGAGCAGGGGTATATTTACCACATGCTCTAATCACTGTGTTGATCTTTCAACAGATGTTTAATGTGACAAGCTTGTTTTGATGTGCATTGATTTCTCTCTGTATGAAAATATTTTGTAAACTTTAGTAAACAGATGGGGATTTATAAATCATATATATATATATTTTAGAACATGACGTTTCTAATCATCCTAATGGAAAGGCTATCATGTTTTCTAAGCTGTTGTACATATTCTATTATTTATCCGAAAATGAAAACCGCTCTCCAACGTGGCATCTGAAGACATGCAGTTTGTACACGTGTAAAAAAAAAAATCAGGTGTTAGTTAACGAAAATAAATAAGACATAACACCCTCACTGGATTCATTTGAAATACACACTGAGTGAATTTTCAGTGGATTGCCTCATTAAGCCGTGTTCAAGTGGCCTCTCTCCATCTGTTCCTGTGCCACCCGTTCTTCCAGGAGTCATTTTCAGAGTAGACTGAGAGATGTTTGCAGAGCGGGTTTGTTAATTATGCAGCATTCAGCATCTAGCATGGCTTCTCTTTTTTTCTTAATGGTAAAGATCTGAAACGTGTTCAGCGGAACCTTTTAAACACATCTAAGGGTTAATGAAGATGGCGCCACGAACGGCTGCCACGGTGTGTTGGTGCGCACTGCTGTGTTTGTTTTTAGTATTTAATTCTGTTAATTGCGACCCAACTCGGATTACTTTCACGATGGACGAGCTTCTTAACATCAGGGACACAACACCATCTGATTTATGTCCCAACTTTCTCGCATCTTCCGTGGATTTAGTTGATTTACTGGTCAAAGGTGCGGTGCTCCTCGGCCACGCAGCGAGACTGAGGCGGAGACGGAGAGGAAAGCGCGCTGGGGCTCTGGTGCGCTTCAGGGAGAGAGGATTTCGCTCATCACTCCCGTGCATTCTCCTCTCTAATGTCCGCTCGCTTTGCAATAAGATGGACGAACTGCGCCTTCTCATCCGGACAAATAGAGACTTCTCCCTCTCTTCTGTATTCTGTTTTACTGAATCGTGGCTGACCGAAGCCACACCGGACTCCGCCGCACAGTTGACCGGCTTTCAGCTGTTACGCGCGGACCGCGACCCGATCCTCTCACGCAAGACAAAAGGCGGAGGGATTTGTTTTTATATAAACCAGGGCTGGTGCAGCGACGTGAAAGTCATTTTACAGTCCTGTTCTCCGGACCTGGAAACTTTTTTCATCACCTGCAGACCGTTCTACTCTCCCCGGGAATTCACCTCTTTCATCCTGGCTGGAGTCTACATCCCCCCGCAAGCTGACGTGCGCGAGGCTCAACGACAACTCGCTGAGCAGATACTGGGAGTGGAGAGAAGGAGAGAGAACACATATTCCCCCGTTATTGTCCTTGGGGACTTTAATAAGGGGAACTTATCTCAGGAGCTCCCAAAATATAAACAGTTAATTAAATGCCCGACCAGGGGGGAGAACACCCTGGATCACTGCTACAGCACCATCAGCAAGGCTTATCATGCAGTCTCCCGCGCTGCCCTGGGTCTGTCCGACCACGCTCTCATTCACCTGATCCCGGCTTACAGACAGAAACTCAAGATTTCTAAACCTGCTGTGCTGAGATCAAAGAACTGGAGCAGCAGAGAAGCTGTGGAGGAGCTGCGTGACTGCCTTGAAAACACAGACTGGGACATTTTTAGAACTGCCACTTACAGCCTGGACGAATATACAGATGCTGTGACGTCCTACATCAGCTTCTGTGAAGACCGATGTATTCCAACACGCACCAGGGTGTGTTATAACAACGACAAGCCCTGGTTCACAGCAAAACTCAAACAGCTTCGTTTGGAGAAAGAGGTGGCCTTCAAGAGTGGGGACATGGATAGGTTCAGACTAATTAAATACTCGTTTGGCAAGGAGATTAAGGAGGCCAAACGACTGTATTCAAAGAAGCTGGAACAACAGTTTGCAGCCAACGACTCCTCGTCTGTCTGGAAGGGCCTTCGTGTGATCACTGGCTGCAAGACCAAATCCCCCCACTCTGTGGAAGACTTGAGACTTGCCAACGATCTGAATGACTTTTATTGTAGATTCGATAGACCCTCTCAAACCCCCCCCGCATCTATCACACCTCTTCTCCCCAGCCTGGACAAAGACACTAGCCCCCCCCACAAAATGGCCCCAGACTGCCCCATCACCTCCATCCCCCCCTTCACACCTCTCTCAATTCAGGAGAGAGATGTAAATAAGCTCCTGAAGAAACTGAACCCCCGCAAGGCAGCTGGACCAGACGCTGTCTCCCCCTCTACACTGAGGCACTGTGCGGATCAGCTTTCTTCATTGTTCACGGACATTTTCAACACCTCACTGGCTGAATGTGTTGTACCCGCCTGCCTGAAAACATCCACCATCATCCCCGTTCCCAAGAAGCAGAGGATCACAGGCCTTAATGACTACAGACCAGTCGCCCTGACCTCTGTAGTAATGAAGACCTTCGAGCGACTCGTGCTGACCCACCTCAAAACTATAACCAACCACCTCCTCGACCCGCTGCAGTTTGCCTACAGAGCCAACAGGTCCGTAGACGATGCAGTCAACATGGGACTCCACTTCATCCTCCAGCACCTCGACTCCCCCAGCACCTACGCCAGGATCTTGTTTGTGGACTTCAGCTCCGCATTCAACACCATCTCTCCAGCTCTTCTCCGGGACAAGCTGACCCAGCTGAGCGTGCCTGACCCCACCTGCAGGTGGATCACCAACTTCCTGACCGACAGGAAGCAGCGCGTGAGGCTGGGGAAGCTTGTCTCTGACACCCGGACCATCAGCACTGGAGCCCCTCAAGGTTGTGTGCTCTCTCCTCTCCTCTTCTCCCTCTACACCAACAACTGCACCTCCAGCCATCCCTCTGTCAAACTCCTGAAGTTTGCCGACGACACCACCCTTATTGGATTAATTTCCAATGGGGACGAGGCCGCCTACAGAGAGGAAGTTAACAGCCTGGCTTCCTGGTGCAGCCAGAACCACCTGGAGCTGAACGCTTCAAAAACTGTAGAGATGGTGGCAGACTTCAGGAGGAGCCCAGCCCAAACCGCCCCCCTCACCATGTGCGACTCCCCAGTTAAAACAGTGGAGTCATTCAGATTCCTGGGGACGATCATAGCACAGGACCTGAGGTGGACGGAGAACATCACCTCCATCACCAAGAAGGCCCAGCAGAGGATGTTCTTCCTGCGGCAACTGAGGAAATTCAGCATGCCGCGGAAAGTGATGGTTGAGTTCTACACAGCCATCATTGAGTCCATCCTCACCTCATCCATCACCGTTTGGTTCGCTGCCTCCACTGCCAAGGACAAGGGCAGACTGCAGCGGATCATTCGGTCAGCTGAGAAGGTCATCGGCTGTGACCTGCCGGCTCTCCTAGACCTGTTCCACTCCAGGACCAGAAAGAGAGCAGGCAAGATCATCGCTGATCCTTCCCATCCCGGTCACCACCTGTTCCAGAGACTTCCATCTGGGAAAAGGTTCCGGGCCGTCAGGACTAAAACCTCGCGTCACCTGAACAGTTTTTTCCCCATGGCAGTGGGGCTCACAAACAAGCCCCCCCCATCACACTGACTCTGCTGACCCCCCCCCCCCCCCACCCTCGCACATAATTTATAACACTACATTATTGGCACTACCACCAATCTTTGCACCTTAAAACCGAACACAACACATTTACTGTATATATTATTTTTTCGATATTGTTGTTTTTTATATTGATGTTTATATTGCTCTATATTGTTGTTTTTATATTGTTGTTTGTAAAGTGCACCAACCACACCAAGGCAATTTCCTGTATGTGAAAATATACAAGGCAATAAAAAGAATTCTGATTCTGATTCTGATTCTGATTTCTTTCTCAACATTTCACAATAGATTTCCAGCCTGCCCCTGTGCATCATTTCTAGCGCTGTGATTGTGTGTGCCAGTTACGAAGACTCAGCAATTATCAGAATGGCTTTGCATGCTGTTTCGCAAATATTGTTTTAATGCAGTTAGCTCCTGCAGCTTTGTACTTCCTCCTGACATGCTTATTTCCTCTCTGCTTAATTCTCCTCGATATGTGAGGAGGGGAGCATCCAAGTCACTCACATTGTGGTGATATGGTTTATCTTATCCCCCAGAAGCAGATGTATCATCCCCGACTTGCTCTGAAAGAACATAATTAGTGGATTCACTAGAAAATTGTCCAGTCTGCAGTTTCCTCCTGGGATCCTATTCACAATGGGATGAAACAGCAATTTGGGAACACTTTGTATTTTTGGATATGTGCGTAATATAACCCAGCTGTATGTGAACATCGTGCATACTGTTCCATATCTGCACAGCACTGTTGCCTTGAAAGCTCGGGCCACGTGATGTCAGAGCTCGGGGCAGATTTGTGGAGCAGAAGACTGGTGCCCTGAGTGAGGCGCACAAAATCAGACACATGTTTCCCTGCAATCTTGACATGGTTGTGTATAAATAACACCAAAAACATATTCAGTCTCAGAAAAGCATCTAATAAAAGAAAAAATTTGGCAGAATACGTGTGATCTGTAACGTGTATAATGTATTTATACATTCTTAGTGTGTTGCAGAAACGATTCACTGCTTGAATGAGGCAGGTTAAGTATTCATGTGTTTGCATGTTTCCATGCTTGTAGAGTTCACACTCCTACTGTATCTTTCTCTCTCTTCATTAACACTGCATGTGACATCCTGCTACACTCTATGGGAATTACTTGTCAATATGTTTTTGCAGCAAAGTCAGCCAGAGTAAACCTGTGTGTTCATTGCACTGGTATATTGAGTGTATTCTAATGCAGATGACTCCGCAGAGAGAGGTCCAGTGAGTCTGTGGGCGGGCATTATCACAAGCCAGGAGGACTCTGGATTTAGGTCAGGCCATCTTGATTGGTGAGATGCGTTGCTCCGTGCTGGCACAGGGATGAAGTGTCTTTTTGAAGTGTTCGCTGGAGGCATTTGGTGTAATTATCCTGTCATGAGAAGGGCTATAAGCCCGAGACTTCATCAGGCACATGCCTCCTGCTTTTTCATCTTTTCAAAAAAAAAATAAGAAGTCTCTTTATGGAGGTCTTAAAGTGCTAAACAACGCTGTGATATGCAGAGGGCCAAAACCCCCTGACAACTCACTAATCAGAAGCATCATTTCAAACTCCGACACATAATGGGCTTCGTATATCCCTCTGGGGCTTTGGACGAGGTGGGCTTCTGAAGTCCTTAAGGCCTACGAAATCAACCACTTCTTTAGCCAAATTGAGGCCATTAGGCTGGACAAATTCATTCTCCAACTGTAGGTTTATACTAATATCCTGGAGAGGGTTATTGGTTGTTCAACCATTAAGGGGATAATATGGGAACAGCAACAGGAAGGCAGCAGATGCAGCGTGCATTGGTGCTGGCAGAGCACACTGATCATTTATTGAGGTTCTCCTTCATTGCTTCTATCTGTGTTGAGGAGCCTAGGGCCGGTAATGAGCAGAAAAAGATGGTAGTGCCACGCTACAGGGCTCCTCAGTCTGTCTGCTTCCCTGAGATAGGACTGGGATTAGGCCCGAGTACTCCCAGGTCACGCTGTTCACATTCAAGGCAAAAAAAGGTGTGCATGTGAGCGCAGCCAGGCCACACTGACCGGTTTTAATGACTCAGTAGTAGAGTTTTCAATAACAACATGTCTTGGTGTAGGGGGCCAGTGAAGGTGTAAAGTGATTGTAGTTTGTCAGAGCGCAGCAAACGTGTGTGACCTGTGCTGGAAATAGGAGAGAATCTCTCTGGCTGGGAGAACACAACTCTACAGGAACTGGGTCAGCCCAATCCAGCAGTAAATCCCTCACTCTGACACATCACATACGCATTGCCAGTTTATCTACACAGGCTGAAACAGTAGATAGATAAGCAGTAAGTCTGCCCTTCAAAAAGCAGCACACCCAAAAAATGTAAAACGTATTAAGGATTTCACTGTCGTTAAAGTAGATTTGTCACAGTAAAAATGGCTCACATAAATAAATGGATACTAGAAACCGCTGTGTGTGAGTACATCAAAATATCACAACATAATGTGGTAACATTTCATCTTTTTTTCTAAAGCATCACACCAGTTTATGTCTGTTGCTACGTGCAGTAAGGCAAACTAAAAGGTAAGTTAGACTAAAAATATGTACTGTTGTACAATGGATATCTAATTGCAACTCTTGTTAACTTGGGGCCTGTCCTTTGGATCCTTGGTTCTATATTGACCCTGTAGAATTGAACTACATCGTAGTACTACTTCAGTTAATAGTAAAAACAATATGTACTACAAATATTATTTACAGAGTTACAACTATCTCATTATTATCAGCCATAATCTTGTAACTATCCAATGCAAATTTACAAGTTTATAAGGAGTTTCATGGGAAATGTACTTTAAGAACCAGAGCCATTCTAAAACAGGTTGGTCACTGTTACCCTCTATGTGGGTACCTGTAGTGACGCACGCACAAAAAGATTTACGTGTATGTCTTCATATTAGTCATTCATACTGCAGAGCTTTATAGGGCCTCATTGTCAGCTTTGTCCCTCTCTTGCAGATTATAGCCTACAATAAAACAATGGCCCTGATCCGACCAGATGTATTTGGTCTGATCCGATAACAAATGGACAGCTCCATAAGTACAGGTATGAATGATCCGAGACACATTGAGGACTTGTTGAGATCTGATCACTGAGAACACGTTCGGAGGTTGTCTGGGCCATATTCCTTTAAGCAGTGTCTGAATGTGTCCTGGGCCAAACTGCCTGCTCAGCTGACGTCCTAGGTATGATAGGAGTACTATCTATTCAAACCGTGTTAGTCAGCTTTGTCCATGATGTCTTTTCAAACAGCCCACAGAAAGATGATATGAGTGTCAAACGCACCAAGGACCCAGTGTGTATTGTTTTCATTTCTTCTTCTTTTAATATCCGGCAGACCTGGCACAAGAAGTGCATTGCTACCTTCCACAAATTAAAAATCATTATGCCTTTGGTCTTTTGAAAACCCTAATGCCTGTTGTGAACTGATATACCTCCATATGCCAACTTGCGATCAAATCCCCTATACGCCCCTACACGCCAGGTATGCATGGTAGTCCAAAATCACACATACACAGGTACGCATAGCTAACAATGATTATTAAATGTAGGGATGAAAGCTGAAAACGACTGAACAAAATATTTTTGCGGTCGCCGTCCCCTTCAGCCAAACGATTTCTATTTAGGTTTGGGTGAGAAACGATCCATGCCTGGTTACCATGCAGAAGATGCACCTGCTCTCCTTTTCTAATTAAAAATCCCTCTGTCCAGATTTGTGTTATGGCTCCTATCACGTTCTGTCTTCCTGGGCTGGGGATGGATGCTACTGCCTAATGACAGTTTTCATGGATGGTATTACACAATTTAGCGTGTGTAAATCGATTTACCCCCCCCCCCCCCCCCCCAAAAAAAAAAACTTGAATAACAGGCAAGTTGCCAAATCTACCCCAAAGGTAAACCATTTTTTAGCACAAGAGAACATGCTCTCACTGTTTCCTTGACATGTTTATCCACTCTAATGGTTGTGAAGGAAATCTGGCAAATATACAGGTTATTTGTGGAGGATCTGATATATTAATGTGCAAAACTGGGCAACCCTTCTGTTTAGCTTTGTGTTAATAACTCAGCCTCCTGTCGTCAGGTGTTGATTAGTGTAGACTCAAGTCAACATGTCACAGTTCCTGCATTATTGAAAGCATTTTAGAACTTGAAATGTAGGGGTGATTGGGACCGGACATTTTCCCAAACGTGCCCTTCACATATGAAGAAGGAGAGTGTTTAGATCAGACATATGCACAGCAACAGGAAAAGGTTGACAACATCCAGGCAAGGGGTGGTGTCTGGGTAGAAAATGCAGGTGGAGGGACATGACGTATTTGCTACCTAAATTACATGGTTTTGTTCCCATATCTTGGAAAGTTCTCGAAACTCGTTTTTTCCTTATTGACGCTTATTCAAAGTCTTCCATGTGCGTGGCCTCCTTAAATACTTCAATGTAATTTTCTTCTTGCGAGTTTTGCCACCGTCACATGTTAGAAAGTCATAAACACGTCCACTCGCTGTGAATTTTCTTACTCAATTCTCATATGGGCTCCCTCTGATATTTTGCTGACATTTAACCTGGGCGCTAGCAGGAAAAGTTCTAGAAAAATGTCTGAGGCAACTGACTGAGTGCATATTTGAAAGCAGCTTTCGACACACGCAGATGCAGATGATGTTTTTTGCTCTGTTTATAACATTACAGATTTCCTTATTGACACAAGTTTACAGAGGTGGGACCAAGTCATTTTTTTGCAAGTCCCAAGTAAGTCTCAAGTCTTTGCCCTCAAGTCCCGAGTCAAGTCCCAAGTCAAGACAGGCAAGTCCCGAGTCAAGTCCAAAGTCAAGACTGACAAGTCTCAAGTCAAGTCCAAGTCCTGCAGTTTGAGTTTCGAGTCTTTTCGAGTCCTTTTGATCACTGAGTAATAATATATTTACACAGATCATGTATGCTTTTAAAATCTGTATTTATTTATTTATTAAAACAAGTGCAATTGAAATTACAGAAAAAAATTGTGCCAACATTGCACTTCCCTATTGCACTATTAACCAGTCATTTTTAACATTTAACTCATATTTTGCAAGAATATTCTACATTTTAAACCACTCCTACAGAATGAACACATTTGAAAAAACAAGTGCAACTGTTATTATTTGTACAAAAGTGCTAACATTGTATTTTGCATTTTAACTAGTTCCACAGCAGTTTCTGTCCTGTCCTGTGTTTATCTCATCTCATTTATCTCACCTCATATTGTCTGTGTGTGTGTGTACATGTGAGAAACATAACAAATACATGAACATGAACATTTCTGTCCTGTCCTGTGTTTATCTCATCTCATTTATCTTACCTCATATTGTCTGTGTGTGTGTGTACATGTGAGAAACATAACAAATACTTGAACATAACAATGAACAGGGTTGTGCTTTTTATATGTCAGGGCCCTATGCTGAATTGCATTTGCAAAAGACCAAATTGGCCAAAAGTCTGTCAGTCATTTGTGCACGATGTGGACGTAGTATGATTCCACCCAGTGCCGCTGCGAGCCATTTTGGTGCCCTAAGCATAACTCCTCTATGATTACATTAAATAATCATCAATAAGTACAAACAAGAATAGTCAATCTTCTTTAACTTTTTTTGAGCAATTTAATATATCTCTTGTTCTGCCTTTTTTGTGATAAACATGGCTAAAAGGTACCTAATATTTCTATACTGAAATAATATCGGCATTATAATTGTAAGCTAATTTATTTAATGACGTTATTGTTGAGGGTTGATTTGTATTTCCGGTTTTAAGTGGGTTGTTGGTAGTGACTCTTATTTTGAAAGGGGGTTTTAAAGGAAGTGGGTGCTGTGATGAGTGAAGTTGTAAAATGAACGGAGAATAAACGGGTGTGCTGTCCCGAGCGCATGACCTGCTCTCGTGTCCTTTGTCGGCTGAAGCCTGACTTATGATACAACCAAACGCTCGGCTACATAATTATAATAACTATGCTAATTTTTCAGTTGCTTTTTTTTGGTGCCCCCTCAGGACTTGGTGCCCGACGCTCAGCGCGTAGTGCGCGTTTTGGAGCGGCGGCGCTGCACACACACACAGACGCACACAAACACGATGACAGATACAGAGCGCTCCTTAATAACATACTTTTTAATCTTTGTGTTTTGGGGAAAGGAGCAAGTCTTATCAAGTCAAACGGCTCAAGTCCAAGTGAAGTCACGAGTCATTGATTTTGAAGTCCAAGTCGAGTTGCAAGTCTCTTTACATTTTGTCAAGTCGAGTCTAAAGTCATCAAATTCATGACTCGAGTCTGACTCGAGTCCAAGTCATGTGACTCGAGTCCACACCTCTGCAAGTTTAGTCGAGGTCAGTTTCAGCCTGACACTATAATTACTACTAATACTGTTTTTCTTGAGCAAGCAGCAACTGTAATTTCTACATATAGTGCAATATGTACTTTAAGGCATAGTCCCCTGAGCTGCTAGTTGTTAACTGCAAGAAAACTCTGGCTTTTCTGAACACAAGAGTAAAACCCTGAAGTCAGTAAAGTTAGTTAAATCTTCTTTTCCTTAAGAATTTAGTTTCTTAAAAGGCCCCAACAGGGATGGGTTTTGCATAACAAGTCCCCATTTCTAAGCAACAAAATAGGTCATTTGTCTGTGGCACCTACAACAACTAATATGGCCATTCAAAAAATGTATTTTACTGTTTTTTATTCTAACATGGCTTAATCTGGCAAAAGCTTAGGACCTTAAAAGTTACAAATATTCTGTTGTGTGTGCGAACAACTACAGCTCAGTGCTGTTGCACCAACAGTAGTGTGGCACAGTGGATTCATAGCGTTGGAATCTGAGGCGGGACGTGCTTGCGTAATTCATAATACTGATATGCTATGCATTATGACATATGGAGCAGGGCTGCATATCTCACAGTCATAGTATCAGTCATATACTTTGTCAACTCTCCTTCCCAAACTGGTTCCTTAGACCTTTTGTAACGGTATATCTCTGCTTTAAGCTTTGCACCTTTTACCTTCACACAACCTCAAAAGGTCAGTTGTCAGGAAAACATAGACTGAGGATGTTTTCGGTTTCAGTGTTTTGTTATTATGTTGTGTATGTTGGTTTAAAATCGTATGTATATACATAGTGTGGATTACAGTGTTATAGTTATTACTCCAGTTTACCTTCCATGACAGTCAAGCAACATCTGCATCTCTGCTCTATTTACCACATCAGCATTATTAATTATTTGAGCATATCCCCTTTTTCATTCAAGCGTCAGCTGCTGTGCCTGACTGTAACACTTTTCTTCAGGAGCACTGGGCTGACTGTGCAGCATCTGTACATGTTCACAACCAGATGTCATACACCCTGATGAAGTAAAACATATCCGCCATCAAGGTGACAACAGCAGAAATTTTTAATCCTGCACTAAAATGTAAATGAACGAAAACAAGAGAGAATTCCTGTTCTGACTTATACTAGAAACGGACAGTAACAACGGGTTGATGCTAGTTTGTTTCCTATTCAGGGCTACGATTCCATGTTAAAATGATTATGCATCTAGATGCATCAAATAATATTATTTCTGTGCATGATTAATTTTTTTTACAAATAAAAACATGATATGCTGTTAAAATATACATTGCTTAAAACTTTGATTGATTATGTTTTGTCTTTGCATCGATGCAGAGTTGTCCACGTCCACATCACAATGCATCGAAAGAACAATCAATGTCTCTCTATTATTAATCATCTATCTTTACCTACGAGTTTGAACTTAGTCATTGGAAATAATCATCTCATAATATCATAACACCCCCCTCATATAACAGTCTCTTTATTAGAAACAGTCAAATAGTTTTTCCTTTATCAGACAACGATAGCCGCAAAGCTTTTTTTAAGGAATTCTACAGGCACTGACTTACACCATTAGACCTTGAACATTGGCTGAAATTGCTTAAAACAAAAAATTGCACTGTCGACTTTGCTGTGCTTTGCATTCCACTGCACTACACTTGTCTTATTCAGCTTCACAGCAGTTGTACCTTTTTCATTTTGGTTAAACTCAGGGTTACTTTTCATCGCTGCTCATTGTTCTCAGGCCACGGATTCAGATGAAATGTCCGGGCGCAGAGTGCAGAGGCTAACCCCACTATTAATACAGGGCATGCAATCAATATGCCACTGGCATTTCTAGGTTTCCTTGGCCTGCAGTGCTTATCTTAATGGGAGTGTGCTCCCATTTTCTTTTATTGTGTGAACCCATATATCATTACCTACCAAATATAGCTGGATCTACCATGAAGCAAAAACATTCAGGCTCAGTGGAGGTAAAAACATAAATGCAGGTTTTTTTTTCTGCTGATTTATGGTGGTGGCAGTAAACCACTAACCCTTCATTTACAGAAACTTAATTTCTGCTCCGTCGTCTTTGTCTTTGGTTCTCTGTTGTGATTATCAGCCTGCCATATGTTTGCAGCAGCATTATTCCTTATTGGCTAAGAAACCGTGTCAGAACAGGATGATGTGCTGTAAGTCAAGGACTTGATATATGGAGAGAAATAGACTTGTGTGGACATATACATCCATTTTGCTCACCTGGAATAAACTGGTAATGATGCATGCTTAGTCACATGGTGTATAATTACTCTATTATTCCGCAGAAATTGGTGCATTGATGAGACCTTGAGATCTCTGTTGTTCCACTATTTAACAGTTTGCAGCCTGTTCATACGGTTACGTAATATGAGTTGGACTTGGCATGATTTACTAATACCATTGTACTTCCACGGCTCGATGAGGTGTTTATTCTTAGAAGTCTCTTTTCACACTGTTGTTGCACTAAGCTCTTCCTTGTGGCCACTGTGTTATCTCCAACAGGTTTCCTCTGACCTCTCTTCAACAAATCTTTTTCAACCTCAGGCCTGTGACTATGACTCACTGTCTGGAGGTGTGTGTTGTTTAAAATAAGCTCTCCTATTTTACCTTGACGTGGTAATGGGTGCACTGTGATAGGGTCTTATTTGCAATGACGCATTAAATGCCAAGGTGTTATCGACTTTTTAACTCGTACTTGACAATTCCAGAAATACAACAAAAAACAAAGATAGTGCCTCCATATATCTTTGTGCTGCGGTAGAGGGAGAACAAGAGAACTGTTGTAGTGAAGACTTAGACTGAAAAAAAAAAACTTTAGCTGCTCTATTAAAAGATAATTGGAGATTGAATTTGTGTACTCATAAAATGTATGTTTGGGTTTTTACACCCAAATGAGCTTTATCTGGTGCAGTGCTAGCAGTTACGAACCAGAAAATGTGCCCATATCTCCGTGAAATCACCCTGGCTTCTGTTACTGTGTTCACAGTGTCGTTTTTGCGCTCGCTCAGCGGAGCAGATCAAGGATTGTTCTCTTAATGACATAGCAAGAGTCTTGACATCTTTTTTTTATAGTACAATTGTTATTGTGCACGTACAAAAAACTGTAACTATCTAGGGTAATCAAATCATCAAGAGGGAAGATTATCCACTTCTGTGTCAGTATTTAGCAACAGAAAATGCATCCTACAATATGTAATGTACTGTACAGGTAGTTAAGTTTAGTCACATCCGTCTCCAGGGAGAATCCCATTTACGAAAGGGTCATGACACCCACACGTACGACAATTGGAAGTGAAAACAAATATCTGGAGTGATGGCTCTCTCCCCTCTTTCCCCACCGCTGCGCTGAAGTAGGTCAAAGATATTGGCATGACTCGCTCTCCTGCTTCTTTCTCTCAAAACAATTTGTCATTGCTTCCAGGGTTCTGCCATTTCTATCTGTGACAATCTGTAGGGCGGTCGCCTCAGAGAGTGACAAAACCTGACAGAGTGCGTCACTTTCACTCTCTCTCCGCCAAGCGGCAGGACACCTTTAAGTCTGCGGCTCCTTTATCAGATATGGCAGTTCCTAAAGCTCCGCCGCAGCAGGCAAGTTGGAGGAGAGGAGCCGGCGACTTTACAGAGACCTATTTGCAAACAAAATCACTGGGAGACATTCCCCCACGAGGCACCATCTGGATGCCGCACATACCTGCCTCCATCACTCCCTCACCAGCCTCTCTATTTATAGACGTTCTCCTGTCCACCCACCCACACTTTACAGCTCGCAAAAAAAGCAACCAAAAGCTTGCAAATTGAAGATTTGCCTCCAGGCGATCAATCATCAGGGTGACAGATGTCAACACATTTCACTGTAATGTGTGGATAACATCTTCCTAACAGTCTGCCGCTGCTAACAATAGAAATGAACAATCAGCCGGCTCCTTGCCAGACCTTGCGGAGATAGCGAGGCCGACAATGACCTTCTTTGTCATCATCTAAACTCTTCTGCTATTTTTAGCTCGGCTGTGTTCAGGTAAATAGTGAGAGTAGCTATGAGGTAGAAAGACTCACCTAGGTGTGAGGTTAAAAACTTACCCCGGCGAAGTCTGGCGGGGGCAGATAGTGAGAAGACTGCCTGTGATCTAATCTTTGTATTCCAGGTTGAATAGAGCAGAATTTGTGATGATGTGATATGTCAGATGTCAACCAGCAGTGCGCTATCAGTTATCAATAAAGCAATTAGTGTGTCATCTCTGAAGGGAGGAGGCTGAATTCTCATCATCGGTATTATGTTATCGAACAAGCGTTCCCCAGCGAGGGAATGATACTGAGAGACCCGACACCGAGCACAGATGTGCACTTGCAAGCTAGTCAGGCATTTGCTGAACTTTGATAAAGTCCACAGAGAAAATATTTTCACAGCTATAAAAACCATTGCTCTAGGAACACTACACTTTTTTAACACTATAAGAACCATAGTAAAATGACATTACACTGAAGCAAGGACTGCAAAACTCTGCGTCACTAAAACATGTTCTCTCTGCATACAAACCCAAATTCTCCTTTATTCGTTTGTGCATCAATCCAAGCTTGTATCCACTCAGGTAGAGACTGAACTTTTCATATAGAATCTGGCCAGTGAAAGCAGCACTAGCGTCATCATAATTCCAGTTGCGCACATGTGGCTCTCCATTAGGAAACTGCAACAAACTCTCTCTCTCTCTCTCTCTCTCATCTTGCTTTTACCAGCCCTTTCGTTGTGAGACCAATCAGCCAATGTGCATGGATCAGCTCCCTTAATAACATATTCAAATATTACTCATAAAATCCAAAACATATTGATTATGTGCCTGGAATGTGCAGAGAATACATATATGTTCCCC
Organism: Platichthys flesus; assembly: GCF_949316205.1. Classification (NCBI taxonomy): domain Eukaryota; kingdom Metazoa; phylum Chordata; class Actinopteri; order Pleuronectiformes; family Pleuronectidae; genus Platichthys; species Platichthys flesus. Next base: position 20,227,957 of record NC_084945.1, on the reverse strand, counting down.
TCAGAGCGATACCACAGCATAATCTCCTCCCAAACAATTCTCTTGATTTGTGTTGTAATGTGTGTGTTCGTGTGTGTGTGAGTGTCTCTTGATAATTATAGGTCGCAGTGTTGGCAGGGAAGCATGGTGGTGCGTGGAGAAGCACTAGCTCACTCACACAAGCCCTCCCGGCAAGAGGAACTGGTAAACAAATCTCACCAAAGTGAAGGGAAAAAATGGTTTAGCTAGGGCAGTATTTTCTTGCACTATTAATATTTATTTTGCTTTTTACTGGTGGTCATTTTTGAACATTCTCCTTCCACTGTCGAAAAATGGGTTGTGACTGTCCAGATGAATAAGAAATGAAGGCATGCCGTCTCCTGTCTCCTCTTCAATGTGCATTCAAAAAATTAAGCAGTTCATTCAGGTCACTTGCAATTCAAATGTCCACACGTTGACAAGAGAATAAGCCCAATTTCAGAATGAATGAATCTGGATCGTGAGGTTTTCATATGGTTTAGCTAATGTAAATAAGAAATCCATCGTAATATGCATCATCCATCCATCAGCTTTTCTCCTATCTGCCAATGTTTGCACTGCTAACTTGTGAGAGAAAAACACAAAGCACTGGGGTTCACTACCTGCATTCTCAGGGAACATTAAAATGCCCAATTACCACAGACAAATAACCGCTGTGTACAGTGAAGGTGAAGGACAGGAGAGACAATTTTCCATCCTTTCGCTTCTCTCGTCATCTCTTGCTTTCATGCTTTTAAATTGCCCGTCCATAAATAGTGGGCCCATTGTACTGTGCTGTTGACACAAATTGGAAGGCGTGAAGAATGGAGATGTATTGTTCCACGTAAGGCATACTCATATTTTCAATAAATTAGGCATCGGTCAGAAAGAGAAAGTGTGAAGTCAGGCGCGGTGTGTAATTAGCAGGTGGTGGTAGCGTGCGGACGCTCCATCGAGCCATCTGTGGGGAACATTAGTGAGAATCCTGCACTTCCCTCGCTTCTTTGTCTTCCCTCTGTGTTTCTCTGTGACCTCGCCTCTATATGCTGAGCCTGCCTGCCAACCACCTCCTCCAGGCGTACTATAGCGCCTGTTTGCAAGTCTGCATGATGCAATAACCAGTGGGTTCGTCGAGGCACCTTCTGATGGAAACTCCTTGCTTTTCACACACCCTTCTACAATGTTCCTGAAAACATTAAAAAAAGGGGGTCTATTAATAAGCCATGGAATAGGCGTACATGAGTAAATGCCGCACCATTCTGCAATTGCAAGTCCTCATTTGGCCACTGTTTTGACAACTTTCAGGGTTTCTCCCTCTCTGTCGCTTTGGCACCCGAGCCTTGTATGATGATACCAATCGGAGTGGTGAATTCTGAGGGCTGGATGGAGAGATAACGGCTGGTTGAGAGTGACTCACTTCTGTAGCAGAGAGTCCGTCTGCTGCAGGGAGAAGAGAGTGAGAGGGAGTGGGGAAGGGAGAACCTATCACAGGGTAATTTAGGCCTCGCAGTACGGTAGCGCACACTGCTTCATCATCCACGGCTCTTGTTTGGGAGGCAAACATGATTAGGTAAATTTTACTTTATTTAAGAGGAGAAGCATCGCTGACAGTCGGAGTGAGGTGACTCAACACACTTGCCAACAGCTTTCAGTCTAATCAATCTACTGTGGGAGGACAGAAAACTCACTGGAGTCTAGCAAGAACACACATCCAGAATAGGTACCCCAAAACTACAGTATGTGCACACACACACACACACACACTCCCATGCACACAGCCAATCTCGTTCCTTTTGGCAGATACTCATACACCCACGCAAACACATGCATCAATCACTAGCTCTTTTTTCCCCCACCACATCAGCCTGACTGCCGGGCTGGCTCATGCTACTTTGATCCAAATGGGGAAACGGTGATTATTGTGATGGCAGCTTGTGGAGTTTAATTCGTAGGCCTACAATAACCCTTTAAGATGTGTACCGCAGCTCTGACTGCATCTCTGACATCATCAGGCAAATTCCCTCCTTGGTGACCTTGGCTTTTACGGGACGAATCTGCACAGATGAAGAGAACGTGTGACGTGATCGAGTCAGTCACAGGCAGAGGATAAAAAGCCCCGGCCTCCCCACCCTCTTTGTGTGCCATCAATTAATGCTTCATATTTTTTTGTCACGACGTGATTGATGCCAATGATGGGAGTGTGGTGGCGGGTGCAGTGTGGACACTGGTGTCGGGGGCTTTGGCGTGCTCTCCCTCTTTAAATAGCCCCAGATCTAATCTGCAGACAGCAGCAGAGTTCTGACAGATCCTGCCTTGGTGCCTCCTCCCACTAGGTGACACATTCTTTATTTATTTTTCCTCTCCTCCGCTCTGGTATTCACTCCATGGAGCACTGGCCCCTCAAGCTATTGTCAGTTCCGTTCTCCTTCCATGTCTGAAAAACCAAATGGATTTACCGGGTTTACTGTCAACCCCTCCCTTTTTCTGAGCTCATGAATGTGTCTTCTAGCTCTCCATCCCCTATATAACGACTTGACCTCTCCTTACATAATGGCACCCTGCTGTTGTCGCACTAGCAACATTTTACGAATGTCTTTCACAGGTGATGTCAACATACATCTTGACCTGTGCACACACAGTTGGTCTTCTATTCTGCAAGTTTATGAAGAGGTCCCAACCGTTTCAAAGAAAAGCTGTATTGTTTGAACCTTTAACCCACACTGCTGTTCCAATAGAAAGAGTATGACAGAGAGCATATTATAGCACGAGACTGCCCTTCCAAGAAAAACGACTTGGTTTAATTTACCCAAGTGTCACATAATGAAATATGTTCACGTCCAAGCACACAAGCAACTATAGTAATATAGCAAAGGATGAAGTCAGGCGACAATGGTGTTGACTTCAAAGCCTTCATAGGGTCAAGATCAAGGTTGGTGGGGGAGGGACAACTGATGTTTCCTGAATATGGCTTGGGCAGGTTTTTGTTGCCCACAGGGGCTGAATCGCAGATGGACTCCGAGATAATAGTGAACTCATAGTAACAGGACTTTTGACCAGCATCTAATGCTTTTTTCAACTTAAGCCCATGGCTTTCCTTATCCCTACCCAAATCATTAAGTACCTAAGCCTGACCAAACCTAAAACATGGCCTTGTACGATCACAAATCTATTTATTTATTTTAGTGTGGAGGTACAAACTATGACATACGGTCGACAGGGGCATCGAAACAGAAACACTGGTACGTGTTGTTCTGGAGGGTGATGTGTTTCTCATCATGCTTGGAGGCTTTGCATGGTTGAAAGCAATCTAGAGGTGCTGCTACCTCAAGCTTTAACACCAAAAGTGCTGTGCAACATGGTGAACATTGTCGTTCTTCTAAAACTGCTTCTTTGACATCTCACTAAGGTCCTCAAAGACACCACTGGCCAACAAGACACTGACACATCATACTGCACACAGCTGCTAATATGTGAATACCATACATGCTTATGAGAAAGCCACATCTTCCCACTAAGGTTACAAAGCTGTGATTATTTCAAAGCAATACGTTCTTTGTCTTATAAACTGTGTTAAGCCATAGGTCATGTTGGCTTTAGTACCACAATCATGCCCTGGAGATGCACTAAATCTCTGCTGCCTCCATCACACTGGACCTTACTCTTTCATTGAAGACATGAAGAGGGTAACTAAAAGAATTAGGCAATTTATCAAAATAGGGGGATAATAATTATTCACACTGAAACACTGAGGAGTATTTAAAATAATTTGTTGAAGGAGTCAGACAAGAATGATGAATCTAGGGTAGAGGTTCTTTATGCTATAGAATCATATGAGATGGCATTGAGGACCAGCTTATTTTCCAGCTTATTTTCCAGCTTATTTTCCAGTGTATGGTGAATGACAACACTGGCATTCATCACAAAAAGCTTTGTAACATCTCCTCCGAAATCTACACGAGTAACATCACAGACTCCATATCCACATGTTTTCACAAAGCTTTCACCTTGATTCTGTTTGTGAGAATGTGGAGTATTCACTTTTCACAATCCATTAAAAACGTTAGACCTCCACTTTTATTTCCTGTCAAGTTTCACCTTGTGACTTAAGTGTTTTGGCACAAGTAACCAGAACAGAGAACTTCAAAGCCACGGGATAATCCTCAGGCGTTAGTCTCATCATATGTTGGCTCGCGGAGCTATTTCAACGTAAATGCCAGACGAATACTCCACTCTGCACGCCATGCTGACGGACCAGCTAATACGTGACGCCGCGCTGTATCTCTGCATGGTTAAGCAGCTGCTGTGTGGAGTTAGCTGGGATGAAGGAGAAGAGTACAAGGAAAGCATTTTTCCTTTAATGCAATTGCACGATGGACTTGGTGAAATCCAATTCTATGAGATGCTCTCCCGACCCTCCTCACTCCATGTGCAATTAATCCCGATACAAGCTTGAAGCATAAATCCTAGATGATTATGCTGTGTTCCGGACGACAGCAATTTCATCTTCTCAGGAGACAGGTTTTATTAGTTTTGTTGTACTGTCGTGGAGATGCCGGTGCATTCTCTGTGTATGTGTGTTTTAGGTGGGTCAAGGAAATTAAAGTATAAAAAAAAGTATTTGTATTAAAATCCGTTTATGTTTCGTCTGACATCCCGACGACAGCAGCTTTAAGCCGAGCGGTGGCCGTCATACTTTTAAACAATGATCCCGAGAGGCAGCGCTGTAATGATCAAAATGTATATGCAGAGGATATAAACGCACCCCACCCCCCAGGACGCAATTAAAAGCACAGTCGTTCAAGCTGGAAAGTGGCCAGCTGTTCTGGGTTAATAGATGGTCTTGGCCAGACGTCTGCGAGGTGACCGCGAGCTGGCAGCCGGCTGGATAAAGCTGCAGATTGTAAGTGGACATGTACTCTGCTTCCCTCTGTGTGCAGTTGTCAGTGGAGATGATGAAGCACCCTGAATCTCCGTCTTTAGCTCCCTCGTCTCGCCCTAATTCTAACCTTCACAACCCTTCTCTCTCTCTCTCTCTCTCTCTCTCTCTCTCTCTCTCTCTCTCTCTCTCTCTCTCTCTCTCTCTCTCTCTCTCTCTCTCTCTCTCTCTCAAGGCCAAAGCGAGTCTACTGCTGACACGTGGGTACCGTCTCCCCGGCCCCCTGACTTTAGATCCCCCGAGCAGAGTGTCTCTATTCACTCAGGGGAGTTCAAGGAGAGAGCATGATAAAGAGAAAGAAAGATGCAGGGAGCTCATTCCCTGTCTCTGAGAAACAACACACATCTTCACGAGTGCTTACTTGGCACTCCACTACTGTACTTTTACATTAGCTTGCTCTCCAACCAGCAGTGAAATCCGTGCAGCGAAAGACGTGATCCGCTTTGACCTGGAATGACATTAAACGGCATGCTAAAATATGTATATTGCTCTAAATATTCACGCACTGTGTCCTGGTTACAGCTATTTCTTATTTCAGTGCTGCTCTGCTTAGTGGTTTCATTTGGCATCTGCTCTCATTTCTACTGAAGAAAAAGAGCGAGAAGGAGAGAGAGAGCGAGAGAGAGAGAAGGTGGTGGTCGGTCGCAGCCACAAATGTTGGTCAGAAACAAGCAGTAAAAGTCCCACGGACAAGATGCCCCATAGAAAGCCAGGAAAGCTTCCTGTGCCAGCACTTGAGGTTGCATGAATTATCCATGTGCAAATGTACGTTATTAAAAATAAAAAGATTGCAACATGTAATATTTGACTGACCAGTTGTTTTAATGCCACGGCAAACATTCGACCACAAGGAAAGTTGTTTTACGATGTAGTGAAATTGTGTACATCAGCAGTGTTGTGGTAGCACAACCTCTCATCTGAAATATGATCGATTGAGAAACATAAAACGCTGATTTTTCCCTTCTACAACTCAAACTCCTAAATTATGCATGCGAATATATACTGTACCTACTCAATAATTTATACCGTCAAACAAATGACAAAAAGTATTCATTTTCTCTAATGCAAAATGGAGGATGGATCAGAGGATACGAGCAGGGGCAATAAATTACAGGTCATATTTGCGGAGTCTCTGACAGCTCCCATCAAACTGCACATGAAATATTCATTTAATGGATCACACTTTATTTGGATGGTCCAGCAGTGAAAATAAGCGCTAAGTGACTTCAATGTGTTCCTGTAATGCATTGAGTGTTTCATATAACAGTGTGAGAGGTAGTTGGTAGATATCTCTGGTTTACAGTCTCGCCATTGGGCTTACTTCAGGAGTACGGTGTCCTCAAAGCCTGAAAGCTTTAATGCAGTAGAAACAGAGGAGGGATACAGAAGTGGAGTCTCTTGCAGCTCCGTCTTTCGCACTGGCCTGATTAGTATTCTATCTGCAGCTAAGGACACTGTTCTAAATTTAACCCAAAATAAGGAGCTGGACTCACCCCTCCAGCTCAGAGAGAACACACCTGACCAGACCTGAACTGCTCCTGTTTGTTGCTGGAGGGCCGATGTTCGTGTGGGTTGGCTTTCTCCTTTCTTGCTTCTGGCCACAACACTTGAGTAGCACACATGCTTTTGGCCATGATTGGGTGCTTCTAATGACATGGCATTTTGCTGCTGACAGGGTGCTTTAGGCACACACTTACACCAACACTGCCCTGTCACTGTAATGCCGGGATCCACCTCAGAGAAATAAAAAAACGTATTCTCTTATGTTGCATCACATGGAAATGGAGGTACAATGGGTCAAAAAGAGCTTTTCAGACGTATTGTTATCTCAGTTTATTTGATGATAAGTGCCGATCAAAAATTTGTTTTACAGATTAAAAATGGCATCTGTGCAGTGGTTTGCTCTGTTGCCTCAAAGCCAGACGGTTCTTGGTTCGGATTCTGTTTCTGCCAGGGCCTTACTTGCATCATCTGCCTGTGACTCTAAATCGATGTGAATGGTTGTTTGTCTCCGTGATACGCTGGTGACCTGTCCAGGGTGTACTCCGTCTCTCGCCCAGTGTCAGCTGGGATTGGCTCCAGCTCCCAGTCAGTGTCAGCTGACCGTCAAAGCCTCAGCGGTGAAGATAAAAGATGGATAATTGGTTTTAGTTGTCTTTCCTTTTTATTGAAGGAACTTATGGTTTAACTGTAAAAATGCTAAGCCTCAATTACATTTCTTTTTACCGAAGGGATTCATTGGCATTTTGTTTTAATACATATTTCAGCTGATATAGCTCTATCCAAAATCGATTTCTTCCTTATATCTGCCTTGGTCCCTAAAATCCATATTGCCTTAAAGTATTAAGAATAAACATGTTAACCAGCATGATCTTCAAGACAGCTCATATGTAGAGTTGGCCGGTAATGAAGGAATGAATTGGTAATAAAAAAAGACTAATGTGGCCTGTATGTAATATGTAAATGTGCTGTGGCTTTTAGTCCCTTGTATCTTTTTCGTCACTCTGAACACGCCACATCAGGGTCCTCAGATAGCAAAGGCTGATGCACAGGCAATCAGTGCGGTCCACCCAATTCATTAGCCGCCAGATACCCAGCACTGATGTCAAAAACTCACCGTTCTGCTCCGAGTAATGAAAGTGGCAATAAATGAATAGCTTTGTGGGGAGCAGGAGAGGGGGAAAAAAGAGAGAGTGCGCATCTATTAATGAAATGACAGGGTCAGAGTGTGTGCAGTGAATTAAGAGAATCCGATGGCCTATTTCTTTCCCTCTCTCATTGGAAATCATCAACACTAAATACTGCAATAGCAGATAAAGGAAGTAAATCCAATAAAGTATAAAATAGAAGGAAAATAAAGCCACTGGCTGTCAGAGAAGTTTACTGGGGGTTCGTCGTCAGAATTCTCCGCTGCTCTAAAATGAAGTTAACAGTTAAGAGCTTGCTGTGGTTCACCGTTCATCAAATACATTAAACTGCTATGGCAGATTGCTTTTTCTCTATATTGTCCTCAATATTGTGAGCGTACAGCACCTCCCCCAAGTCCAATATTTTCTCCGGCAGATCAGAGGCATGAAACTCTTGTGACAGTTATTCTGACCCTGTGGTGTGAAAGGAGGATAGGAAGTGTGTGTGTGTGTGTGTGTGTGTGTGCTGAGTGACGATATTGTGCCGCCGTTTTCCTTTTTCCTGTCTTCTTTGTTGCTTGTGTTCACCTTTAATGGCTCAGTGCCCCTCAAAGAAATGATACCTGAGGCAACCTGCAATTGTTTGTTTTCTGTCTGTCACTTTTTTTTTATGATCAGGCTGTAATTATCTGATATTGTTTGACTCGCCACTCTTAGATGAAGGACGTGCATATTGAGAGGTGTACACGAGTATAAAATAAAATCCAAATGAAGCATCTTCATGGATCAGAGGTTTTAGTATCGGGGGCATTTGAAGCCAGTCTCTCTGAAATAATGTGCTGGTATGCTCTGCACACCTCATTGTAATGCTAAACTGTTGACATAGCAGCGCTCAAGCATTATTTATTTCTTTTTTTGTTGTTTGTTCTGGGATTTAAGGCTTGGTTGCATCAGATCTCGACGTGCAAAGCCAGAGGTACAACAGTGTTTGTTCATACACTTCATGTTCACCAAAGTTGCAACAAACTGCAACAAAGTTTGTTATTCCTCTGGGATATTCACTTGTGTCCTCAAGTCAGAGATCAATAATCCTCTGCCTTCACTAGGCTCAATGCTGTAAACACAAAAGAAGAAAAAAACATATATGTGAAGTAATATTTATTGATCATTGTTGCTCACTTTTTCTTGGTTTAAGTGCATTGAAAGTCATTCATTCATTATTTAGACTGCAACCTATTGGCCTTAGGATCTAAAGGTTTGTGCAAAAAAATGGTAAGAGAACCAGGTAATTCAACCATAAGGACAAAAAACTCCCAATAATAACTATTGATATGATACAATATAGTAATAAAACACATCGTGACATGAAACACGAGGTGTATCCATGAAGACAACCTGCATTTAAAAATGAACGTGGTCAAAGCTTATGTGTGGTTTGCTCCTGCTGCCGTCTCCCTGAGCTTACGCTCATACATATAGTGCTGAGCAGACAGGCAGGAGTAGGTTGAGAACAGCATGAGGCTGTGTTTTTGCTCTGTGTTAATCTAATTGCCTGACCACTGACAGTTAAAGGCAGATTCGAATCCAGCAACTAAAGGTTTCCTGAGCTGTTCTCACCGCTTCCTAACCTCCTCTGAGCCTCGTGCGGCGAGCAGGGCCCACAGTCAACACTTATTAATCTGTCATTCAGGCAGGGACTGTCCAAATGAGTTTCAGGGCATCAAGCCCATGCCACCTCTCTGCAGAATATGGCTTATGGACAGTTACATAACTGCCCATGTTATGTATCTGTAAATAGACTAGGGGAGTGTAATGGGGCCCTGCTTAATGATCAATAAGCACATGGTGCTAGTGCATCTCAGGTGTGTCCAAATCCATTTTTGCCAGTTAAACAGCAACAGTTTTAAAGAAATATACCATCTTTTAAAGCAAGGGTTGGTAATTCAGGAAACATTTTTGCAAGAGTAGGTTACAATAACCAACCAGAACATGCCACCACCTCCCTTCAGCCGTGATAGGAGGGGCTGAAGACTTGAACTGTCACTCGCTATCTTCTGGCTATTGTCTCTGCTTCAGCGGTCTATGTCTCCCTGCCTCTACGGCTTATGGAGTCTCTGTTCATGCGCAGCCTGAGCACGAACAGGGATTGTGCTGGCAAGTCGGTTAGTGACTGAGAGTCGCGTCAGCCAATCATTTCATTTGGTCTATTACAGTCCTGCGAGGGACCCGGTTTTTCCAAACATCTTTATATATACTGATGACTTTCTGGACGCAAAGAGAATTTGAAGAAATATGATCTTTCAGAAGCATCTTACCAACCCTGCCTTTAATTAATCATGGGTGTGGTTTGGGCATCACATGCCATCAACCAATCAGGGTGCCACCTCCAATTCACTCCGTGCCGATTGCACTTTGGTGTTTTGCAAATGGCGTATTTTCCAACAAAGATAGAGAGCACTTATCTGCTGAGGAGATAGTGTCGTTCTTCACAATGCGCCTGACCACACCTCATTTTAAAACCAACACGCCCATGGGCACTCAAATGGGTGCAGGTGCATTCAGGTCTGACAGTAGCAAAGGCACTTGTGTCAGGCTAGGTGTAAAATAGGGCACATGATGTCACTCTCCTCCGGGTGTCCAGATGGGCTGCATCTGGTCAAGCTGAGGAGCGGGGGTAGTCAGAGGCTGTGTTCAGACCTGACATCAGCGTCTGTCATGGGTGATCCGATCAAAGGTGGACAGCTCCACGTACGTCTGTTCACACCTGGCAATATATTGTGTCTCCAGTGACCAGTACTGTTCGTCATATCTGTTAATTTGTTCATGTCAGTCAGACTATACAGATCAGCCCGTTGTGTTTGAGTGTGTGTGTGTGTGTCTGTCTGTCAGAAACTGAGTATGAAAGAACCAGATCTTTCAGCCCAGGAAGGGCTGAAAGATTTGATGTGTTGTTTGTAGTCATACTATGAAATAATTTATAATTATATAGTGAAATATAAATAAATGTAAATCACTATGTGCAAGGTCATATTGTGGTGGTGTCCCCCTAGTAATCATTATGTAGGTAATAGTGAAAACATGTTTTCTGTTGCAGATCATAGAATGTCTACTGAGGAGGTGGTGGTCCATATATGGGCCAGGACACATTTGTGTTCACAGCTAGTCAATGCTCACAGCTACCTCAAAGCACCTTGTTGTGTTGCTACAGGCAGGAGTTTGAGAGCTTTGTGTGGGATTTACATTTGCTCTATTTTCTGCAAAGGTCACAACGTCAGCGCCCTGTGTCAAAGTAGAAGACTAAGAAAAGGTTTTCAAACTAGAATTCTTTGCACTGCTGTGTAGCTCATTTGTTTCCATCCCTTTGAGATGCACAAATGATGAGGACACTATTTTCCTGTGTCTTAATGACTAAAAAGTAGCACTAGATGTGAAGAGTTTTATCTTTACTTATTGAGTTTCTATTCAACACATTGTCTGAACTTTTAAAAGAAAAGTCAATAGGGACAGCATTGACTAACAAACAAAGCTCTGAAAAGTCTCGATTGCTTTTTTGGAAGAATCAAATTGGGGCATCATAACTGCAACTTAGCTGCGGATACAAAGAATTGTGGGACTTTCTCCCAAGTTGAAAGAAAGAATACTGATCTGAGTAAAGACGTGTGATAAGTAGAAAGATGAGGTTTTCATAAACATAGAAAATTGAGGAGACATTTTTCTTTGACTCACAAAAATGCAAAAGGTCCCTTTAATCAGCTGGACTGCTACATGGTAATGTTTTCCTGTGAATCCATTTTTCTTTAATTACGTTATTTTAAAGGTATGTGTTTTCATTAGTAAGGAATTTGACTTAAAAAAAATACTGTCAGTGATAATAATCTTATACCAACTTCTGTATTCAAAGACGTTTTAAGTTGGTTTATGTCCTTGCTATGATTTACTTTCTAACATGCTATGGATTCAACAACATACACAATGAGTTATTGTACGTTAATAGGTATTTAGTTATGTTAAGACACTCACAAATATGATGATGTTTTTGTCACAAACAGATCTGATTCAAAGTCTATCCTTTCATTATTTATATATATATATATATATGGCAACTATATGTGCCCTTTAAAAATAGTCTTGTAGTTTTAAATCTAAATCCAATTTGAATACTAATTTAGTTATTTTACTTTCTGGAAAATTATGTCCTGATCCTTTGCTGCACCTTTAGCCCTCCATCACATAAAAATCTGTTTCTCCTCCGAACTGATGTAACATTAGATTACATTTCTGAATAATTTCTTCACAGTGTGCTCCGTTATATAATATTCTCTATAAACTGAAAATAGAAGATATGATATCTTCTGAAGGAAGCAGGAGGCTTTTGGTGTCTGACTTTAAAGGCTTTTTCTGTTTGCTTGTTCTTTGCTTTGCTCTTGTTTTTCTTGCCTGTCTTTATAATTTAGAATTGAAGCTGCACTAAAAACATACACTCCTTTTAAAAAGGTGTGCGCCACAACAAATTTAGCTTCTCGCAGCCGATTTATTATCACCTACATTTAGATTATAGCACTTGTCATTGACTAAATGGAGACCAAAGCCGTGTTTGGTTGTCACAAAAGACTCTGCAAAACAAAGGAGCTGATGTTTGTTCGGAGCAAAGGACTTGTGAATTTCTAACATCACTTAAAACTAAATTAGTTCTGAGAAAGAAAAAAAAACAACAACATAAGGGCACAGATGGATGCAATATTTCCCTTTCAAATATGCTTCAGCTAACATCGCTCTCGTCAGCTCCCAGTACAGACGCAGGATTGACAGGGTTTCAATAGCTGGATCCGTTTTTTGTTTCCTTTTCATCGTTGTGTATCTCCAACTGACTTTCATTCGTGGAATTATGGGGTGAACTGTTGACCCTCTGGCTCATGCACCGCGAAGAGGAACAACACTCCCCCTCCCGGCCCTGAGTGCGCTGCTCCAGCTCTGAAAAAGAACTGTTGTCTGCAGGCCAAGAGATAAGCCTTCTCTCTCTTTTCTTTCTCTGGCTCCTCCTTTCTCACAATGCCTCCATCTTCTCTTTCTCTCCATCATCTCTTGATTCCCGGCCTCGAAATATTTCCCCCACACATACGCAGACACCTACACAGGCTGCGACAGGGCATCAGATGCCCTCCTGTGCTTATACCCTTGTCCTACTTGTTTTGTGCTGACAAAAATCTCCCCACTCAAAACCCAACAATGGATGACCTGTGTGTCTTCACCCTCACCTGACTGAAAGTCCTGAGTGTGCACGGGCAACCCACTTCATCACGCTGCCCTCTTTGCCAACACAAACAGCTGATTCTAGGAGTTATAACTCCAGCCATGACCTTAAAATGTGGAGGTCATCATCATCATCACAGCCTCCCGATGCTTCAATTCTCGTCCCCTCCTTCGTCTGAATCAATGTCAGTGGCTGTAAAGCCCAACAAGGACACACTCTAAACATTGGGTCAATTAGTTAAATAGTTTGCCTTTTTGGCAAGTCACCCATGCACACAGCAATGGTGATAAACCTCGAGCTGCAGACTTGGCTGGTATGATTGATGTGGTCGTGCCAGAGAGTTTAGCTTGTTGGGAGTCGTTGCAGTCGCAGTTTACCTCATGGTCTTCGTCACACATAAGTTGGATCTATATTTCTTCACAGTGCAAAACACATTGTGTTATGCACCACACTGTATTCATTGACCTTTAAAACCATACATATTATCATACACAGATGATTAAATTTTGTAAACACTGTTCATTATAGCTTGTTTTAGTAACTGATTAAAAGATCTGTCCATTTCTTTTCCCTTCACAAAAAATCATTCTTAGTATCTCTACCAACAATCTCATTGCCACTGAACAAGCTGTGCTCACTCACTGTGAGCCACACAACTGTGAGTCATAGTTGAATTGAGGACAGAAGAGAGGCTTCACTTCTCTGACTCTTTATCTTTTTCATTCTTTTCTTACCACACACGGCATGCACATCAACTGTTTGAATGAGCAATATATGCTGCAGTAAATGTGAGTCAGTATGGACCAACACGAGGACCTCTTGTGTAATGGATTCCGCAGAAACGACCATGGTTGGCGATTAGGAATGCGGAGTGTATTGAATATACTGCATAGTGTATTTTTGTATGCGAGCCAAGTAGCGTAATGGAAGCACAACTTACATGAAGTCAGTCAATCAAAGGACATTAACTCCAGTCGACCTTAATGCATGACCACACGGAGCGGCAAGCTTCAGTGGACAGGGTCGAGGTGTCCACTGCTAAAATCAATGGGATCTGTCATTGAAATAGCTTTTTTTCTGATGATCTTTATCTTCAAATTAAAAAAAATAATTAAGCAGTTGACCTCATAGTATTGTTATAATTAGAGGTTGAATTATTGCCCCTTTGATTACCCTTTGTTCAGCTATTTCTGATTTAAACCACAAGTCCTTTTGATTTATGTGCTGGTGATTTATTTAAAGATTCATCTGTGGCTTCTTGTTATTTTTGTGACGATATTGTTTCAAATAAAACACAACATCAACACAATCAGTTTGGGGAACATCAGTCAAACATCAGTTCATTATTTCGTAATACAAGAAAAAATGAATTGGACCCATTACAGTTTTGACACTTTTGCTTGGATAAACAATCTGTTGCCACCTCTGATTGAAGAAAATTCACATATTAACTAATATTATTATGCTTTTCTTTATGAGGCCCAGCTTGTATTTATGAATTCCTTTTAAAGTAAATATTTTGTACATTGACTTTATATTAAGTAGTCTCAGTATTTACCTTGTTTGTTTTGTTAAAATCCCTTGAATGCAAATTATCTAATCAGATGTCTATAGATCAGATATGCTGTTGACACTTCTAACCATCACATCTTTTTGTGATCATGTGCCCATATGTAACTCACAGTATCTTTACTTATATGGCATGGATTTAAGTTTATCTTATCAAACAGCTGCAGCATCTTACAGAATCTGGTTAAACAAAGTAGCTAATGATACTTTGGGGCCTGTCAGAATCTTGAGACCCTCGATCAGCTCATTCTTTCAATGATCATTCCACCATGTGACGGCAGAGACAGCCTCTCAATGGCCTGACACCTGTGATCCCTGACATTTGTGCTCACTGGAGCTCAACAAACTAAGCAGCCCTGAGTTAGTGTGTCTGCGTGACACTACAAACAGCAGCCTCTAAAAAAGTTTATCATATTTAAGACAAGCTGAAAGCAATATCATGTGCACCCTGCTCTGGATGGCAGGGGGATATTAAAACTGGAAATATTATCTCAAAATGTGAATGTGCACTGTTTATACGGATATGCTTGGTGCAGCGCAGTGTTGGAAATAGAGAAGACATTCCAGAAGGTTATTAACCTTGGGAGTTTGCTAATGCACGTTCATCAGTGAAATCATAAGTAAATTAATTCTGTTTTTTCCAAACTGCTTTTTGCACAATCACAATCAGGATTTTCCTCTCTAATCTGCACCTGCAGCACAAAACCGGCCGCTGCCCACATCAACCTGCAGTCCCATCCCGACTTAATATCCTCGAGAATAACAGAAGACCAAAAAGTCTAATTATACTTTTCACCCTCACAGAACTCTCGGTGTCATCTACTTTGCATAAGTGTCCCGACCTCGGGCTTCATCTCTTTACCCATGAACTGGCAACTGCACAGGTGACTGCGCTGATGAGGAAAAATATTAATCACTTAAGCAGTTTGTTGACATGTTCTGTCCCCGTCTGCTCTTAGCTGTGCAAATAATTACCCCTTCTCTCCGCTGTGCCTCTTTCATCTTGCCTTACCCCTGCGTTAGATGCTGCGTTGTCACGTTATTGACAGTGACAGTGGCGGCAGCCATCCATGCCGTGCCACTTGCAGAGTGCGAGCTGCCATTGTGAGCTTCCAGTGCGAGGCGACGACAGTAAAGAGAGAGAGAGAGATTCCAGATTCATGGAGGGCCGTCTTGGAAGGCACTCAGCATGGTTTAATTTTGCGGATTAACATGTAAAACGACCAAGATATTACAGCTGCTGCCCTTACTAGAAAATCACAAAGACTGTGGTAAAAGATGAATAAACATATCATAACAAAGGCTACTTGTTATAAGGGGAACAAAAGGGATTCTTCCTTCAGAAATGAGCTGAATTCATACTTGAAATATAACTCGTTTTAATCATGACCTGCAGCCCCAGTACCTGATCCACCAGCACATGCTGACACATACCTTATCCTTGACACCTTTTCCTTGGAAACCATCCCCAACGAAATGTAACACCATTAGTCCAGTTATAAAGAAAAAGCCTTTAGCCACTGAGCCGTACAATGGTTGGCTAAAATCTCCTCGTTGTTGTTTGGTCATCCAACTCCCAGCATGCAAAGAGGCGTGTCTGATTCATCGATTTAGTGCAGTTATCTGATACTAATCTCTAAAATCTATTTTCTTTGTCCTTTTTTTATCGTTGATACTGTCTCCCGCACTAGTTTTACAATGCAAATTGAGTCACATTACTGCAATGATATTTATACCAAAACAATCTAAATGGCTTAATGTTGGTAGATTTATTCTCGTCTCACCCATTGTGAAATTAAATGTTAATTTGTGCGATAAGTGAAAAAAAACGCAAAAAAGGAATCAAATCTGACTCATCTATTAAGACAGGTCCCACTCAGGTCGCAATGCAGATTAGTTATGACACCCTGGGCCAAGCTCAGACAGCCTGCTAAGATATTCAGACAGACAGGCTCCTCACAAAGTGAAGTAATTAATGACATTTAAATGTTAAATGGATCTCTGTCTCGTTGGCATTAATTAGGCGGATTAGAAACCAATCCCAGTAAGGGAATCTTATGTTTTGGCATTTTTGGCGCACTGTTGCTCAAATGCCGAGATGTATTACCTCTGCATTAGCCCATTACCTGCGAGATATATTAATGCAATATATGCAATATTTTTGGCGGATGTGTCTATTCCTCCAAGACTTTCAAATGTCATTTACAGTTTCATTCAGAAATGCTCTTATGCTCCTCAGCCACACAAGTAAAACTTCAACCCCACCATTTGGACAACTAAAATGCAAATTATTGAATACATATGGGTCATGGTTCTTTAGCCTGCACACTCCCAGGCTGTGCACTACAACCCCAAGAAGTTAATCTAGGTTACATCAAACCATTTTTACCATTTCACAAACTAAAGTCTAAACCAACCATTTTATTCATGAGCTTTGAGGGAACCTCTGCACAATCCCAGAGTAAGCACGAGTTTAATTAAGGACAAAATATCCCTCAAGAACAGCAATGTGCTGTTGCCTTGGCAGAACAGTTTTCCTGGGTCAAATTCAGCCATACAAAACAAAGTGAGATAGTTTCCTTTGTGCTCAACTGTCAGAGCATGAGAGAAATTATTTTGTGAAAGTCAAACTCTGTTCATTGCCATGAAAGGTTGTAAAAAATATGAAGATGTAATTATCCAAACTCTAGCTCTATCAATAAATACACCCCAAATCTCCAAAGACATACATTGCTTTAACACATAGCTGAGATCTTTAGAAAAGGTTTTACCATTTGGAGATTTTTAATTTGCAGTTTTGCACTCTGCACTCTGAAGATAAATCAATAAAGCAACGTTATAACGTTATAGACCCTAAGAAATGAGTTATCCATAGAGTGCCGTGTCCTTAATCTGTCCTCTGTGCCTGTTGTTTCGCCACCACACAAACAAATGATGCCAGGAGAATAGACTTGGTGATAAATGACCAGAATCTATGCTTATGTTAAGATCAAACAACTTCCCTTATAGAATCGTTTTGAGATAATATAATCGCGCTTTGGAACTGGAGGCGTCATTCAGTGTTTTTTATGAAACACATCAACAACATGGAAATACTTCAGTGACACTTCCTCTCGCACTGGGATCTAAATGAATGATACAGACTTTAAATGTGTCAAACTGCAAGCGCCAATTAATTCTGCAAGTTGTCAGGCTGAACGTTACTCAAAGCGTCTATAAGCGCCTTTCTCCCATGATAGTTATGACATATTTTGGCATCTTCTTTATTACAGTTCATTGGACTGCAACAATTTAGCCAATAAGTATGAATATCCCATGTAAACAGCGTTTCCTGATTAAGATCATACTATGAATAAGTAATAATGGAATTAAGACATGTTGAGTTTTCCGCAGTACGTAGACTTGTATACGTCCAAATGGCATTGTAACGTCCTATTGGAGTTTTCACACCATTTTTCCACCTACACAGCATCTGCTAAATGACTCATGCCTTGAAAAATTAAAAACTATAAAGGAGTTGTAGTCATATACAGGCTTTGCTCCATTATGAATGAAATATTATATCTTCCACATCATAATCTAAAAAGGTGTATTGTCTCTGAATAGGGTTAATAGTTTGAATCGTGGTTTCCATGAAGTCATAGCCATTAAAGTGGCCAGTGACACACACTGCATTTTACAATACAGAACTTAGAATACGCATTTCCACTATACAAAATACCTCAAACTGATTTTGATGTCCTTTCAGGTCCTAATACGAGCTACTGAGCCAAACCTAAGTCTATTATTCATTAACATGATACAATCAAGTGAGAGCATGAAACTGAGCTGACAATACAACCCTGAAATCACATCCTCACAAAGGCACTGTTAATTCATACATAATCTATATTTGTTTTGACGTTCAACTCATTTTTAATTAGGCTTCTTTTGTCTCTTCTCTTTTTGTTACGTTCCCCTGCGATATTCAACATCACGGACGTCATGCCTTTATTAGACCCGGAGAAGTGAGTCACACTGTTATAAATGTACTCGTCACACTCGCAAAGAACAAACAACCAGCTGCATCATCATTTTTACACGGTTCAAACATCACTCAAGAAACCACTTGCTGATCCTCATGTGCTATCTCACCTTCGCCCGTGTTCCATATAAGGATGGACATGTGACATGTGCAGTGTTTCGGCTACAGTTAGTGCAGTTGAGCGGCTTCTGCTGGTTAAGACTGAACAATCACATTGGAAACTGGGTTGCTTTACGATGCATCACAGACTACTGCTAAAAATAAAAGGAGGGACAAAAAAAAAGAAAATAGGATCGCGATGATTCCTCCGTATAACACAGTTCCTGGGATGTAGCCGGGTTGAGCTGCTACGCTGCTAAGTGGGTTGGGCCTTGCTGCTCTGACAACTTTCACACGCTACAAAAATATAGCATCTCTTCAGATTCTGATGACTTCATCTGCAGGTATTTTTCGGTATGCCATGCATGCAGCTGCACACTTGGCAAAAGAAGTAGTGTCCCCACGTGGTAAAGGAGACAGTCGTTCGGACGGCCTAATGGAGAGCAAGCTGTCCCTCTGCGTACAGTATGCTTTGACACTATGAGATGATGTAGCTATTCTTGGAGGCGGCTTGGTGCACTTCCATGGATGCCATTTTTTCACACCATTAACTACAGCCTACTGGTTTTATTCACAGCGCACAGACAGGCCAAAACAATCCTGAACACGCCCACGAACCAGCACAATTGCAACAATTGATCTATAAGCTGTTCCACCCAGTCTGTCGCAACTCTATGCACCAGAAGAAACCATTATCTCCATCCCCCTTTCATCTCTCTCGTTCTCTCAGTCTGTCTTTCTTTGCTCTGCCTTTAAGATCCCTTTTCATCCTATTCAGCTCTATCATTGCCGAGGGACACGCAAAAGGGTTAGTGGCTGAATCACAAAGTACAAACATGCATTGTGGAAGAAAAAAAAAACAACCCCTGCTTTATCTGTAACTAGCCCACAGTAGGAGTATTTGTTGATACAAATCAATGGGCATGACGAGCGCAATTTTTGGAGTGTTTACCTCAGCAGAGGTCTAACCTAAAGCCCTCATTACAGTCTATGCTGAGTGCAGGGTTCGCGGAGGGAGGCGCAGCTCAAAGGGCCAGCTAATCCAGTAGGTCTTACAGGCATGATGGGCTAGTCAATATGCTGGGCCTGCATCTTAAAGAAGCTGGAGCTCCACAGCAGAGCTAGGTAAAAGAGACTCAGGGGAATGCTTTCCATGGTGCAGTTTTATTCTCTGCACAGCTCTCAAGGTTAGATGCAGCTCACTCTTAACCCGTTGTGTACCACAACTCCCTCCATCCTTGATTCTGCTCTCCTTTCAGTCTGTCCTCAATTCTGCTTTCTCTTTCACGTGGGCATTGAGGAATTCAATTCTATCTGCAGTTGCAAGGTAGTCTAGTCAAGCAATGAACAGGGTGTTTGATATCCCCCGCCCTTCGTCAAAGCAGTGCCATTTGTATCAGGGTATCTGTTGTGTGCTCTAGTCAGTGGGGTCACCTTGATGGATTGTGTACCTCAAACATGAGCTTGGCTGTAGCTGGGTCCATTTAAAATCAGTTCAAGCTGAAGATGTTGTGACATTGGGCTTCGAATATCGCAGCAGTGTCTCATCAGTCCCGAGAGAAAGTGAAACCCTGATTCGTTCCGAGAACACATTTACGTGGAGCTCAGCTCAAGGCAGCAGCACAGGTGTGGAGATGGCCGGGTGTTTGGTATTCAGTGAGGAATAGACAAGGCTTCAGGTTCCTTGTTCTGGTTGTTGTCCTGAGCAAAGAGAGCTCTGCTAGGGGCACGTCACCAAGTTTAATTTAGGAATTTCATTTCCACACACAAAAGAGGTCAGGCAAGGAGGAGCAAATTGACAGACAAAGTAGCCGGGTACTTGTCGTTTCCTCCAAATTACTTTTAATGAGAAGGAACCCTTTGGCCCAGGTACGTCAGGTTTGAAGGGTACCTGCCTTCAGCTTTGCCCACTGAGGCTTTGCTGCCCCAGAAGGACAGCAGGTTTGCATTTTCACGTGGTCGGAGGCTGGGCTAAAGCCAATGACTTAATCTGAAGAAAGTGAATGCTCCGGTTGAGATGACTGGGCTGTGGTCAACTGGGCAGTGAACACACCACACCTGCCGCCCAACTGTTTGCTTTGTGGGAAATAATCCACCAGGATCAGCTTTGTAACTGAAATTGAAATTGCCTCTGCTCATTTGGACAAACAGAAAGTACCACAAATAGTAAGATTGAAATGGATTTTAATTTATGAATACATTATTCCAACTTTTTGCACATGTGCACTACTTGTCCATGGTATCCACATCGTTATCCAAACTTTTAATGTGTGATGAAAATTTGATCCATATCATAAATTTGGATATGTTATAAAGTTTGAAATTACTCAAATATTGTGACGTATGACCCATTTTCCTCACCGGAATCAGCAAATGTTCAAATATTATTGTAACGCTCTTAAACACTCACATACATGTAATTTCCCATATTAATAGGATCAACTATTGCATGTGTTTATCAGTGTTCATATTTTCCTGCTTCCTGAGAGAAAGTGATAGCGATAGCACCCTTTCTTGCTTGGCACGTCTCCGCTCGCTGTCCTGCTCAGCAGCATCAGCAGCAGGAGGGGAAACGGAATGAGGAGAGGATGTGGCCCCTGCAGGAGAAAAATAGCCTTTTGATTTTGGTTTCGGTCTCCCATGGGCTGCCTCTGGGGTTGGAACAGACTTGGTTCAGTGCTGAGCTGGGTAGCTTCAGTCGAGAGCTGACCGTGCCCCCCCCCCCCCCCCCCCTCGTTCTATGTGGATTTGTCACAACTGATCATGATCAGCCTCGATCATGAGACACCACTGGCTGGATTACTGGCTGATATGAGGCAAGAGGTTTGGACACGTCACCTTACACACCAGGCTTTAACAATGCAGTACTGAAGAGAGCCTCAGATATGAAAGAACAGCGCGTGATGGCATTTCTGATCAGATCATTAACAGCACAGATTTTCTTTGACAGACTCCATTTTAGCACAAATGCCTTGATTTGAGATCCAGGCCAATGGAATAATGTGGCCGCATTACTGGGAGATGAATAGATCCTGAATAGAACACCCAGTTGGGCCCCATCGGACTCGTTTCCAATAAACAAGCTGAGCTTGAGGGTGAGAGATGATACAGTAGTTGTGCTGCTCCTACTCACAGGTGAAAACCTGATGACTGAGATTTTCCGTAGATCAAAAGCATTCATGACGCACTTTCAAAAACCTATTATATAACACTAAAACTGCACGGTGGCCAGTGTCATTAATCAAGCTATTACTCAGTACTTCATTCCTAAAAAGCTGACATGTGGAGGACGCGCTTTTCACCTGACACCAGTGTTTTCCTGCTGCCTCTCATCTGCTGGCCTCGGGCTGAGTAGAAAACAGTAAGCAAGTCTCCGGCATATGCAGGAGGATGTGCAGACAACTGTGACAAGGCTGACTGATGGAGGCCGAGGTCCTTCGACGAGCTGCACTCCGTTATTGATAATTGCTCTTTGTCCAGCTTATATTCACTCCTCTCATTTGGAGGTTTAAGTCTACAAGTCCTGATTGCCTCCCTGTGTTCATTTGTCCTGAGGCGAGTGCAGACACACGGCATTCTCTGCTCATTGTATGATTCTGCATAATAACTACATTCACATAATAACAGTCCGTCATTCCTGTTTGGTTCCATAAAAGGATGTGCGGCTCACTGCCAAGCCCCTTCCCCCCCCAAGCCCATGTTTCTGCCTCCTCTCCCCCATCTCATTTTTTATCTTCGGCACTTCATTAAATTCTTTCAATTTGCCAGTCTGTATGTCTCTAATATTCAACATGGGTGCACTCCCACACTTTCATTCCCTTAGTTGCCCTTTTTTTCCAGTGTAATTCAGTTTAAGTAAAAGGAAAAACTCTGCATCAGAAAATGTCTTGTTATTCTTATTGCGGTGTCATTTTTGTCTCCCTCTGCTTATCCTCCAAAGTCCAAGGTTGACATGATACCAAAATGAATTATTTCCTCCAGAGTTGCCACTCCTGCCAGTGTTATTATTACAAATGGAAAGAGTTTATCAGAATATTACCGTCCGATGTCCTTCCTTGAGATCCTTTTCATTTTACCTGCCGTGACGCCCGTAATGGGATTCGCAAGTAAGACAGGCTGCGTTTGACTGTAATGGGATTTTGAAAGGGAACGATCTACATGTGTTCTCTGTGACATTTTTCTTTGACATGTGAAAGACAGTTACTGCCTTACGACTGCGCTACAACATGGGCTGAAAACACGGTTACAGTAGATGATTCACTTTAACGATCTCCACAAATCCTGTTTTATGAAAGATTAAGACGTTTTATGTGGCAGCTTGGACGTAGGTGCCCACTTGACACAAGTTGCCAAGTCTCTACTGAGCGGAGATGCAGAAACAGCTGAGGTTGAACATCAACTCATCTTAAACTAAATAGTATTAACATATATTGTCCGGCATGATTACGGCTCCCCAACTGAGGATCACTACATTATGTGATTGACCAGTGACGTTTGCTGTTTCCTGTATCTCAGGTAAAATCCAAAACTGACATTACAAAACTCAGGGACCAGAGGATTTGAAGGAAATTTTAAGAGTAAAATTAAGAGCAGGTGATTTTTTCATTTAACATTGTTGAATCAATGTCTTTAACAGTATAGAAACCATGTGCCGACCAACCAGGAAACGATCTCCATCTAAATGTGGTTAAAGTTTAATGGTAGGTTTACAACAGTGTTGGATTAACTGCACTCAGTGATGCTAGCAGTGATTCAAACTCTCTGGTGAAAAGGGTGAACCTCTTTGTTTTGCCATTATTTAACAGAGAGTTGAGGCGCTCCTCTAGGGCAGGAATATTCCGCAATGAGGATGATGAATTCTGGCAGGAGAGGAAGTAAGAGACATGGATGACCCTTTTTTTTTTTTTTTCTTTTCTTAGACGATGCATTTATGAGGATAAGGGTGGAATCAGTGGAGGTGAAGGTCTTCTTAAAAGGATATTTCCATTTTAATACCCACATTTTTAATATCCATGTTTATCATTCGTGTTGAAATCAAGTATAACATTGTGCTGAAGAAACAAGAAGTCGCATTTGGCCTTTTTTAATATTTACATCTTAAGAAATGGTAAAAAAAAAAAACGACTTTGTGAATCCTCATTGAAAATATAAAGGCATCAGCCCTTGCACTAATGGCCTGAAAAAAAATCCGGAGAACAGGCTTTTTTTTAATGGCTGCTGCATAACACAGCGATGATCACACAGCTAAAATTTGATTAGAAAACCTCCTGAAACGTCACATTTCAACTCATGCGGAGGCATCAATTAGTCCAAATGAACACTGCGGTGTACGCACGTTTGATGCCATGTGGGGTTGGATTCTCTCTTTGGATCCAGCTTTTGACTCAACTGGCTCTGTGCAAGTGCTGAACAAGGACACTGTAGGTGTGTGTGATCTTGAGCTGTGAGCGCAGCACTGTGAAGTAAGAATAGTAACACACCGGCAACGTCTTAATTTCTGTCCAGCTACGGGCTCCGTGGTGTCAGCTTTAACACCTCGGAGCACTGCAGCGTCTCCGGCTCCCCCAAGACCTTGTGGGTGATAATCAGTCATTACTGCTCCACAACTGAGATATTTATTTCACCACATGCACATGGCAATTCATCATTTATTTATGTGACAGTTGTTATCTATTACGACGCTCCTTTCATGTGGCCAAGAATGAGAGATTTTATGGAACATTAGGCTCCCATGCATCTGATGGCGCAACACTGATTCTGTTTCTTCATCCCCCCTTGATACAGTCTGCAGTCTCACAGGTCACCTAATTGCAGGATATTGATACCAGCGTTATTGCTGCCACTGCAGCTAATGTGATTCCTTAGCCATTTCAATATGTGGGATTGTGCTTTCCCAATAACAAAAAAAACGACATTTGAGCCACTGTGCAGCTGGCAGAGGCACCGGCCGTGCTTTTGTTTATAAATAGCCCCGGCCAACATTATTCCACTTGCAGTTGTCCCATAATCATCAATCACTCCCACACGCAGGCCGACTTTTCCTGCTCACCAGAGGGAAGGTGCGCCGTTAGCTGTGGCCTTGCACCTCCAACTGTGCAAGTACATAAAGTAGAGCAGGGTGACTGGGACTGAGCTGGGATTCAGGGAGACGAGAGGGAAGGGAAAGGTCCCTGTGCAGTGATGGACTGAGTTGTGGCAGCTTCGCCGTGGCCATTCCAAACCCTCCCTCTTGCTTCCAGTCATTACACGCACCAGCATCAGTGTTTTTCACTTCCTCAACACATTCGGAAACATTCGCAGATTCGCACCCCCCCTCTGCATCCCTGATCGGAGGCAGGTGGGAGGCTAATAATGTGATGCGCTTGGAAGATGTGGGATGGGTCGGACACACCTGTTTGCTCAGGTTTCATTTGTCTCTGTCGCCCTATCGGCTCTTTCTTTGGAGGAGCTTTGCAAGAGGAGCTCACGGCTTTGAAGACGCTGCAGAGGGAGGATCTCAGTGAGAGATGATGAAGGCCATTTTGTGTTAACACACACACACACACACGTGAACAGATGTGCTCTGAATGTCAGCCATCACACTCATAATTAATTTGTGCATATACTTGCAGATGCATGTAAGAGCCCATGCACACATGCGATATCTGTCTTCCCTGATCATTGTTTGAACTGTATACACACACACACACACACACACACACACACACACACACACACACACTCACATACACACACATCAGTGTAACCATGTCAGTTACAAAAAATCCAGTAGGAATCCAGCTGATCCTTAACAAAATGGTTATATAACTACCGCAGCACTAAGTCTTGTATCTTATCTAAGCATGCCTCTGTTTCCTTTCAACCCGGCTTTGCTGCTTTTGAGCTGCTCTTCAAATCTACTGTACCTCCCACAAGACAACTGGGAACACATGAAGGACAATTGTAAATGCCCGATCAGCAAATGTTTTCTCAGGAAAAGGTCGGCGGCCTCACTGCGGTTGTAAGAAACAATATCCTCCTGTTACCCCAAAAAATGAAAAACTGAGATCTCATCACTTTCAAATCTTAATCAGAATCTCCATGCTGCGAAAAAAGGAATTTCACACCTAGTTAAATGCAGCCTACTTGAGAAGCACACCCACCTGGCACCCACATTGTCTCCCTCCTTCTCCCCCTGCTCCTCGCTAAATCCCCCCCGTAAGCCTGATCTGTGTGAGCAGAGTTTTGAACCTCACCTCCCGGAGTTCCTTGGCCACATCCTTGAGCTCTTTGAGAATGCCGTCCAGCTGGTCGATCACCATCTTCATGTGGCTGCGGATGCGTTCTCTCGGGCTGGGGGTCTCAGAGGTGTCCCGGGCCGGAGCTCTGCTGAGGGACATCCTTTACAGGGCGACGTGGGGCCAGTGGCCAACAGGCTGAGGGCGTGGGGGAGCCGAGTCGGGGTCCATGTCTTTGGCTACGGGGAGCCTCAGTGCTACTGATCCGAACAGGGGCCCCGGACGCGCAGGGAGACCTCAACATCTTAAAAGCACCTGGGCAGCCAAAGCACCTTGCCTCGCCCGCACACTCGGCGCAGGGTCACCCTCTGACATCCATGCCCCCTGGTCGACGCTTCCAGAAAAGAGGAGAAAAAAAGCATGGGAAAAGTCCAACGCTGTAAATCCATGGAAAAAGGAAGAGGCAAAATACATGGGCTAAAGCTGGTATGAAACTCTTACATAATCACAATGAGCCAACTCATCTAATGTGTCATTGTGGACGTTTTGAAATTGTTCTCGAGGAGGAGCTATTTAAAAACGTCTATACCGAGAGGAGACTTCTTCCCTCTGCCACTTGTCCTGCACAATCTTTTCTACTCATGAAACGCAGTAACATAATGGCAGGCTAACAAGCTATCCAGCACAGATAGAAAAAATGGAACTCCCAGCAGTGGCTCAATTTTCCAAATTATCCTGTTCTACATTATTGATGGCCAGCGGGGACACGATTTGCCGTCTTAATATAGTCCCTCAGAGGGCGACTGTCTTTAAAGAGAGAAAGGACAGAACCTTTTTTTGGGGAAAAGGACATATATCCCTCTGTGCAGGTTGACGTTTCCTCCTCGGGAAAATGTTTAAAATGACTCTCAGTAGAAACTCACTTCAACATAAACTTTGCTTCACATCCATTTTTCTTTGCAAATTATGACTTAATCAGTTTGTCCTTCATTTCCTCGCCCATGAAAGCGAGAAAGGTAAGTGTGTACTTTTTTTTTCTTTCTTTTTTCTGCACAGAGCGTCCAATATCTCCCCAAAGCAGGGCTTATTCCAGGTGGCGTGGGATCAGAATGAATTGATTTCTAGGCCAGCGGAACGTGACTTGTGATGAGAATTTGTGGAGGGATAACAAAACAATCATGGTGTCGAAGAGACACAGTTACAAAAAGGGTGGGGGGGGGGGGGGGGCTGGAAGGCGAACAAGCACCTTCCTCTGGAATTCGGGTGGCAGCTCTTCTTATGCAACCGCACGTGCCAAGTCCTCTCGCAAAAACACTGACCCCCGGCAGTCCACAGGGGTGTGCCCGAAAGCCAAGGGAGCAGAAAGAGGGGAAAAAAGGATTCTCTTCTCTCCTTCAGTTGTTGCTAAGGGAACCCGCTCTGCCTCCTTGTGCTGTGATTGGATAATTATTTTACTTCTTATCCGTGTAGTGTGTGTTTTCTCCCTGGACTCTTTTCAGAGAGGCAGCGAGCTCCGTGCCATCCAGCAGGACCAAATAAATCCCATGAAAGCTTCCCAGAGGAGCCCCAGAGAACAAGCGGGGGGGAGATCTTCTCGCCAAATCCAGGGCGATGCCACTGCCACGGGGCGCGCTGGCCAATCACACATGGCACCTGGACAGATGGGAAGGAAAGCAATCACTTATTCTGTCATGTCTCATCCTCCTCTCTTTTTGCTCCTTCCTCCCTCTTTCTCTACTTCATAGCTGCATGAAGAGAGTGAGGGAGACTCGGAGATGGACAGGAACGAGCTGCGTTGACACATCCACACATACTGATTCACACTTACACACACCTACTCACCTTTCCCGTGCATCATTTGGCTGTTGCTATGCCCAGAGCTCACTGTCCACGCACAGAGGGATCATCCATGCTGCACACAACCTGCTGGTTCCTTAGCAGTCCCTCACACACACAAAAACACATCTTTGCTTCTCGCCACCTTGCTGTCCTCTCTTTCTCTCTCTCTTGTTTCTATCTCTCTCTCACAGTTTCTCTCTTTGACACATACACACACACACACACACACACACACTCTCTCTTCCTTTCTCTCACTGTCACCCACACACTCACACACAAGCTTCTGTCTGTCCCTCCCCTACTTACTGTCTTGACAGAGGGAGAAGCTTCTATCAGCAGGGTGATTTCACTCTGAGGCTGTGGCTCATCAGAGGAGGAGCAGAATTAGGAGGAGGAGGAGGAAGCGGAGAAGGCAGGAGGCATGAGATGCGAGCGATGAATGGCCCTGATGGCACTCTGAGAAGGCAGAGAGGAGGCTGAGGATGACTAAGAGCCAGAGTGGTGAGGAGAGCTCCTGCCTCGGACTGTGATGCCGACGCGGCCGCTACCATCACTCAGATCACTGTGCTGCCGAAAAGGAGCCACCCGTCATCCCAGTCAGCCTTCGCCTGCATCAGGAGGCAACAGACAGGGCTGAGGTTGCTGCTGGGAGGAAGGAGCTGTCAGCCTCTCTCACTCTGCCTATCTGCCTCTTTTGTGTCCCTCTCTCTACCTCCCCCCCCTTCTCTGTCACGCTCTCTGTTTCTCTCTTCCTCCGTCCCTGTCTCCCTGCCCCTGCGCCCTCGCTGTGTCCTCGCTGACTGCCGGATGAAGGGAAGCTGATGCCAGAGTTTATCGTGGGGCTCAGGTTCCTGCCAGCACCACTCGACTGCTCTGCTCGGCTCTGCGGAGGAGGGGCCTGGCGCTTTAAAGGCACAGTGAATCGCACAGTCCCTCCTCTGCCTCGCTCCCCTCCCCGCCTCCTCTCTGCCGGCGCCTACACTCCCTCACTATCTCCCCTCACACTGCCTATCTCGCCTTTGTCACAGTTCTATCGAGGGTGTTTATCGCTCTCTTAAATCAGGATGAAGTCTTCCTCCGCCGCCGGGCAAGCGGTCTCTCAGGACGAGGTGTCCAAAATTCCCTCGGCTGTTACATCATTAAAATACAAAGCAGGTTGGTGCTTGATGACCTCATCTGACTGAGAGACAGAAATAGGGAGGGAGGGCCGGCAGGACTTTTTCTCTCCTCCGTCCTCTTCATCAGGTTTTTTTTTTTTTTTCACTACAAGAAAAACAGCCCTGCAGAAGCCCACCATCAGAGGCGATTACCCTCATATGAAATAAGTTTTCTGAAGGAGATAATCAAACAGTAAAGCAAATTCATAAGGACAACTTCTTGAGCGATGTACTCCAGTTTCCAGAGGGTTCTTGGCTGATAAGTGTAGTGAGCAGCCAAGGGCTCCATGCATTCCTTAGCATAATTGTAAAGAAAAATGCAGAGTGGATTCCAGATAGGAAATTTGAGTTGGTTGTGGGGTCCTCTGTGGTTTCTGCTACCAGGATCACAGATGTTATGCTGATGCTGTAAGGCTAATTGGGGGAATATTCTGCTGTATAATAAATTCTCTTTTGCATGTTTTCTTTGATTAATAAATGAACGAGTTTGGCTTCTTAAAAAGAAAAAAATAAGAAAGAGATGCCTCATATTCCATGTTATCCTTCTCTAAGTACACAGTCACAGCGAGTTATCTCAGTGCTGCATCAATTTCTTGATGTGTCACATCCTGAAGAACTTGGTGGCTCTTTATGGAGGTTGACAACTGCAATGGCATCCTGTGCCTCTTCCCTGCATTTCCACACGGCTGCTGCAGCACTGCACAGACAAGTTGCCTCTCACAGACTGCTCGCTGAAACAGGTGTCCTTGAGCATGTTTCCTTTGTAGCTTCCCTTACCTTCAGTCTCTGTGCAGTCTCTCTCTCCCATCTTAGAACACAGCAACAGTTTGCAGCACCCCCCCCCCACACACACACACACACCACCACCATCCCCCCTCTATTGTTTTCTATTCTTTCTTGACATTGCAAAATACCCTTTTTCGCTTGGATATTCATGGCACATTTAGTAGAGCTGTCCCTAAACGAGAGAAGGTGTACTAAATGACCTCTCAGAGAAAAGGGCCCAGGTGCTCCGCATAGATAGCTCCCATGTCAGTGATGCCTTCATTGGTAGGGAATTGGATTATTTCCCCCTGTAAAATATATTTTTTTAACGCTAAGGTCATCTCGACGCGTGAGTTTTACTAGGCGTCTGGAGTGGGTCCAGCTAAATATTGGTTCCACTTAATATTTCTGCCTTGGATTTATTGTGCCATGCCATTTATGGAGACATTTTATAGAACGTAATGTTTTTTTTCCCCCCTAGTTGGGCACAGGCTCACAAACAAGCCCATAGATGCATAAACACACACACACACACACACACACGCAAAAGACACAACAATGCATAAACAGCAGGCAGGGCACTTCGATCCAGAGGAAAATATATCGGTAATTTGGTACCATAAGAATAAACCCTGGAAGAGATTTCATTCGGCTTGCATTGTTTACCTCCCAATAAGCTATCATACTCCCGCTTATCTGATACAGCGAGGATCAGGGGTCTCTTTTTATTATTGTTCATTTTTGGCTACGTTCCCCACAGTTTCTGGGTTCATACAGGATGTACTCAGGATTTATTTTTTATAATAAAGTGAGGAGAGGAGAGCAACAGCGATCAATACGCAGGCTCTGTGTCCGTACAGCGTCCATACAGTATGTATGATTACATCAGTGCTGAGCTGCGGAGCATGTTGGCTTATTTATGAGCTGGCTCACCCATGTGCCAATTTAAAGAAAAATAGACAAGCCTGAGCTGTAGATAGTAACAATATATCAAAGTATATGATATAATAGATATAAAATACATTATCTATATTGTTTTTCTATAAAGGTGAAGTTCTTTCTTACATGACCGGAGTTGCCAAACTAATATAATTGACTGAAATCAATCTACAATGTCAATTGGTAAACTTATTCTTGTAATATAATTTCTTAAAAAAAAAAAAGAGATGTATCTCATTTTCAAGGGGGGCCCAAAACAACATCTAAAATATAAATGCTTAAAACAGTTAAAATTTGAAAAGTCTGGCATTTTGGGAAATGAGGTTTAAATTGGGTCTTGACAATAGTTGGACGATACGATTGATACCGTTCTGTTGTTTGTGTATATATATTAACATTTTCTCATCATCTCCAAAATTAAAAAATTAGAGAGATAGAAAGATACAGAGGAGTAAATACTATGCAGGGAAAGAAAAAATGCTGTTGAGCCATAAAAAAGCTATTTTAACATTTGAATAATTATCTCACCAGCTGTAATCACACACACACACACATACACAGAAATATCCTGTCATCTACTTTTGTTCTTTCATGCTTAAAACAAAACCATGTCCATCAGCTGACCAACGATCCAAATGCCTCTTTCACTGTAGTGAAGAGTTGCACCCAAAGTTATGCAGGCAGCCAATTACATGTAATAGTTGAAATTCCACTTGGTCTTGTTCCAGGATGTTTACTTTCTTCAAATGTCAAAAGAACTACTTTCTTTGTAATATTTTGATATTTCTCAATTAAACAGACAGATGAGCCTTAATTTGTGGTTTTAAACTCTTGGATAATCTGCATCCATTATGCTCTTCCTCTCCTGGCCATTGTGTGGCACTGTGGTGTAGTTGTGACATATAGCTTTTAGCTCTGCTCTGCCTCAGATTTAAAATGGTGGATGGACAGACGGAGAAAAGTTACACTGTGCTGCTGTTTGACTGAGACACTGAAATATTTAGTGTTACAAGGGAAGGCTACTGTGTGAAGAAATCACATGGTAACATGGTGCAGCATCAAAGGGGGATTAATTGCACTTTTTAATGCACACTCAACACATCACCATGAATAAATAATAGGAGATACTTGGCAGTCAGTTCGTGTCGGGCATCATTTATTTAAAAGTAAGTATAGTCAAATTATTTCCACTGATGAAATAAACACTCACAAAGAGGCGTTAATTTAGTTTTCCTCATATAAACCCTGGCTTCATTTTTTCTGTAGCTGAATTATTGGTTTCATGACGACTGAGACTGAATGACGATTTGTGAATCAGAGGAATTTGAGGCCACATCTGGCATCGACAAACATACACAGCCAGACACTGTGCCCGTGTTTATGATCTCCAGTTGTGCCCTTGATTTCACACACAGACAAACAGCAAGGGACAGAGACCTCAGAGACCACAGTCTGTCTTACAGCAACACAAGTCTCTCCTCCTGCCTGTCCACTGACCTTTTGATATTTCAGTCTGTGCCCTGTGTGTGTGAGTGTGTTTATTATTTTTTTTCCCTGCAGTCGTGCAGCATGCAAAAGAGCAGAGGCTGTCTCAGACCATAACACTCTGTGATGGATCAGTGCTCTTACACAATGAAATGACGCTCAAGTGTTTGATTGATTTCTCATTTACTTTCCTCACCAGTAGTGGAAATATGCACCGTGCACTGTGCCAGGGCCCCGGTGAGTGAGAGAGAGAGGGCCGGTGGCCTCATTTTGAAGAGTGGCCCTGTATCATATTTAGAACATGGTTTCGGCTGAAATCACTCAACAGTAAGTTCTCTGTTCTCTGCTTATTTGGGATCAATGCAAATACCTCTGTATTTTAGAGTGTGACGTGATGGGAGAGCAGAGAGATGGAGGGAGAGAGAGGCTGTGTGTGTGTGCGAAGGTGTGTGTGTGAGCCAAGAGTTAATGTTCCAATATATATATGTATGAATATATGAATATGAATCTCAGACCCCATTCAGACCTGCTATTAACTTCTGTCCCGACTGAACTAATCAGAAATGCTCAGCTATAAGTGCAGGTGTGAACAAACCCAAATGTTTCCTGAGATCCTAACATGAAGAGGTGCTCACCACAGCAATGTCAACCCCGATCAATATCAACACTGGTCAACACATAACCACTAACGTTTTTTTTCTTAAACTGGTAGAAATCCTTCATATCTTCATATCATTCCTTTATCCATTCAGTCCCTTCTGAGTCCACTTGCTCGCTTGTGCCACCACACACACACACACACACAAACAGATGAAGTATGTGTTAATTTGAATACAAAGCCACAAGTGAAATACAATCATAAGTTGTCACAGGAGACACAAGCAGGACACATTGTGAACACACAAAGTCAACCCAGATCACTTGAGATCTGATCTCTCTGGACTTATTTTTAATACCAGGTCTGATCAGGGCCACAGGTTAATGTCTGTCGGCTACTGCTCCATTGCAAGGTTGTCAGAAGTGCGTTTGCTGCATCTCCTGCCCAGAACATTAAAAACTTCTCTGACAGTGTAGAAAATCTAGAGCAGATGTTAATTAAACAATGAGTCAGGAGTGTGCTAATAACCTGAATGACTAAGTCAGCGCTGACAGCTTGAAAACACACGTCGAAGTAAACGTGATGTTGACACAGCACAGTCGAGGATGTGGCCCGTCGTGGTTTGACCCGGTTTACTGTGGGTCAGTGTGGTTATCTCCTGCTGTGGGGATGTGGTTTCCATGGAAATGAGCCCAGCCAAGACATGATGCAGCTTCCATTATGGATGACTTTTTCACTGCCTTAAGGATAGAACTCCGTGTGGAGTGAGAACCCTGAATGCATAAACGTTATTCCATCAATAACAGCCACCGGTTGATGTATTACCTGTTCATTTATTAATCACTGTTTCTGTGATGCAGATTGCGCACGTGCATTTTGCGCTGGCTTCTTGTCAGTCATGTTAAAAACAACAATTTAGGAAACAGCCACCATGATACAAACTGTCAACCATTGGGGGGCCAGAGGGTTAGGTTTCATAGCGTATTTGCCCTGATTACAGTTCTGCATGAGCTGTGAGGAAATGTGGGATTCATAGCGGCGGTGGAAAGTGTCTTGATCTTGCAGCGTGAAAGAAGTTGCAAGAAAAATGTACATCATCAAATGTACATCGTGTCAAAGCATAACCCAGGCTTTGATCAGGCAGATAAAGGGATGAGCCTATAGCAGTGGAATTGAAAGCTCTGGGTCAAACAAAATATCCTCAACATAATGCAACCTATATTTGTGTAAATAATCCAGCAACTGAATGAAACATTAGACCGTGCATGCATTGTTGAAGCTTCGTGGGAAGCAACATGCTTAGTTTCATTTTTCTCCATTGCAGATTTGCAGGTTACAGTATTTTCAGAAATCACAATTTATTTATTTGTTCATTCATATTGTAAGAAAACCTGTAAACACACATGTAGGTCAGTGACAATGGGGGGGGGGGGGGGGGGGGGTCTGAATGGGTCCTGTCATTTTATAACACCAAAACCAATCGTGTAAGAGTGCTGAGCAGCTCGGGTTACATCATCATGAGCGTCTCTTTCCCTCACACACACACACACACACAAAGATAAACGCTCTACATGTGTGTGTTGGTTTGAGACGCGTTGTTCATTTTCCGGTGCAACTTTCATTCTGCACGCCGCTGAGCGTAAAGCAGAGTAACCGACTCTTCCTTGTACGTGAGCTGTGACAGCTGGCATCTCTTAAACTGGCGCAGTGTTTGAAACGTGATGACGGGCTGTCACTCATCAGTATTCACGCGGACTCTGGAGATTTTTACAATACCTCTCAAATTGTGCGAGGGATCGGACAGAAAGGTTCAAATTCACAGAAAGATTAGAAGAGAAAGCTAATCCACAACAGCATTTTAATCCCATAGTGTTTTTTAGTCGTATTACCATATAACAGGGCTTTAACAGTCAGCGCCCGGTTTTATCTGCATCTGTTCCGTCCGCACTTCCCTCGTATGTCCATGTTGCTCAGGTTGCCCTCTCCGTCTCCTTGTGAAATGCTAAGTAGCCGTCCCCCTTTAACCCTGCCCTTCTCTCTGAAGCTGAAGTATCTTTAGTACGCTGTTTGCCAAGAGCTATAAACAAGTGTAATAGAATTGCAGAGGGGTAAGCTGAGATAGCCAATTGTGCATCTCCCATCACCCCTGGCTCCCCGGCCGTGTGCTACCAACCCCGGCAGCATCATTGCAAATTCATAGCGAGTCGCATCAATGTGGGTCATCTCCCCCATTGCCCCTCCTTATCCCCCCCTTTTTCTCGACATACTTTATTTTGCATCTGTTTGCCTGTTTGACAAATACTACTTGTTTCAACTGTCTTCAAGACTTGAGTAGATTTTTTTCTCCTTTAAGCAGGACTACCTCACTGAAAAGCAGAGGGAATCATCACTAATGTGTTTGTCACCTGGACAAGCCAGAGCTTAATTAAAGCAGCACATTAAAGAGGGATATTTTGTATAAAATCAATTTAAAAGCAAGGGTTTTCAGAGCTGCTGCTTGCATCTTACTTGTGTCAAAATCAGTTTGATTTGTATTTCCTCTTGGAATTTAGTGTGTTCACTTCAGAACAGCACTGCTGACAAATAAACTGTTGTCTCAGGGTTGACAACATCAAGCAAGCTGAGATGAAATGGCTTGGACAGTATGTCTCCTGCATGTCATGATTTTTGTATTGATTAGTCTTAAGATGAAGTCTGGCAGTTTTGACTTGTACAGAGCGACTGTACAGAGTGCATGATGTAAATGTCAGTTATGAGCCGCAGCTAATAGACTTTGCTGAGGGTCAGTGTAAAAGCTGCCACTCAGTAGACATTAACATGTAAAAAGTCTTTGCATCTGCGGTCTGTTTACGAGGACTATGGCCATGATGAAGAAAGAAAGTCTGAGGTTTCAAGAATAAAGCTTTATTCTGGCAATATTTCGACTTCATTCCCAACATCTCAGAAAAGTCAGAAAGATTTTTGACAAGAATAAAGTCATCATTTTAGGCTATGGGTTATTTAACAGGGTTTATATCAGAATATGACTTTGTTGCCTGCATAAATGATGAATATTGAGTCTCTTCCTAAGTTAAGGACTTTGCAAAGATTTTGTAAGAACCTATTCCAAAGAGACAACCACAAGGAAATTACCTCTTTTGTGGGGGAGGAAATGTTTGCTACTGGTCGACTGTTTATGGTTAGTTACATCTGTGTGATTTTCAAAAGGGTTTCATGATGAGATGGGTTCGAGATTTTTCATCCAAACCAAGTGAGCCATAACCCTAACGCTTAAGCGTGTTTTACTCTTGCTGCTTATTATTTTAAAAACAAAATATTTTTTCTCTGCAAAAATTACGACTTTATTCAAAATTAAAAAAAAATTCAAATTAAAAGTTTTCTCTCAGTTATCGTCTTATTTATATAATAGAGTTTTGGAATTCCATTTTTAGTCTCTTGAGACAAAAACAATTTTCTTGTAAATTAAGACTTTTACGAGAACAGCCTTTAAGTTTGTTTGTCCGGCATGGCTCTATCACTCCATCTTAGTCTGTCTAGAGATTAATTACTTTGTACCATGTTTTGTTTAGGTTTACATTTTATGCCAACATGAACTTGATTGGCGTTAATCAACAAGCTATAGCTCATCTTTAATCCTCCTGTCGCTGTAGGGAAAAAAGAAACGATGTACATTAAATATACGCCTGGTATCCTCATTACATGTGACTTTGGTGTGATTCAGATCTACCCTCAAGACTGTTTTCCTAATCAGCATCGACAAAGTCTTCACAGTACATCAGACCCAACCTTCAGGTGCTGGCTAATGATGCCTTTTTAATTCCTCAAGAGGAGTCATTAGTTAATTCAGATATTTATGGGGTCTGAGGAGGAAGACACATTCGGGCAGGGGATAGGAGGATTGCTCGGATAAATGTGCCAGGGAAAAATATGAATATGAAAATGTACTGTGATCCAGGGGCTGAATTATTCAGCTCGGCCCTGATGCCAACTGCCATTCTTGTTTCATTGCCTAAGGCAGCCCAAGTTTCCCCTCTCAGTGCCATGGTGTGGAATCTGGCAGGAGACACCCGAGCAAGACCTGCAGCCTCTACTTACCATTTGTACAGTAGGAATCAGGATGTGGGGTAAGGTTGCAGGCAGCTACAAATTCTATTAATCAGCAGTGGAGCAGTGCAGTATTATCTCCAACATGTCATCCAAAGGTTCTACCAAGCTGCTGTGCATTGAGAGATCGGTTTTTAAGGGAGTTTGTATGATATGAGAAAAGACTGTGAACTATGTGGAACTGAATTACAATCAACTCAACTCAATTTGACCATTCAACAGCTTTTCATTATTATTTTGGTTGGCCCAGGTTGCTCAGTAGCTACAGCTTTATCGCTCAAATACCTCTTTCCTTGATGCCAAATTTGGCAGAACTCTCCATATTCAAATTTAAGGAGAATGATAATTTTAGAAGAGGTACATTTTTCCACTTTGATTAAGAGATCAACATCACCAACACCCACTGTGAACATTACACACTGGGTAACAGTGAAATCACAAACTTCCTCCGAAAACATGGGATTCCTGGTGTATGGGGCGGACCCATAGACTGTATATATAGATGGACGGAGGGTCCGTGACGTCACCCATTGGTTTCTGCAGAGTGAGAATGAGGCTAGTAGGAGGCGTTCCCCCGGCGCCATCTTGCCGGTGCTTACTCCTCCTCGGTCCTGGTTAACGAATCAATGGGCAAGAGGAGGAGCGTGAGTGAAGACTGACAGCCGAGCGATGCTCGCGGAGCTCAGCGTGTCCACGTTAGCTCAGTGCTAAGGAGCTAGGCTACATGCTACCCGACGCTGCTAACCGGTTAGCGCTGTGCTGTAGCTGGTCGCGATCTTTACGGACTCACTAGAGGTAAGTAACCTTGAAACTACAACAGCAACAAAACCTATGCTTTATCTATCATCATAATCATATGCTTACATGCCTCAAGTGGTTTTTAATGTTATTGTTATAACATTTACCGTTTATTTAACACATCTAATGAAAAGATTGAAGCAAGTTAACTAGAGTTGTGTGTTTAGTTGTGACTTGATTTTAATAAGTTAATATCAATACACTACATGTGTAAGCTGCATGTGATTTTTATGGAATTTTAGAGTGAATTGGAAAAATTAGATATGATTATAATCTCCACACACCAGTGTTGTAAACAGTTCTCATTAATTATATAATTATTTTTCCACAGAGGGAAGTGGAGACTTTATGTGGACTGTTTTCAACAACTCTGTGGGAGATTATCACCTTGAATATTACAGATGAGGTAGAAATACATTTTATCTATTTGTACTATGTTTTATTTCTGTTAGTACATTTCATTTGGCTGACACTTTGATCCAAACTTACTTACAATATGTGGTTCAACTATGAGGGTACAAACCCAGAGCCCAGTACATCGGTTCTGTCTCAAATCTGTGGCGCTGAACACAGAATAAACTGTAAGAACCAGTCTTTGCTGGAACATACACAACATAAGACATTATTTTATAATGAGTTTCTTCTTTTCATTAGATGAAGCACTGCAGCACCGGATCTGTCCTCAGCAGCAACATGGTGGAGATCGGCAGCTTCAGGCTGGTCATCACGAGGACGACCTGCACAAGCTTCATCGGCCCAACACTTCACGTTTCTCCCTCAACTAAAGATGGCCTGCAACTGTCTAGAGTTGGCAATCATTGCTATGTATCATGGATAATAGATTTAATTTCTATATTCATTATGGTTGGTTAAACAAATTATTATCTTTTACAATCTGATTTGATACACTTTAGATAATAACCCAGTGCTTTATTTTTCTAATTCCCCATAAGAGACAGAACACCGTCAGCACAGCTGAGTCCTTCAGGCTCGTCCGTCCCTAATAAAATGACAGGAGACATAAAAGAATGGCATTATTGTATAGGAAGTGTTACTTATGAACAAAGTTTCTGTCCAAAAAATTCTGTGGATATTCAACTCTGTATTTGAATTAAACAGTGCACTACCAAGACAATGCAGTATGGAGTTCTTCCACATTATCTTTGCTTTGATTGTTTGTAAGGTATGAAAACAGGTCTGTACCTGGAGTCAGTGCATAGGTGATGAAACTTAGTGTTCAGACTTGTTGGAGTCCTGTTCTGTCTCCTCAAGTTGGACATCCACTGGTGCAGGCTGTCTGAGTCACCTGGAGAAAACACACCGATATGTGATACGCTGATTTTACAAAATTCATTGTAGATAGATTAGAAATGTACAGTACACAGTTCATGCTTAAATTGTAGTTGCTATGTAACAATCAATTTGCTTGATTTCTCAGAAGTTATTAAAACATTTCTGTGTACCCTTTTGTCATTGCTCAAGTGTTGTCTCTCAAGTGTTGACTGCAGAGGCTCGGAATCCAGTTCTGTCTCTTCATGTTGATCACCCACAGGTCTAGCCTCTCAGGATCACCTAGAGGAAAACTAAACAAATAAAAAATACGTAAAAATCAATATCTGTCAGGTTACCATCTTCATACTTATGTATATGCAAACAATAAAATGTCAATAACTTCAGTCTTTTTAGATATCCCAGTTCACATAATCCATCTGTTGCATTGCCTCTTTGTGTTATTATGGGCCTATTTGTTACATTTATATTTTAAGTTATTTCATATTCATATAGTTACTATTTCATGCCATATTCACGTTTCTAACACACAAGTGAGATAAGTTTAATAGAGTTTGAAAGTGAACAATTATGGAACACAAACTAAGTATTCACTGTAACCACAGATGACATCATCTAGTGAAACAAATATATATAAATATAATAACTATTATTATTATCAACTACCCTTGCCAGATGTATATAGCCTTAACATTAACAACTAGGGTTAGTCTCGATAATAAAACTCATGCTAAAGAGATAATATAACACCATTTAAGCTTTCATTCCTGTGACCAGGCTTACATATGTGCGCAGTAGTTTTATATGACGCACCAACATTGATCGCTGTAACTAATTATCCCCATGTCTACATTGAAACACTTCTCCACTATGTCTAAAGTGCGCACCGGTTTACTGTGACTAGCATTCACGCTCCATAATGTAGCATGAGGACCGCATCGGGCTGTGCTGCTCAGAGAGGAACCTACAGGCTATGCGGTGAACACAAGCTTAAACAACATTAGCTTAATCTCGACATAAGCTAACAAGCCATGCATCGTGAGCACCACTACCTGCTAATCATTGCTACGCTTGTAATATATGTATTAAATAAAAATCGATTTTCACTCACCGGAAGAACTTGACAACAGAGCTGTGAGACGGTCTGTTAGTTCAATGAACTGCACAGCCAGCCATGGTTTGTGTCGAGTGAATCGACGGGGATCCGCCGACATGAAGCTACGAGTGGACCGAGCAGCTTGCAGGTGGCTTGAGGGGAGCTAACGAGCGGCTAGTGACAAGCTGTGCCAGCATCGGAGCCTGTGCCCAGGTGTCAATCAATAGACCACGCCCCTAATTATGCGTAATTTTAAACCTCAATATCGCTTAAACGGGGGAGTTAGAAAACAATTCACCCCCCTCAGAGTTGTCATGAATAAAGAACCTCGCGATTGAGACTAAAACCAAAGGTTGAACCATGCTGTAAACAGGTTTAATTCTGCTCTAAAGTTGGGCATTTTAACATTGGAGTCAATGGGACTTTCTGTTTCTTGGAGCCAGCCTCTAGTGGCCACCCAGTGAACTGCAGCTTTTTACACTTCCGTATCGGCCTCATCGCTCAGCCCAGGATGTTGCCCCTTGGGCGGACCCCAGCAGCATCAGGTAAACAAGCAAATTACTCTGATTTACAAATGACAGTGAGTCTGAGAGATTTTACACAACATATTGTTACACAAATAAAATAATGCTGCTCTGTAAATTAATTTTTAAATATGGCTGCAGTCAGTGGACAACAGAGAAGTGTGTGTGTGTGTGTGTGTGTGTGTGTGTGTGTGTGTGTGTGTGTGTGTGTGTGTGTGTGTGTGTGTGTGTGTGTGTGTGTGTGTGTGTGTGTGTGTGTGTGTGTGTGTGTGTGTGTTCTGTAAAGCAGAACTTAGTGGTACAACTGTGAGTCAGCATTGTATTCCTTGCGCAATTTAGATTGTTTGGTCCAATTACAGCATGGTAGGTTTAGTGTTATTAACTAATTTACTCTCCACTCCTACGTCTAACCTGGCGGACTCTAACGTTGCACTGTCACACACTCACTCACTGTCATGAGATACACTGAGTAACACTGCCGTCTGATACTGTGGTGATGCTGTGCTCTGGTCCACATCGAAATTATAAGAAAACCTTAGGATATATTTAATCTGACATAATTGTAGATGGTTACGTTGACTCAAGTTCAGTGACAGAGACAAACCAGCGGCAGATGATGAACAGAGAAATACTGTACGTTCATACAGTATCTACAACACATGTAAAGCATAAATGTCTTTATCCAACAACTGGAGTACGAGGGCGTTTTCACAACTGAAATTTAGGACCAAGGTCCCATTGTCTACATTGAAGTGGTTCATTTTGGTTCTGAACTGCGGTTTAGGGAACTGACTAAATACTTTGGTAGATCCTTGCTTCCTGTCTTCACCACCTACATGGGCTGCCTGTCCTTATGCTTGACGTTGATTGGTTTGCAGACAGTTGTGTGTTTAATGTCACTGTGTTGCAGTAGTCTTTCCATCTGAATGGAGAAAATCCCTGAAAGTCAGAAGGTAGACGGTTAATGCCTCCTTAGAAGGATTTAAAATTTGGTGCAAACATTCATGATCCACAGGATCAACTCTAAAGTCACTGTCATCAGCTCAACCTTTCAATCCCTGCAGTCCTTTGTTATCTCACCAAACTAATGACATTCTAACCAGCCTCTGCTGTACTTTGTAAGCAAATAGTCTTTGCTGTCATGCTTAACCAAGAAAATAAACCTGGTAAACATTTTGTCTTGTTTACTTGCATCTAAAAAGAGAATCACTATATTAATGCTATCATAAAAAAACTGTATTAAAAGTGTTCATGGTATTTGAGCAAACCAGTAATAATTACAAAGAGCTTATTCCTATCAAAATCACATTCACTGTACAGGTTAGAGCTGCATGCATTGTACAGCAGATTTCAGGTCCCTGCCCTCCAATTCTCCCCGCTCTCATCAACACATCACATAGACGGAGTGCTGTGCCCCCCTGTCCCGTCCCCCCCTCGTCACTGACTCATCACAGCCTCTCAACATGTGTCAGGCCGGCCAGCGGCCTCCATCTGTCTCCCCTCGAGCCAGCCAGCCATGTCCATCCCGTAGAGCCACACGGCCAGAGAAAAAGTAATTCCCAAGACAAAGTGCGTTATGCCATGCAGCCGTTCCCCCTGAAAATGAGAACTCCATTTGGGGAGCAAGGGTAGTTTAGCAGGCAGGCCGCTTGTGTGTGTGTCAGAGAGTATGAGAAACATGGCCCTGGCCACCCAATGGAGAGCTGCATGGCTGTAGATAGTGAAAGGAGATTTGTCATCCTGAGCCACATGGTGACATGTTGGGCTTCTTTAATATAGAACAAACACACACAGGCTCAAAGAAAGGACGCCTGGACACCACAGACACAGATATATTTGTGCGCATACAGTGTAAAACACACATGCATATAATATAGATATTTATTCATGGCATTGAATTTCTTACCTCTGTTTGTATGTTTGTTAGTAAGAAGCAATAGGAAAGAAAACTACTGGACAGATTACTATGAAACTTGGTGGAAGGATGTGGTGTGTGTCCGGGAAGCATCCATTACATTTAGGGGCAGATCCAGATGAGTGTTTCTTGGCGTTTTCACCAATTTCCTCAGTAATTTATGGATCTTAATGAAAAATAATAAAGGGAACTGATATCTAGTGTGTACAATTTGGTTTGGCTTGACTGAATTTAAAGGAACTGTTGGGTTATGGCTGAGGGTTCTGCGCTCTTCTGAAATAGAATACACTGTCCTACCCACCAATGCTTTGGTGGTGAAACTTTGTGTTTTAGTCTGTTCTGACAGACAGTCTGACAGAATCCTGACACATTTTAGTATCCCTTTATCCCTGAAACAGCTGTTGATAGAGAATTGGTTAAGATGAATGGTTACGACTCCAGAGTGCTTTCCTCCAAAAACATTTGATCCTTTGTTGTTGTTAAAAGTAAGGAGTTGTCTTTTAAAGAAGAGAAGGGTTATGAGGACTGAAATGAAAAGGGTCAAATAAGTTTGCACATAACTGTCACTCTGGTAACAGGTTAACCACTATAAGCTACTGTTTGAAACATAATTATTGAAGCACAATGCCACAAACCCATGACACTGTGGTGATCTAGTGTGAGTCTGGATCCTTTCCCCACAAACGTATCTGTTAAGTTTGTGAAGGTACAATGAGGCAACGTCCATTACTCACGTTTGAAAAATTGAACAAACTCAGCAACACGTTAAATTTAGTTAACCGCACTTTTCTTGAACACACGTTGGGCCAACTCACAGCTGGCAGCTCTGGAAGAGAAAGAGCTCTCATGCCATTCACGACCCAGTCTCTCTCTCTCTATCTCTCTATGCCGCACGCATTCGAAGTTCAAACGCAGTATCTCAGCAGGTAACCAAAGCGAAGAACGACAAAAAGATTAGTACCCACTGTGTGTTGTCTTATGGGATTAGACATGTAAAATATCTAAATGCATGGAGCAGACATTAATGCCTCTATCCACGGTGCTAATGAGAGCGTGACTAACATGGACAATGATAAGGAGCAAAGGACAAGGGGGCGGCTGTGGAGACTCTGCTGATGCACACGGGCACTTCTCTTTACTCTACACACTAAAGTAATGAGTTTAACTGGCTTCTGAAATCATAGTCAGGAAAACAGTTTGGATTTTATCTCCAATAAAATTAAGCTTTGATTAGAGGCTGATGTTGAACCAGTGCCAAACCTGTCGCTGTTATCAAGTCACTTAAAGGGATAGTCAACCCAAAAATGATAAATCACTCGTTACCACTGGGGGAGGGGGGTGAAATGTTGAAGTCTACAAAACACTTCTGGAGTTTGTCTGCATGTTTAAACAGTGTAGCAGCCCCATCCAATACAACTAAAGATATTAGGGCCTTTTCGTCAGACTTTAATAAACAACAGAAAATACCACAACATGTCTCCACACTGCTTGTGTGGTGTCATTCACGTGCCCGCAAGTCACAACATTCATATTATACTTGAAACCATTTTTTTTTTAAATAAACACACATGAAATTCTTATTGCCCTTCTACTAAAAATGAATCTTATAGGGAAGAATTGTTTTCAGAGGAAGTTTATTTTCTCTGGAAAACTCTCAAGGCCGCTAAGATTAGATTAGATCAGTGGTTCTCAAACTTTTTTTGTCATGCCCCACTTTGGGTCTAGAATATTTTTAATTCCCCACCCCACAACAAAATGGGCCCAGTTTAACATGTGTATTTACATAACATACACATGAAAATTAAATCCACATTACTTTCAGGAATTTTGATGTTCAAATAAAAACAACAACTTTTTGTGACCTTTGTTGCATTTTCACAGAATAGTGCAATAACTTTACTTAAATTCAACTTAATTGAAGTTCTTTTGGGACATTTATCACTACATTCCTCCATCAGTCTGTACTTTTTCAATAATAGAGAAAACATTTATTCAATTATAATCACTTTGTTACAAAGATGATAAAGCTCAACCAGAAAGAACACATGCATGTGATTGTGGTGTAATGTTTCTAAGTGTCATCTTAATTTGTTGGGTCTAATAGAGTTTTCAGACATAAAATCCCCACTGGTCTCTCCTCATGTCCTACCCCAGGGGTAGGCAACCTTTACTATCCAAAGAGCCATTTTGCCCCCTCTTCCCCCATATTAAATCTGTCTGGAGCCGCCCTGATAACACAGGTTATAAAGTTATATAGTTATATAATATATATATAAAAACTATAGTTAGTTGCATTTATTAAATTATAGAACGACAATAAAAAAAACTGCTATTTTTACCCATTACAAAAAAGGAAAACATCAAACTCTAATGAAGAGGAGAATAAAATACATGTGTAGGCCTACTTTGAAATAAATGAAGCACAGAACTATATGCTTTTTTTACTCGTATCCAGCTTGGTACTTTTCAGCAGATGCTTTGTGCTTGCTCTGGAAATGTCTTTAAGCATCACATTTTTTTTTGTTTGCTAATTCCTCGCCACAT
This sequence comes from Platichthys flesus, assembly GCF_949316205.1. NCBI lineage: Eukaryota > Metazoa > Chordata > Actinopteri > Pleuronectiformes > Pleuronectidae > Platichthys > Platichthys flesus. The sequence goes on along the minus strand of NC_084945.1, from coordinate 20,183,183 downwards.
ATCAAGCATACAGATAAACCTGCATCGTTAGCAGTGAAAGCAAATTAACCTGTCCACGCAGAATTAAACTTTCTATTTTCTTCCCTGTGTGTGTGTCCGCTATCTGGGAGCGCGCGTGCGCGCACACACACACACACCCGCTCCTGTTATTCCATGACAGCCTAATACGATGATGATTTAAAAAAATGAACGTGAACGGTACGTTCACTCACGTTCATCATATGAAAACTGATTCGTTAAGTTCACCGTTCGCGAAAAATATGCGCAACATTCACAGCACTGTACAGGGAGCCATTGCAGAGGGGCTGAAGAGCTGCAGGTCTCCGACCCCTGTCCTACCACATTGACTGTGATTGACTGCTGCACGTGAACGAGCTCTGATCTCCTGTGTGCGTGTCTGAGCGAGTGAGCGAGTGAGCTGGGTGGAGGGCGGAGCCCCGGGGCCTGAGAGTGTGCGCTCTACAGGGACATAGACTGTATAAGGGAGCCACTCCAGAGGGGCTTTAGAGCCGCCCGCGGCATCAGAGCCCTGGCTACGGCGAAAGAACAATTTGTTTACTGAGCCGGCTGGATTAGATTAAGATTAAGATTAGTTTATTTATACCAAACACATGCACCGACATGCACAACACACTCATGCAATGGTAGGTAAATTTATCCTCTGCATTTAACCCATCTGGTGCAGGACACACAGAGCAGTGAGCAGCCATATACAGCGCCCGGGGAGCAGATGTTGGGGGAGTAAGGTGCCTTGCTCAGGGGCACTAGACAGGGTAGGGAGAATTCTCTTGGATTTTTGGACAGATCAATCCAGGTTTGTCTTTTGTTGTCTCTCCGTGGAGTCGAACCAGAGACGAACCAGAGACCTTCTCTGCCCATAGTCCAAGTGACTTTAAAGCACTGCCAGTCTGCTCATTTACTCATAAGTCAAATTTTAAGGCAGAATCCAAAATTATGTGACTTATTAAGACGTCTGTGCAGATCTCCCACATCATGGCAGCCATTATTTTGATTTCAAATGATGAAGTGCTTTTACAGAACATTTAAATCTTGCATTCATTTTCATACTTTCATTCAGCATTGCAGCGTAACCCAGAGGGTGGTGACATCATCGCCGTGGATGTAGTCATTTCCTTTTCATCGTGGTTCAGTAACATTGGGTTGCGCTGAACTTTTGACTCTTGTGTCTTCCAGTTTTAGAGATTAGTAAAAAAAACAGGAGCCAGATGTGAGTAGCCCTTTTCTTTCAATATTCCTGTGTCAGGATTGTCCATCTCCTCGCTTCACTGAAATCCTCCCGCACATAAATGCTTACCTATCTTATCATCATTAATTTTTAAGAGGGTTGGCTTTATCTGAAATCGGATCACGCTGCGAACGTGAAAGGCTGAGTGGTCTCGCTGCCACTTTGCTGTCAGTCTTTTTAACTAACAGCTGAATCTCTGACGGGCACTGCTGCCTTTCCTCTCCGCCATCCTCTGTGTCTTACAGCTTCCTCAGTGATGATGCTGATGGCTTTTCCGTGGAGAGACGGTAGTCTATGAGGGAATCTAGCTGACACATGGCTGGAAAACTGTTTTTCGGCTGTCTAATAATCCTGAAGAGGGACCTTTTATTATAGCAGCCAATGAATTTCATATACTCTGTGCTTTGCATTAATCACAGGCTTCTATGGCTAAAGGTCTGCTCAGTTTACTGATGGTTTATTGTGGTGGTGATTTGCTAAATGCGATGGGTGTGTGTGTTTCTACCTGTATTGTGTTTCTGTGTATGTAGCTGTATCACTGAATTCACATGTGCACGCATGTATTATGCATAAACTACTGCAGGCATTCACATTCTTCCCTGAGAGGAAAAAGAGAAAGTGAGAAATGAAGAGATCCAGAGTTCCATTATACATCGCCGCTTAAGGCAGCCTGTGACGACTTGGAAGTGCATGGAAGCCACAGCTGTGAGGAATATCAATAGCAAGGAAATGTGTGAGTGTGTGTGCATCTCTTCATAGGACTTATTACAGAGTGAATACATCCAGTCTGCACATGTGTTTCTGTGTAAGTCTCTGCATGAAGGCAAACCCCATTTACATGTATGTATTCTAGCACCTCTACTTGCAGGCATTTCTATTTGCATCTGCATGAGTGTTGAAGCATGGGTGTGCACTGTGGACAGCTCCATCCTTTATATACCTCTTGAGGGCCAGGCTACCCATGAAAAAAAGAAGGGTCCTAACAGGGCACGCTACTCAATGGCAATCTGTCACTCACCAGGAGGACTTCCTCCATCTCCTCACTGCTCATATGCTGTTCCCTGCTCGGCTGTCTCACTGACCGGCGAGTGATGAGAAGTGACAGTAAAAGATAGCCCTGTGCTCAGACGCAGCCTCGGAATTGAGTCACCATGTAAAGTAGCTGCATAACCAAATACACACTCACACACACACACACACACACACACACAAGCACACACACACACTGACATATGCAGACAAACGGAGGTACCAAACATAATCTATTCTATAGACAGTGTACATGCAGATCTGCACACACACACACGCACACACACACACAAACACACACTTGCGAAGGATTGTGTGTCAGTGTGAAGTCCTCTTAAACAGGATGTATTGTAACAGCAAATAACTGCAATAGCATTTTCAGTTAAATGAAGTCATGTACAATCATCCCCATTAGCTGTTAGCCTCTGAGTGCAAAGGCCAATCATTTGGGGCTTCCAGTGTAGATGGCGGATATCCGGGCCAACATTTTGGCTAATCTCTGGCCAAGCCATCCGCATATATATGCAGACACATCAAAAGCCGGTAGCTGATGCATTTAGGTCAATGTGTTCTGTCTCTTTTGTTCTCCACACAGACTGTTTACCTGCAGGCAGTGATTTGCCAGAAAGAAATGGTTTAAAGTTCAGTTCATACAGATGAAAATGATATCATCATTATTCATTTTCTCACCTTTGAACTAACTTCACGATTCCAATAATCAGTTTTTTTATCGGGATGGTTATGATTTAGATGACAAACTTACGATAAATAAACTTCATGTAGTGATCAGGCCCTAATAACCTGTGATGAGTGTTGGTGTTGATTAGCTAAAGTGATTGCAGGTCAGTGTGGAGGAGGACACAGGAACCAAGTGTCTTACCGGCTGCTTCATGTTAACTCTCCTCTCTGCTCTGAGCGAGTGATTGGGGGCGCACAAACACACACACACACACAAACACAAACATACACACACACACTTTCACTCGTTTCTGGTATTTCACATTATGGCCCATAGGATGATGACTAATAAAAGTGAATGTTATCGAGTGAACGCTGCTCACATTCACGTTCATCATTTGGAAACTTATTCGCTCAGTTCAGTGTTCACAAAAAATATGAACGCGTTCATGCACAACACTGCCTGCGCTAACCCAAAGCCTGCTCAAATCTGATTGGTCAAACTAGAGATGGAAACCAGAATGATTTGAATTTTCTTCTAAAAACCACCTTAAATACATTGCTAAATGTTCAACAGGAAATCTTATTGGTAACAGTACTCGGAAAAGTGACCCCAAGCTAACTGGTGCAAGACAAATGTCTGGACTGAATGAACAGAGACAAAATTAATATCAAGTTCCATCACCTCTCCTGGTACGATAGCAAAAATGTCTCCATAAAATTTTCGAATGATCCTTGTTAGTCACAATCATTTTATATTGTGGGTAATATTTCAGTATACAGGTATGGAGTCATAATTTGTGAAGTGAACACTGAAGTGGCTTTAAAAGTGCATGGATTGGTAGGCCTACACTGTGAAATAAACAATGGGAGTTCTGCATTTATCTTGATGATGCATTATTGATCAAATGCATCCCTCCTATTACTTTGGGCCAAAACATGAGGTGAGATGAATCTTGCGAGTCTCCCAGGTGCCAAAGTGAAACAAATGAAACTACATCTTACTCATAAAGAGACAGTGCTATGGGTCCTTCACAGTCAAATGAACCTCTCCCACATTGTCTGATGATGCATTGCTGAACTGGCTAAAGTATGCATTATTGTTTTATAATGCATTATGCATTATCGTATTTAAGTGATGTGCTGAAAATCAACACCTCGCATGGGTCCAATTTAGTGCCCGTGGTGCTAAATATGAGACACACTAAACATAATGGTGAGCAAAATTCAGTCAAGTCATAAGTTAATAGTGGATGTAGACTTATGTTTCTAGTTGTGAAATGGCACTTGAAATATTGGCCTCCTCAACACAGTGGGATTGAGCATTTCGAAAAGCCAGCGCAAATTCTAAAAGCCAGGGGAATTGCTGATACAGATTTTTAATGCAATACTTTTGCATACGCTTTAGAGGACCATTTAAGTTAGAGCTTTATGAGATACTTAGTTTGAGTCATGTGGGCAGTGCAGAAGATTCAATAAATGGAGCAGACCTTTTACAGAACAACTGTGCATTAATACATCGATTTAATTTCTCGCGGAACACAGGGAAATGGGAGGAAAAATAAACGCTCACCTTTGTGGTGATCAAAGACCACAGCGTTGAGAAGGTTCCCCTCCACAGATGGCAATGCTGGGATCTTGCAGAGACACTGACACATGTAGACATGAAAGAAGTGGGTCTGGGATGACTTCACAAACTTTGGTGAGCTCCAGCAGTGGCCATCTCCCCGGGGCACATAACAGATCGCGCTGCACACAAGCTGGATTGCGTGAGGCCAGAGAGATGCTTGGCCTTGGTACACAGGAGCTGAGGCCTTGAGGGCTAAAACACCAAGCAACAGACAATGATGTCCTCTATCTGTCTCTCTTCTCAAAGCCGATTAGAGCACTGGGGGCCTAGGAGAAGTGACTATATCATTCCTGTCCGTCTGGAGACAGCTTTTTTCTGCCAAACCTCCAGACACGAACTGACAGAGCTCTGAGGGATGCAGCTAAAATCACAGTGCAGTTTCGGAAACTTTGCATCAATGTAAAGTGGTTAACCTTGCAGGACTGAAGTTGTATATTGCCTCAGTCAATCAGTCCATATATTGACGTGTAAAAATGATCCTTTCTAAAGCGCAGGCAGTTCTGGTTCTGAGTTTCATGTGTCTGAAAGCTGGTTTTATGTTATTCAAGCTCTGTCAAAAGGAATGACAGATGTGCACAATCAGTGTGGAACGCTATTGATGTAATAGCATAGGTTTATATTTGAGTGTGGAGAACTCATTTTTCACTGACACCTTCCTTGTCAATCAGTCAATATACCCTACACAACTAAATATGAATGTTTTATATTTATATTTTCAGTTTTTGAGTCAGGATTGTCCAGGAAGGGAAAGGTAAAGTAAAAGTACAAAGGGTTGTACTTTTACTTTTTTTATTGTACATAAATCACAATGTGATTTAAAAACTTAAATAGTAAAGATAAAAAAAAAAATCAGATGGAATCAGGATCAAGTAATAAGGTTATTGTGCTTATTTTAATCAATATAAAATAAAAATAAATGATGAAAGATCTGGTTGATTTTAATGAAGAGGAGAGTTTCACTGGTTCAGAAGATGAACCACAGCCACTACATATTTCAGTCGGTCGGACAGTTTGAAGAACCACTGCAACATCTGGTACCGCCATAATTAATCTTTTTTCCAGGAGTATTTAACTTGAGGAAGGTCCAGTTTTTTCGTCAACAGTCGCAGCTGTGCACATTTGGTTCATTCATTTTCTAACACTGTTCCTTGATCCAAACTTCAAGTCCCCCAAATCATATCCTTTTAAAGACAAAAATAACTGACTGGACTAAGGAGGAAGTTCTTCTTCTTCTAAGACTACTTCTCAAAGATGTGACGTCGTCAATGACACACATACTGATTGAATAAATGTTTCCATGTCAGAACTAAACATAGGTAAATTTACCTGTACAAATCACATTCACAAAGGCCTTTAGTCTTGAAGGACAGAAACAGAAACATGACACATTCACAATGTATTGTTCCCTGATTCACCACATGTTTACACAACCTTGATCTGTAGAAAACTTACATCAGTAGCCTCGACTACCAGTGGTGAATGCAACATTTATAACATGCAAATGACCATACTTTCTCAACCAAAGACCATGCTACTTTGCCTAATGTGACCTTATGTGGCCTGCTGTTGACTTGTAGGGACTGGGGCACAATAATTCATTGGGGCAGCGTGCAGGGGCGTCGTTAGCCCTGGGCGTCCGGGGCTTTAGCCCCGGATGTTTTATGAATAGCCCCGGATCAATTTCGCATCAATTTTTTTTTTATTTATTTATTTTTTTTTTAATTATAGCCCCGCGATAACATTCGCTGATTATAAAGCAAACGTTTTTCCAAAGCAGTCATGTATGTTTTAGAAAATTTAGATGAATTGCTCCAGTTTCTCCCCTGGCCATAGAACGGGCAGCATATCCACATTGATGGATTTAACTAACTGACATGCAAAATTTTCTCCGGGGGGGCAAAGGTCAATGTTCGCCCCTGGGCTAAGCCCCCGATGTGTCATGATCCTAACAACGCCCCTGGCAGCGTGGTTTGTCCAAAGCGTTACTGTTCTGTTACCACCCCCTGGCATTTTGTCATCCATTGCACCTCATAAAATAAACTTTAAAAAAGTTTTTCCACAAAGAAATCCAAGCTTGTTCAGTTTCCAAACCAAAAAAGTAGTTAACACATTTTGTTCAAAGGATACATTTTTACCATGGACTCTTGTCTCATTACTGTCTTCAAAACATTGCTCTTTTGTGCAACATTACTGTGCCTGGGAATGTTAAATAAAAGTGAGTGGTGCAACACAGCTAATAAGCTACGATAACTCTCCTTCCCCTCAAAGGTCAGCACTGTCAAGACAGCTTGCAGTTGGTCAACTGAACGCTCCTGCAGAATAACTTCATCTCGGTGAGTAGATCCTGTGATTACAGAGATTCCATTGGAACCGGTCTGATTTTGGCCGTCTCTCTGTCTAGCCGTCTTTCCATCTAGCTACTGTCCATGTGATGGTTTTTCTAATGATAAAATAGCTTACAGAATAAAAGACTGATGTAGTCCCCTGGTCTTTTGTTCCTTCTCATGTAGCTCTAAGAGCTCAGAGGAAAATCAAAACCAGGCATCTTTGTTAACACTCTGCTCTCCAATGGAAGCAATAAGGGAAATGGCACCCTACACCTTAACTGTCTGGACTGCTCTCTCTAACCTTTTTCTCTCACTCACAGAAAAGTGCCTCTCCACAGGGCCACCATCAAACTTTTCAAGTACATGCATACATTCATTAGCACATTTTGATAAACTTGCAGTGCGCACACAAAGCAGTCATGAGCTTGTAGATCTCATGCTTGAAATTGAATTGCAGTAAAGCATATATATGTATGGACAATTATACAATACAGATATACAATTATAATTATAGCAAATGTTCCTGCCTCGCAGCACGACATCCATTTCAAGTAATGCATGGGGAATATATGAAAGTGTTCTTTGCAGGAAGCTATAACATTGTTACAGGAAATCTCCATTTGCAGCAGAGAGAAATGTCAATGTAATCAGCCCAGAAAAAAGCCCAGCTCACCTGACAGACTGACAGCCACAGTCAAAGAAATGTGCTGCTTTCAACCATCAATGCTTCACCGAGACACATATACTCCAAGCCCTGTATAAAACTGTATTGAGGTACAGTATATCTATTTACAGCACATAGAATCTGTAAACCTGTCTAGATGTGCTTTTCCAAACATATTTGTAACTTCCTCCACACGGGCTTTGGCCTCCGACAGATTCTATAGGATGAGCTAGTGATTTCCACAATTTTAATTTAGCTGCTTTGAGAAGGAGTGCAGTCGGGCCTACTCGGTCGAACAGAGGGCTTCACCTATTTTTAAATAGCTCATGTTTCAAAGCGAAACCTTCAATGATTTTTTCCAAAAAATGTTTGGTCAAATGTTATGCTTTCCATTCTTTAGTAGTAGTCATATGTTAAATCTTTAGCGCCACATTGTGAAATCTTATTTTGAAGGATCACTGAAATAAACACGTAATGACAGATCGCATCGTAGCAGAGGCATTGCAAACTGTCCTGTCTATATTTGGAGTGTTTTGCAAATACTTATTATATTAAATATTGCTTTCAAATATTAAAGATGAACGAAATGTCTCCACTTCCTCCTCTTGTACAATAATTAAGCCTATATATCCAGAATACAGATGCAGGCATTTTTTTGTTTGAGCTCTGTTTTGAGCCATAAGCTGTCCAGTGGTTGTGTTTTGGATGGCCCTCTCATACATCCACAAGAACTACCTAAAATGCCACAAACTACCTTTGAGGAAAAATGTATTTGACATGCACTTGCCTTTTATTTCAGCGCATGTCCCCTCAACTAACATGGAGATGTCAGGGTTTATTACCTATACTGCAGGCTTCCACAAGGAGGTGACCAAATTGATTTGGCTTTTCTTTCTGGGAGCTGTCATGGCCTCCATCTTTGTAGTGTGAGAAGTAACAACCTTTCCCTCTGAAATGTAGTGAAACAGTAAGGTAAATGTCAACGAGGATTTGAGGGGCATATAGTACAATCAGAGTTGAAGTTAACTGTTATGTGGACGCCTTCAGTTTCCAGCTTCCAGCAGTGCTGTTTTGTTCTGCCGCCACCTCACCACTCAGTCACCTTCACTTACTGTTAATCAACTTCCCCTCAATGTTGAGGGATCTTTACAGCGGTAAGAAACAATAAGTGGAGGGAGTAGCATGTGCGGCCCACTAATGTGACTATTCCATTCGATTTAAACTGGGAATATTCAGCCCAGCTGTTTAAATAAGCATCACTAATGTACCTCAGGGGCTTGGCGATGGGTATTATCTACCAAACAGGGCTCCATCTGGCAGAGGCACGCAGATTTTTTATTTTTATTCCCTACTGTTTTTACTCTAGGTTTGTTTTACACAGAACAAGAAAACTGCGCCGTTGTTTGGGGATCACAAGGGTTCTCTTCTGAACAAAGTGACGCCTGAGCTGAGCCTGATGTAAACTGCTACCTCAACATGCCCTCTAAGAGACAAATCAAGATCGTCTTCACACTCGTGCTGGCATATCTATGTACACTGAAGCCATGCAAATCAGAGGATGGAAGCAACAGGCAATTTATCTAAAGACTGAAATTTGCCCTCTACGGGAGAATTTGCTAGCCAGCTGGGGAAACATGGACACGATTTCAGATCCCTGAGCAAGGTATTTAAATGAGGCTGCCACATCTGTGTTTGCTCTGCTACAGGGGGTAGATCTTCCTCCACGCCGGAGAGATGCAGGCTGGGATGATGAACTTGCGAGGTCTGTGTTCAGCTTGGTCAGTTCCTCTCTGACTTCCATCAGATTCTCTGTAAGGGGGAATTTAATTTGCATCACACGCCTCACCGGTCAAGTCTCCCATTTTATCAAAGCATTTTAAGAGGCATCACCTCCGCTGACGTGTCTCAGCCTGGTGTAAAATGTACCTTGGCATTTAGGCTTTAAAGTGGACTCGTGGTGATGAAATCAATGCCAGGACTGTTTTGTATCAAAATTTGAAATATCAATTTCATTTTTTGTGATTGTGTGCGCTGTATCTTGTGGCTCGGCTCACTTACACAGGAAGGCAGACGAGGTGTCACAATTGCTTAACCCAGTGGAGAGCTGAATTTGACCCAGTCTGTCAGCCCAGTCAGAAATATCCTCCTCCCTCTCCATCAGACACTGCCTATCACAGACAAGAGGCTGTGTCAAGGAGTTGCACCGGCATCAACTCACTTAATTGGACATGAAATGCTATTAGCCCCCCCAGCTACCAAGGTTCAAGTTGATTGGGCCCTGTCATTACAGATTCTTATTTGTTCGGCGATAGGTAGGCAAGGATTATCATTACTGCTTAAGATGATGCTTAATCCTCCTCCGTGACAACTGAGGCCTGGGCACCCTGGCCCTTCCTTTGTTCCATTACAGTTGGATTGTGCAAGGTTTTATCCAACGATGTTGTGCATCACACCTATGATCTTTCCCCAGTTTCCTTGCGGCATTCATGAAGCATTCAGCGGGCAAAGTATCAATAAAACATGTAACACATTTGTCTCTTGGTCCTTCTAAGTAATTGAGCTCCACATTGAGTGATCACACAGCTGGAAAAGCAATGACCTTTTGTTCGTTCAAGAACATCTTGTTTTTAGATGTTCTCACAATTTTCTGTCTTCAAATGGATTCAAACTATAGACAAGTGTTTACCCCCAGGATTAGTTTTTGCAGCCCTTGTAATAACTACATGAATAAATAAATAATAAAATCGATAGTGATGCAACTATTTTGACTATTTCGACGCTGTCCACAACGAGGCACTAAGGCTTGCTTGGGGAAAAACTCGGATTTAGTGCAGTAGTGATCGGGGGAGGGAGCTGTCCAACCAATACAATAGCTTGTCAGTCTCAGCTGTCAATCGTGACCTTTTTATAGCATCACGTTTTAATTAAAACCGAAGTTACTGGTAACACAGCACTTGAACATCACTGTGATAGAGAACTACAGAAAATGACAGAAAACGATTTGTATTGTACATGACAATAGTTTGGTCCATATCCCGTCCACTAACATAGAGGAGGCTGGGTTCATGACTACTGCAGCCAGTATCAGGGGGCGATGTTGGGCTTTACTTTTAGGGAGCTGTCATGTCGTCCATCTTAATACAGTCTATGATCCAAACACTGGGTTTGTGAATTGGCGCAGCTAACTGTAGTGGTTGGTGCAGACTAGCCGCATCATTGAAACCATGCTTACTGGCGTATATACATGACATTCATGGAGATAGTGTTTTTCTATTAATGTGGTCATGAAAAGGGACTTTCATTAGATGACTAATTAGATGAATAATGCATTCAACCTGAGAAATAAACAATAATATGGACATAACTGTAGAGACGGCTTCAGTGATAAGCATTTGTCTGTCTAAAAGTTAGTTTTGTGCATCTTGTCAGTGCAGAGTTTTTCTACAAATTGATTGTTTTCCCCAAACAGGAAAATCTGCAAATGTCACTCAGATTATATTATATATAAGAGATATTATCTGACTTTAAAGTTGTCACTGCATCGCACATGGGTTGAATTTGTGTCTATAGTGAAAACTTCTTATAGTACTTTATTTATAATAGTTATAATACTTGCTCGGAATGCTGCAGATTCCATTTAATGGCGAGTTGTAATAATGAATACAGAAAAAGACATTCAAATGGAGAGGTTGTCTGTTGAACCCCATTTATAACATTAGTTATTTTTTGCTCTCTGCAGTTTGAATAGAGTTGGAAAATACTTAATAACATAATAACAGGGATAACATTGTCTCCACTGACTCTGCTGTGCAGCTTGTGATTATTTGATGGAGATTGTGGGTTTAGTTCATCTCTGCATCTTTCTTTGTTGTAACTGTCTCATCATTTCAGTCAATTCTTACTTTTACAGATAAACACTGCAATGAATTTAATGACTATGAGTGGTGTGTTAACAGAATACAAATTTTTTCTGGTAACTTGTTGTGTGGAAAACAAAGTTACTTCACCATTTGGTCAGTTTATGACATTCCGATATCCTCATGCTGTAATGAATGGCCTCATGTGGAGATACTTATGGTACCTCTATTATAATATAGGCTGAAAAGAAACGTATTATTTAATTACTGTGATATGACAGCATTGTATTCTATTTCATCTGAAGAGTTGTTCCTTCAGACAAAATTCACAAAGCTTGTCGCACACTTCCCGACACAAAGCAACTATTTCTTTTTTACCTTCGGCTGAATTCATATTCCATCGGAATTTCTCCACCAGGAATGCATGATCTCATTTCAAATGAGACTCTGGCATCTAAACTTAGATTCTGTCTTTTTTCTCTCTGTCTTATTGTAGCTATGATCCCTTTAACTTTACAGGCTGACAATAATCTAAAGTGAAGCGGTATATAGTCTAATACAATATGGAGCCTGTGTATTACTATATGTTGCCTGTTTCCAAATCAAAGAGCTACAAAGCGCATATTGAAACCATAGATCTACATGGTTGACTTGCTTTGCTCTGATTTATGCATCTTATCCCATTCAGGCAAATAAATAAACCAGTTGCATATATTTAGTTTGACAGCAGTAAATGTCATTTGAATAGAACAAACAAAACTTTGTGGTCTGCTGCTGTATAATTCTGGCATTCATTTTGTTTTTATTTGCCTCTCCTTGTGTTTCGCCTCTGGCTGGTGTTGCCTTTCTCTGGGTTCATGCGAGCAGTGATGCATGGTGACCAGACGGAATTACTACCCAATTTCAGCTCCATTGTGCTGGAGTGCACTTTGCGTTGCTGAAGCCATGACCACCACAACACAGACCAATCAGTAGACAGATTATCAAAAGAACAGGGTGCGTTTTTTTTTTTTTTTTGGGTGGGGGGGTCATTTAACCTGGTTCAGTGTGTGTGTGTGAGAGAGAAAGAGAGAGAGAGGGATAGGACCTAGACAACACTCTGAGTGACAGGTGACATAATCTCTTGATGGATATGGTAATACCAAGCCTGGGTGTTGATTATCATGATTTAGTTTTGTGTGTGTGTGTGTGTGTGTGTGTGTGTGTGTGTGTGTGTGTGCGTGTGCGTGTGCGTGTGCGTGTGTGTGTGTGTGTGTGTGTGTTGTGTGTTGCGCGAGCGCTCCACTTAGGCGCCGCCGAGTGATGAGCCATAGAAAGCATTAGACATGTAATCACTGGGGTTGTTCATCTCTCCATTGGGGTGAGTGAAATCCTTAGGGGCAGATCTGCAGTGTGGATCCCCCTCTGAGGGCCCGAGCCTGGTTGCCTCTCACGGCTGCATCTGTAGAGCGTCGTAAAGCTCACACAAGAGAGGAGCTGATGCAACAAGAGAGGCCCCTGCAGAGCAGATTTTCCTACTTATCACTCTCCTTCTTTCTGCATCTGCTCTGCACTGTCTTGCACATCCTACTTTCTTCCCCAGACTCGCTACCTATCCTAGCACGTGTCTTCCCGCTCGCTGATACTGCCCCTGCTCTTCCTGTCGGGCCATTTCATTATGCTGTTGTTGAATATACTGCAACCAACTGTGCCGAAGGAGTTGGTTTGCTTTAATATGAAAATCTGACCTCATCTTCCCGAGGTCGTGGGCAATAAACAGCTGACAAGAGGGTGGGCCGGCAGAGCTTCAAATTCTAATCTTCTCTTAGCACCCCGTTGGTTCTCTGTGTTACTGGGGTCAGCCAGCTTCCCCCTCCTCCCAGTGGTCAGTCCGCACCACAAGAATGTGCAGCGTTTTATTTCCATGCCTCTGCCCTCCACTCTTCTCCAGGATCCAGATTTATTGATATTGACCTTTTGTTGAAATTAAGCGTGTAGATCCCTGAGCAGCGAGAGCAAAGTTTAAACCAATTAAAGAGAACTTCACCAATCAGCCAGGCAAGCCCGGAGCTGTCTCGCAGGCTGGCCTGGTGAAATTAAAATCATTTGCACTGTATCTAAACCTGTTCACAGGGCAAGTAATCCGATTAGGTGAGGCATCTAAAATATAAAATAAAAGGAAAAAGCAAAAAGCAAAAAGCAAAGCATCTCCTCTGGTCTCTAAATATTATGATAGCAACGACAATAAAGAATCAAGGCACATACAGGCCCCTCCAGGGAATTCTACAAATACAAATGCGAAGTGAATCCTACGTCGCTTTCTGAATGCAAAACATATTTAATTACTTTGATCATGCTGTTTAAGTGTATGCATAATTGTTGCCAATCTAATGTGTTCAAAGTGATTTCCCAGTCTCCTCAGATGAACAGAAACCAGTAAATATTACAAAAATGTGATAAGTTCTCAAAATAATCTTTTTAGGTCATAGATGCATCTGTGTTCATCTCTTTGAAGCACATTTCAATTTTCACGTATAGTAAAATAATTGACAAAGAGAAAATGAGGTTAATGCTAATTGATACTGATCTACCAGTGAATATACTCCCTATGAAAAGCTGATTTATTTGTTTCATTATACCAGGCCTTTTACTTTTTTTCTTTACATTTGTGCATGTGCATGACAAAAACATTGAGTGAAGAAATGCTGCACCAATAATGCCATTTGATTGTGTAGTATTTCTAAGTTCTAAATCTACATGTATGCAGCCAAGACAGGATTTATTATCACCTTTACCCCTTCACTTTCTCTCAGATTACCGTCTCTGCCAATATCGAAATGGATTCCATTAAGAGAAAAAGAGCCAATATATGTCCTTAGATGCTTTGCTCCTTGTAAAAAAAGTGTAAGAAGTATTAGTTTTGCCAGTGCTGCTGAGGAAACACATTGACAGCTGCAGGACCACCAAAATAAGATGACAGGAAAACTTTTTTCTTATGTTACATGTGTGAGATCAGGGGCCATATGTTAAAGGGTGGAGACGGTTACAGATTTAACTCAGAGATAAATTCAGATAATGGATTGGTTCCGGTACGGAGCTTTCCCGGTGCGGCCAGGTTTGCAAAAATGGAGCCTGACAGAAGCTGCAGTTTAAACCCACTGCCAAGGACAAGAATTCCTGCCTCACAGTGATGGTAGTACTATTTGGCAGATAGCTGTTAATGAGAAGGGGAACAAGAAAAACCTTGTAGGTCAGTGCGGTGCATTATCTGTAGATATATATTCAACAGGTTGCAGACATGTGACCAATATTCATGTAATGCAGCATTAAAGTCGGGAAAAATGACATGGCATGTGTACATGAACACAGACGATATATGAGGAAGCTTCATGGGCTGAAATGTGAAAGTGCTGGGAAGCAATCATTTCATCACTCAACCAATGAATGGATCTACATCTTAATTTAATATCAATTGAGACACAATCTGTAATTAGGGAAATGTTCTGTTCATCTGAATGACTGCTGCAGTTCTCCTGGCAGGTAGTATTCGTCAGAACATTTCAGCCTCGGGCAAATGACAACATAAAAAGGCCGCCTCTTCAGTAGACGACAAAAGTGCGCTGTCCTCTAAACGTGATGTCTCCTCTTCAGGTGGCGCCCGTGCAGCTCTGGGCAGGTGGCCATTTTGGGAGATGTGGAGGCAGCGGTGTTTATGGCAGCGTTGTAAGCCGCTGCAGACACCACCCTTAGCCTTCTCACTCTGTGGTCGGATTGCTGGCGGAGAGCCTAGCAGCCACTTTCCAAAATAATTCTGTTAGTTCCTGTTTTCACTGCTGTGACAGTCCTCGTTGTCTTTCAAGAGGAGGCCAAACTCCGGTGTCCTTCATGCGTGTCAGTCCTTCCTCATACATCAATCTAGTCTTTTTAATGTCATTACCCCTGAGGTGTTTTAAAATGTCCCTGCTTCTGTTTTCTTAATATAGATCCATTCCCCTCTCACTGGGAGGAGACGGATGATTGATATCCAATAATCGACATGCTGTTCACACTAAATCCAGAACTACATGTGCACGGACATGTACACAAATATGTCCCCTTGTGTCTGTTCCTGCATTGCCCTGTTTGTTCACCTAGTTGCAGTTGAGCAAGTTAGAACTTTCCTATTCTGCTCTGAAGCCCAGCTTCTCCCAAGGTGATGGCTGAGTGTGTTCTGCATACAAAGAGACCCGTCAGTCTGAAAGACACGGTGAACAGTTCAGCACAGGGCCCTGCAACTGTCAGACGCACCTTTACTAGTGCAATGCAAACAGGGGAAAGAACATGGAACTGGGCCTTAAGTGCATTTTGATTGCAAATGGGGTCCTGGGGTTGTAGTAGAGGCTTTTTTTTAGGGCCAGCGGGGGTGCCCTGCTCAACAGTGCATGCAAGCTCTGCATCCAACCACCTTGTCATCAGACTAGCCTGGCCTGGCTTATATATGTGCATATATCAGTTTGCATTTATTCATGAGTTTATTTGTTCCCTTTCTTGTCACAATAAGCAGATTTTTGGTGAAGGACTTTGCTCTTCATATTCCATTCATGTGGATCTTTTAAACTCGTTCACTTTATTTGATTTCAGTCTCAGATATTTTCGCAAAACACCGATTTAATTTTGGTAGCAGCCGTTTTTATGTATCTTTAATTGCAGAAAAATGATTAGATCTTTGGCTAAGAAATATTGATGCAGTTCTAGTTAATCCTTATTTTACACCAGTTCACCTCAAAGTTGTCTCCGATGCCCAATCTTGGAAGAGCTAAAAAGATCAAGCTACAATTTGACATAATGCAATCGATCGATAGCCCACCCCCCCACCCCCCATCGGGCCTAAGCTAAGCCTCCAAACACATGAATGCACATAAAAGCTATACAGAAAGCTTTGCCGTCAACATGCTAATGAAATGTGCAAGTTTTTGACAACTTATTTTATATTGAAAAGAACTACAGAACACACTTGAACTTTAATCTATTTCTTTAAATAATTGCCACTCAACATTCAAACTATTGATTTCTTGCAATCAACTTCCAAGAGCTGGATATTTTTCACCTGGATTATACCTCGGGATATTTTAGCAACCTTTCAGTCTCCTGACCGAGAGGATACTGCTTATTTGATATCAAAGCGCTGAGCGGGTCAAAGAGAAGAAAAGGTGGAACTCATTCTTCTAGTAGTGCACATCAAATAAAGCAGATCAAAGTCAAATATTAAGACCAGAAATTCATCTGTGAAGTTTGCCTCCACCATGTGTGTGTGTGTGTGTGTGTTTCTTTTGTTATCTCACTGACACTGACAGGGAAACATCAAATACAAACACAATGTTACTGGAAGATTTTTTGTCTGTCACATGAAAGTGATCACACATATTAGTAATAAATCACTGTATCCCATTGAATTTCTTTATTTATTGTTTTTTTGTTCCTGGTATCAAACCACAGGGGCCTGTGAACTTTGTTTTGTAAGGTTGTCAGAGATTTGAAACCCACGCTGGGAACTGCTTCCCCTTTTATCCAAAACTCATGCAGCTTGGCGTCTAATGCAATCCAATGCAAAATGGCAGGGTGATTCACTCGGATGTTTACAACCTTCTCATATAACATTGATTGACGCTGCATGGCTGCACAGGAGGCTTAGTACACACTCTGTATGCTTGGCAGTGGAGAGCTCCTGACCTTCTATTGACAGTTCTTATACTGGGTGTCACCTTGTGGATCAATTCCCCCTCCGCACTAGAAAACGGAATGCCACCCCACCTCCGGGAAGCTAGTGCAGACTTCACGTCAAAATTTCATATGGATGATGGTGGTGGGGGAGGAAATCTAATCATTCCCCCAATGCTCCGAATAAATCTGCCTACAAAGCATTATTCCAATCAAAAACATAATCTCCTAAATGTTTGTATTCATCAACCCTTTCACCTCTGCTAATCCGCGCCTTTGCTTACTTCTCATTGGCATCCTGGACCTAAATGCCGCCTTCCACATAAAGTCATGAATATTTAACATTGCTGCTGACTCATAACAGAATGATTTTCATGCCAGCACCTGACAAAAGATTTCCATTTTTTAACATGTAAATATGGCAGAGACAATTACAAAGCAACAACAAGAGGCTTTTATTCCATCAGTGATTCACAACCCTAATCCCTCCTCTCGGGCGACTTGTCCTCCCACTGGTGGAGATTGAAAATGTGATGAGTCTCAAGCTTATGGCCCAAACTGCCATACCCTATTCATACAGTATTTGTTTATTATTACGTCCAACTTTGATGTCCCCTTGGCTCCATGACAAATCCTGTTTATATAAAATGTCTTAACAGATATACAGTCCAGTGTGTTTTAAATTTAGAGTGTACAATAACCTTGGCTGCTTGTATATTTTTGTATAACATTTACTTTAAGGGGAAAAAGTGCAATAATACAGCTCATTCTGAAGAAGAAGAAGAAGAAGAAGAAGAGATACAGCACAACTCCTGCATAATTGGCAGCGAGTGAGTAATTTAGACCCACAGGAAGTGACTCCTCCGGCTAAAGGGGAAAGGTGAGAGAGTGAGGTCAGCATGAACCATCAGGCTGTGACCTCTGTTCATTATCCTTGAGTGAGCCTAGGCCCAGTAACAGTTCAGTCATTGGAGAGTGTCCTGGAGGTCCGAGCGATGATTGATCACCACATGCAGCAATGCACGTGCTAAAATCTGCAGGTGCTGAAATGCTAGAGTGGTCATGAGACGCTATGAAGGATCATTAGAGAATGGACATTACTGTAGCCTAGTTATCTTCACAGATAATGAAATATTGTCTTGAGTGAGTGGTTTCCACAACAGAATCCGTGTGTAAAATCGGTTAAAACATGTCATGTAATGTTGAACCCATAATATGAGATTAGTCCATGCTGATAGTGTATTCAAGTTCAATAGAGAAAAATTATGAAGGCAAACATATGATACGTGACTTGTGAAAGAAAATCTGCCAGGATGTCTTTTTATTGTAGGATACAGATTATTTTTCCCTTATTCTTTGTTTTAATGGAAATATTAATGTGACATCCCATTTGTCTGTGAAAAATCTTTCTTGTTGCAACCTTAATGAGACTATTGATTTTATCTGACACATATTGACGTGTTGTTTCCTGTTGTGTCTTTACTTTGATCTGGGAAATTCTGCCGACTTCAAAGCGCTCGCTGGAGAGAAAGACAAAGCTTTTAGATATTGTTCACCAGCTGTGTAGGATGCTGCATTCTCACACCTTATCGTTTACATTATGTAGTGTGTTGCCCCGCAGTGATGGAATAATACTCTGTAGGTACCACACTGTGTGACTGCTGCAGTGATGCCTCTGCTCCAGGCACTGCAAAACAACCTCAGCCCAGATTACTGATAATGACCTCAGTTTACATGAAATATAAAAGTTTTCCTTCTTTTTAGGCTTCGATGAATCATACTAGCATCAGCTCATTTTCATTTCGAATCAATGTTTCAGCACAAATCAATGAAATAAGCAGCATGTCACATCTGCATTACACATTGATACCCAATTCTACAGTACAAAAATAGCACTTCATATCAACCTACCACTAAAAATCACGGGGGAATGCATAGCAGAGGGTTGTTAGTTACAGGTCTTGCTACCATAAAAGGGGACATATTAACCTTTTTATGAAATCTTATTTAGGTTTTTGTGTATATATGTACAAATTTGTAAATGCAAAGTTTAAAAGCCTAAAGTCAACTATAAAGGAAGCTCCTCTCCCCTAAGAAAGGAGGGGGGCATAAAAGAGACAGCAGCTCAGGCCAAGTGTTTCAGACAGAGGCTGAAAAGAGGAGCTGCAGCAATGGACAATCTGAGTAACATTAGAGCATGTAAACCTTTTCAAGTAATAACATAAATTAAAATATGACCCTGAATATTATAATGATATAGCAACTAAACTTTCTAAAAATACACGACTCAACAGAATGCAAAGGGTCTTTGTATGTAAAATCCTTCTTAAACACACCGATCAGTAAGAAAAGAATTATATGCAGCCTGCTAAGTCAGGTATTTCTCCGCCCTGTAAAGGGAATTCAATCATCTTAAACTGTGCATTGGGAGCCAAGGTGTATTGTCTCTGTCTTATATTACCAATGACACTGTGGTCTTATTCTTGACAGCAGAATGAGCAGGTCTGCAATGAACCTTGCAAATGAGTCAACGACTTTGCGTCAATCTATCTGAAGTGAACACCAACCATTAAAAACATATCAGCTCAAGGTGAGGACAGAAGAGATTAAATATGAATCGATGAATACTTTAGCAGGATCCTTTTTAAGACATGGTGGCAAGATGACTTCAGCTTAAGGTTATTACAGATAATGTATATGTGTATTTGTGTGACGTTGAAAACTGAAAACTAATGTAAAACTGTCCGGGTGTTTAAACAGAGTCAGAACTGATAGCCTTCTTTAATTTTGACAAGACAACGGTCAACATTAAGAACAGCTTTTTTATTGCCAAGAAAAATAGGAAGGGGGTATAGTTTACTTAATTATACAAATATAAATATGTGCAAAACATTTCCATAAGAAAAATTACACAACTTTACACAACTTTAATCAATACAATATATTATAGTTTTAGTGATTGATAAGGCTAAATACATGAGCCCCGTCACCCCTCCAGCTTTTCATACATTGCCAAAATGTCAAAATTTAGTTGTTTTTACCCAGTCAGAGTTTACACGCATATCCGATGATGCACTTTGTGTGTGTCAATGTGTGTGTGTATGCATGTGTGTCAGCGCAAGAGAAACAGAGTGAGCGGTGTCAATAATGAATGAATGTGTGTAGCTATGAAGAAAGATTTTACTCTTTTAAGAATCAATCATGTGGTGATCAGTGTTGATAATGTGGTGGTCATCTCAAACAAATCAACGTTTAAACGGTAGCTGGTCAGATACATCAGCTGAGTCTTTTTTTACGAGTAAGGTAATTTGTTCAGAAGAGCCTGTCCCTACCCCCCCGGGGCGAAACCCTACTCCAGAGTTGAATTTAACAAGGTACGTGCAGTGATGTTTATGTTGCCTGTAAGCAGGACAACTATTTCAGTACAGGCACTGAAATCTCTGTTGTGATTCAGTCCGATAAGTAGGAACCGCCTACTAATGGAGAAATGGCAAATGCTTATTATTGTCCATTTGTGTTACAATTTGAGTTTGTGACCAAAAGTATATCCTTTGCCCCAAAAGAACAGCTCCCAAGCGGGGTACAGTTCAGCTGTGATTACAAGGGAGCAGCTTGCTTATATTAGCATCAATGCAATTAGCCTCTTTGGGAAGCCGCTTGTCATCTACAGCTTCTAAGAAACAGTGGAAGAGTTTTTATTCTAATCCCTTTTGGATCTGTTTTACATCATGTTCCTGGCTGTGGCTTCTCTCCTCTTGCTTATCACAGATCTGCCCCAAAGCTCGTATAGCTCACATTGTCGAAGGGCAGGATTGATTCTCACCATCCCTTGCTTTCTTTCTCACCTTGTCTCTGTGCCACTTGTCTTCATTCAACCAAACAAGGTGCAAGTGCGGTTCACATGCTTGTCCTCTTAAAGGGGACATTGGCTCATTCATTAAGATACGAAGCTTGCCGTTTTCTCCAACTAACTTGATTGACAGAATGGCTCTTCACTCGCTCTCGCTCTCTTTCCTCTCTCTCTCCTGTCACAGCTCTGTTCCTCCCACTGACATCCCACCAGCTCCCGCTCACGGGATCAGGGGATTAAAGGTCCAATGTGTAACATTCAGGTGAAAGTGATCCATCGGCAGAAATTGCTTATAAAATAATCCTAGTGAGGTTTTTACTATGTGTTCATCTTAATTGTACTGATTTTTGTTTTCTTTACCCTGTAATGGGCCTTTTATATTAAATACTTTATACGTACATAGGGAGCGGGTCCTCTCTACGTAGTACTGAACTTTTCAGCCGGGTAGGACTAAGCCTTTCTTTATGTCAGGGAAGAAAAGCAATTGCTTGGCCTTACCTGTGGTTTAAGACCGAAAATAATCAAAATGTAAATCAGAAAGTAGATATATTTTAAATGCTGATGACCGCAGTAAGATTAATCAGTAATTAAACAGCACTTGATGAATGGATTTAAATGTCTGAAGTGTAACCACTGAGCATTTTAAGAAGATTGAGCTGATTGTCATTGAGGGTTTAGTCTGAATGTGATCACCGAAATCATCATGAAGATTGAGAAACATATGCTCCAACAAATAAATGCACAAGTGCTACTGAGGTGAAACTATGAGGGAATCTAAACCATCTGCTAACACTGGTGTGATTAACAGTGCCAGTGTAACCATTGTGAGATGTTGTTTTGTGTAGCTGCTTCTATATTGAATTAACACCTTATTCACAGCAAAGCGTTGTATTGTGTAAACATTTAAAAAAAAATTTTGACAGCCCAGTCTGTACATGCGAAACCACATTATATTTGAAACATATGATGAAGAGATTCATACAGTATATTCAAAGTGGAGTAAAACAGATTTTTATCTGATATGAACATTGTTTCTGTGCACTAAGATTATACAACTTTGACTGCTTTTAACTCTGTTGAGATTAATGTGATATTGGTGACCTACATAATAGAGATGTACATTGACTCATATACTGTACATAACATATTGTCTATACAGTATGAAGGCTTATTATTTTTGCGAGATAAAAAATTCCCTTGAAGCCACAATTGCACGGCCCTTCAGTCAAATCCAGCCCTTTCCAGCCCTGAATACAATAAATCCTGTTCCATCTGTTGGAGTACTGAGCATACATTGTACCGTGCATGCATTTTACCACATTTTCGTGAGCTCACTAGGGTATAAAGGTATTTGCATATCACTGAATGGTGCAGTTTAATTTTGTAAATCCAGAGCTCTTGATCTTCAAGATCGTTGTTAGTCGCCAATTTTTATGGGATCTGAGGCTCAGCATGTTATCAACCATATGGAAACAGAGCACTGTGAACATGAGTGTACAAGGATCAAGACACACGGAACATGGTGCAATTATTCTGAGTTCTTTCTTGGGACTGTTGAACCTCTCCTTCAGTTACAATTCTGTTTGTTGCCTTGTTGCTTGATTAGTTGCAGGTAGCAGACAAAAGACACTGAATGTTTAATCTTCAGGCTTCTTCTGGGACTTGTAAGTAGCAGTTTGTGGGTACAGACAGCAGGACGATGTTAGTATTTGCTTTTAAAGCACCGCTCCAAAGCAGGGTGCGCTTGGTGAAGTGTGGCTGGGATTTGAAAATTGATTTTGTAAGGCATCGGGTCTGGACAAACAATTTGTTTGGTTAACCTCTCAGTTATTATTGTCTTGTTTGTCTACTCTGGCAAAGAACCAGGGGCTGGAGCTGCAGACATCAGGCAATATTTGTTGTTGTTGTTGGCTTATTGTTGCCATATGTTTTGGGTGGAAAGAAGCCAGTGTATGCTCAAAAAGCTATGGATGAAGGTCATTCAAAACGAGCATATAAAACGTTTCTCCCTAAGGGGGGGTTTCTAGAAACAGCTATCCAATGCACCGACAGCTGCTGTGCGTTTGTTTGTATGAGAGTGACATTTTCGTAAGAGCATTGGCTCATTCGTGTGAGCCCTGACATGCACGCTGCATTATTGCTCTTTCAGTTGTTGAGCATTTGCTTCTTACGGTAATCCTGAAGAAGGTAAAAGGCAAATCAGCAAAGCAAAAAGTCAGCTTTTTTATTTCCACTCTGGAACACCCCTTCGTTTTGTCAGTGGATGCCTACATTTGTGGAGTGATGAGATTGATTGTGTGAAGAGTGTGTGCTCAGCAAAGGTCTTGATGGACATGGAAAAAGGGAAATTCGCAGTGGCAGAGTACAGTAGATAAAAGATGAAGTGATGGAGGTCTGAATGGAGAGCCTGGACTTCTTGCTGGATTGCAAAAGCTTTAAATGCTTCTGATATTTAAAACCGACTCTTTTGTTCATGCAAGGAACTACAACTCCTACAGCAATTCATTATGATAGGCTCAACACAGAGAAGGAGCCTTGACAGCCCGGCTCACTGGTATTATAATATGCAAGTGCTGCGTATTCAAACCTTTTTGTGTTGCTGCTGTATTCAAACAGAAAAAATAGTATTTTTCCCAAAAAAATATGTATGAATTGCATTCATACAAACATATACAATTGGTGTATACTACAGGATGACATGGTTTCTGAGTGTGTGTGAATTAATGATGAAGCTTAGTTTTTACAACTGAATATTGCTAATACAGAGACTTTGTGTTTGGTTTACACATTGAATGGAATATTTAGGATGAAATACATGTTCAGACATTAGCCATTGTTATGCAGCCAGTTAGCATTCATGATAATGGTTCAAATCTGTTTTGTCGTTATCTTTATTTCTTTATTTTTTAACTGAGCAAAATCTGCATGTGTTGTCCAAAGCCTGCTTTTGTCTGGATTAATAATTATTTGGACTTTCTGAATTTTGGGTCCTGAGTACTATTTCTTTCTTTGCTGTATCATTGGGCTGATTAGCATTTTAGCTTTAGTGTTGCTTCCAAAAAACACACTAAATACCTTTTTGCTACAGTTCTGATTTAAAAAAAAAGCAACCAGAAATATAAAAAGTTTGATCCACATACTAAATTAGCTTCAGATAATTCCAAATAATTCAATTTGAGTCACTCAAGGCTCTGGAGCGCATGATGCCCAAACGGTTATCTATTATTTAAAAAGCTTACTAGGATTTCATAATTTAAAGAGATGCCACTGTTGCAAGGGCTTCTGGGATGAATCTTACTGTGGTTTCCTGACGGTGTAAGTCCTATATGCTGCCGTTGAATGTTTGTAGACTGCTCAGTGGCCACTGTGTCTCACAAGGCTGACTAATACTATTGAACAACGGGCCATGATAAGAGTGCAGAGTTCCCCCAAATCTTCATAGATTATGTTGCCAGTCATTTTTTTCATCACCATTTCTTTTAATTTTTTTTCCATTTCATTACAAATGAACCTAGAAAACATTGTTTACTATGCAAACGACATTTACCCAGTAAGTTAAGCTTTGAGTGCTGCCTTCAGATGCTGTCTAAAAACACTACACAGAGTACAACCAAGCTAAAATCTCCCGCTCTACACAGTTTGTTAATTTACTAAAATATAGTGGCTGTTTAATGTTTTTTCTTTTTTTATTGATTACACCGGTATAGTTAAAAATAATCATCAGTGTTGTGTTTAATTGCGGCGGTATCCTTTCGCAGCTTCCTTTTATTTATCTCATCAGCTGTACTATATGTGTGCAGTACGGTGGCTCTAGCTCCATCGCTGGTTACTGTTGATCGGTGGAAAATCCCTGCAATAAGTACAAAAAATATATTGTTCTATGTTATAATGTATGAAAACACTGAAATTCTAGTCTGTGCTTGGCAGGCTGCTGCTGTCAGTGTCTGTGGGATGAGGGGAGGGGCATCATGAAGTTGGCTCACTTACACACACAAACTCACTCACACACACACCCACACAAATGCAAGTGTTTCTAAACCGATTACTCGATTAATCGTCGGAATAATCCAATGAATAGTCAATTACTAAAACAATCGTTAGCTAGCAGCCCTAGTCCCATCCCGTGTTTGAAACATGTTGCATCTGGATTGTGCGGCTATTAGCTTTGTAGAAAGTGAAACTATATTTAGCAGTTATTTGATCATTGTTTGTTTTTCAATGTGCTTGTAACATAGCCTCCTGTAGTTTTGAATGGTCCGGATGACTCTGCAATGTTTGCATTTTTGTCTCATTCTCCTCTTTCTTTAAACTTGAAGAGCTACAGCAAAAAGGCCCTCATCGTAAACTTGGTAATAAGATCAGCCAGATGCTCTATTGGTGCAGATATAGACTTTAAAGCAGTTATATTTTTTACTTTTGTAACAATGTTATCTATAAATAACATGAAAACACTGAGACGATATGACGGGTGTGCTTGAAGGGATGAACATAAAGAGAAATATCAGCAGAATCTGAAGCTCCCTTTGACTTTGAAAGCAAGTTTTAGTTCAGTATAAATCTGTCAGGCCTGAACGTCATCTGTTTCCAGGGGAAAAAAACTAAACTTTACCAGCTGCTATCTTGTTAATAGAGAGATATATCCCTCAGGAGATGGCTAAGACCAAAAACAGAGCTTAAAGTACAGGACTAAACACAACAGACATTAAATTCCAATTGAATGATTGAAAGATCATAACTCAACAGACTTTGATTTGATTGCAAGTTTAGTCTGCATGCAAATTATTGCAGATTGAAAGCTGCTTTGCTAAGATAAGGATCTTTACAATATTCATATTCATATTCTGATTTTGGTATGGCTAGTTAAAGGTGTTTGTTTGGCTGGTTAAATATAAAATGCATCATTGTTTATACTGAATCCACAAAATTTGCATGACACTGTATATGGGGGAAGTGTCATACAAGGTTCCTTCTAAAGTCAACAAAACCATGACTATACAAAGTCTGATCACATCTTCTATACTCATTATTAAACAGGTATTTATTGCTCATCAGTAAACATGAAAAAGGACCAATAAAGTGGATGATCCTGGTCAATTGGATTTTTAAAGTTCATCATCAAGCAGCAGTGTGTCAGCAGCTAAAGATGTCTGATAGGCTCTGAAGTCTCCAATGCCAAGCATTCAAAAAGAGGAGCCTGTTTTGGGTAGGTTAAGATTCTACATGTGTTACCGAGGATAATGGATGTGTGATTACAAATTAACAGTTGATACTCCTGAAACTGTTAAACTATCTGCTCCAGAGTCTGCATGCTTTGAAATTCCAGTCAGGATCATGGAACACTATTTTTTTGTTTAATTTCATAATGCAAGAATGTCAATTATCAAGTAAACACAATCTGTATTACAATAACTTTAAATATTTGATAAAAGTTCCGATCGTCAACAACTGCAAACGCATTTTGTATAAACTAATATTTTTTAAGACAACAGAAAAGAGGTCTGCTTTCAGTCTTTGTCCCTTTCCCTCTGGTCTTTTTTTTCCTCCGCTCTCAGATCTAAGATGCTAAATGTTCTTAGAAACCTGTGATATAAGTTTCCCATGGCAAATAAGCAGGTTATTCAAATATGGATGAATAGCTGGTGAGAAACTTGGCACCTTGCAGTCATAGGGACATGTGACCTCTCTGCTTGCTCTCAGGGTAGCTTAAAGGCCCGCACACAGTAGTGCGTTTACTGAGCCTCTCACCCCATGTTAATGTATAATGAATACTGAATGCATAAGATATCTGTGGTCTGCCTTGGGAGGCATTATGTAAAAATGTTGTTTTAGTTTTTTCAAGCCATTCATGAGCACATGGACTGCAATCTACATAGGTCTGTATGATGGCTCAAAAAAATCCATATTTACACTATGGGGGATTTTTTTCCCCCTTTCAAATCATGAGTAATGTTTTTTTTTAGGGGAATATTGATCATTTATATATATGAGAAAAAAATCTGCCAGCACACATGGCTGTTAGAAGACTTTTTAGGACTTGTATAAGGGTTAAGCTCATTCTATGGCTACTGCTAAGCAGAGAGTATTAATAGTGGTTGTAATTTTGACAGTATTTTTGTTTGGTATTTGGTTCAATGCTTCATTTCGTGTGATCGCCATAGGCTGCAGTTGTACTCGAGGGAGAGTGAGCAGTTCTGCTTTGGCTGCTCTGTTGAAGCAGAGCAGGCTGCACTGCCTCAGGTAAAGAAGCATGGTGGTGCATTTGCATTTCTTCAATATCCTTATTGGCATAACTATGCAGAAATTTGTGAAAGTTGAGTAATGACTATTTTGAAGCATCCTGACAGATATAACCATACTTAAACCATAATCCACTCAAGTTCAACATTTTAACATTTTGAACAAGCTATACAAAGTGTTTTTTTAACAATATTGTGACCTATTTCTCTTATCAGCCCACTAATTTAATAGACTTCTTACATCATGGATTAAGGGATGAAAAGGCTGTCAGAAGACTACAGATCGAATCTTTCTCCACATATATGAAATATGAATTAGTGAAGATAACAAGCGTGTATTGCCTTTGCTACAGCATTATTCTGATGGAAGGCGTTTTTTAAAGACCTGATTAAGTAAGTAGTAGTGCTTAGTTTGCAGATCTGAAGTTTGACCCAGTTATAAGTTCAAATCTGCCGGATTTACAGTAGGTTTTAATTATCACAAAATGAGCACAGTGTGATATTTACTCTTTATTCTCAGCAGATCCACATTTTAATATTATCTGCACTACTGTGCAATGTAAATAAATTTGTTTCACAGCAGTTTTCATCACATGGAACTTCTATTCCTTAATTGTTTTTTTTTTTTCATTTAATGGTTTTTAAAGTGATCTATAAGTTTGTGTCTCATTATGTCACATCTTATAACACTGATCATTTTTGAGACACTTTAGTGCTGCTAATGCCTTCCCTGGGTAAAATGTGAAAGGAGATTGCAATGGAGTCTGTCCCTTTCCCCAGGAACAGTAAAGCAATGCGAAGTGTGCTCAACTGCAACAATTGAAAAGTAGCTTCATCTTTACTCCGCCCCGGTATCTGATATGCTTAACACATTGTCATCATTAAAAAGTCAGACTCCTTGTAATTAATTTTTTTTATGAGGTATAAATAAAAAAGTAAACTAATAACATTTCTGTACAAGAGTCTTGACTAACACTAAGAAAGTGGTTAACATTGGTGCTTTACCATCTGCCATTCTTTTGTGTGTTCTTTAAACTTTAGAATGACTTGGCTATAAAGCCCTAGATGGTCTGAAAACATCCACGCTATGAAGCATGCAGACCCCTCAGGTCCACTAAGACAGGTTTACTTAGTATTTCCAGAAGCTTAACTAAGCAAAGTGAAGCAGCTTTTAGTTGCTATGCTTCTCACCTGAGGAACAAGTCTCTTGAGGTCTGCAAAAACGGCAAAGTTTATTTGAATTAGAGCTAAAAACAAAATGTGTTACTATTTAACCATTTACTATTTTTTTGTTGTCATTAATGCAATGGTAATGTCCTCTTAATGTCTTATTTCAAATGATTTTAATTATTCTGTGCCCCCATAAAGTACTGGCTTGTTTTCACAATCTGTTTAAATGTAATTTTAATGTCTTTTTAATGTCTTCTTTGTCATGCATTTCCATGTATCTATTAAGCACCTCATATTGTTTTGTTTCTTAACAGTGCTATATTAATAAACTTGCTTTGCTGGGGCATAGCAGTGCTATTAGTTATACGAGGCTAACCAGCAGATATTTAGTATATTAGGAGTAAAGCTGGGAACAGTGCTGTAAATTAAAAAAATTCTCGTTAAAAAATTGAGATAGTGGAAATAGGATGATCTGTAGACCCTGTATTTCTAGTCACAAACATACAAATCTCCTGTAATATCAAATGATATCTTGTTAAAACTTATATTATATTCAATGTATCTGAAGGGCACCTTCATTAACTGCTTATTTGCTATAAACTGAGAAGGTCTTGAACATTGTTTAAACCTTAGTGCTGTCCAAGATCCACCTTCTGAGTTTCTGCTCTAATTTTCAAACAACAAAATTCTTTCAGATTGATGAGCAGATCTTGTCCCTAATATAAGTTTTGGAAGCTTAATTATTTACATTCAGGATGATCCATCCAAGATTCTGATCCATTATACAAAGCCCCTGTAACAGCTTTCTCTTGTCCTTATTCCAAGTCTTGTTGTTCCTGTGTATACACTCACCGAGTACGTTTTAGGAAAACCTGTAAACTATGTTAATGCAATTGTTCAGCTCATGTGGAAGTAGTACAATGCATAACATCATGTGGATCGGCAGTCACTTCAGGTAATGTGCACTCCAATCATCAGAAAGGGATCAACAGTAATCTCAGTGATTATTCAGAATAAGTGCTATTTTTTTAATGGTAGAGAAAAAATGTGATTCCTCCTCTGGGCAAATACAAACTTCAATGTAAAACATTTTGACATTTTTACAATATTGCAGTCTAACAATAAAAGTTGAGGACAGATTAACCAGAATGTCATTGCCATCCATTGAAAGATGCATGCATGATGGCTACAAATCACCATTTTGTCTGTCAACATTTAATTGGAACGCCTCATTGGAGATCCAAGACGACTTTCTTTCAAGTGAATTGAGATTACTTTGAAACTTGTACTTCTGTTGTGCTTGCACATTTTGCTAAAACAATCCATCAATTGATTTTATGGTTTCTCTGCAGCAGAGCCTATGACTACCACTATAAAAGCAATTTCACATGTCCCATGTCTCAAACCCTCTATAGGCCTAATTAGCCAGAGACCCCTAACCCCACCCAATTATTATATCAATCCAATTTCTCAAAGCAAGTGAGGAGTTAATTAGCAAATTGTCTATATTGGTAAATGGGGTGATGCTGTTCAGTGAGCTTTTCACACCATCCCCATATGGTCTTGACCACCATCTCTTCTTTCACGCCCTAATGAAATCCCTCTCTAAATCTACTGCTCCCTTCCCTCTGCTACTCATGTAAGGTCCACTCCCCCAGTGCCTATACAAGTGTTGCACTGGAAAAATCTCTCCAATTTCAGCAGGGTTTTTGTTATTAAATCCCATGTGGCTAAGAAGTCTCTATCTTATTCTGTGCAAAATCAAATAGATAGGCCAAAGTAATCCAAAGTAATTAGGTTATGGATTGCGTACCTTAGAGGCCTATTTCCAGGTATATATATATGTGGGATTTAATGCACATTAAGGTGACATATGATGAAAAAATCAATACATGTTCACATTAAGTGAATTTGTCCAGAATTTGCACATGCAGAAAATGTTGTAGGTGTACTAAGAATCAACCTGGGTATAACCATATGCATATCAATACGCACCTGGTGCCCCTGTTAACCTAAGTCAGTTTTAGCTATAGCTAGCTCAACTTTCCGGTGATAATGCCATTTGTGTTTCTCCTTTGGTATTGACAAGCATAATTTGAATGGAAAGTGCATGGCTGGATAAATCAGTCTTCAAGACGAAGATAGTTTTGGCTATACATCCTTGTATTCGCAAGTGCGAAGTGGAGCGAAATACTGCAAGTGCTATGCCATTGTCATTTCTTGTTCAAGACAGCTCAGATTCCACATGTACATATAGTAGAATACATGTTTCATATGTGTCTTGTTGGCTCCCAGTGAAACCAATGCAGGAGCTGAAATTTAACAATATTCTTTGTCGAATTCCTGAAGCACAGCTGTGTTTGTGTTACCATTCCTTTTTGACTCGGTTTTGGAAATACATTTTCTAACTCCTATGCTTATAACAACTCAATAACAATGTGTTAGCATGTTATAAAACATTAGAATTTTTCTTTGTATTGATCTGAAACACACTAGGTTGATATTCCTTCACCAGAGTACATCATCAGGCAGATTAGAATGACAGCAGACCTGCGCAGGTCCATCAAAGTGCTATACATTTTTCATTTTGACGAGACAGGGAATCAAAGAACCCACCCTTCGAACTCTGAAAGAGGGCCAGTTACACAATGTATTTTACTACCCCACCTCACTATCTGTGTGCCTTTCATCCCATCCTCCTAGAGAGGGACAGCGGATTCTCTTTCTTCTGCTTCTCGGCCGCTCTATTTGATCTCTGTAATTCAGCTAATGAGGCTGGGCCTCTGGCAGACAGCTGGCACACACACTGAAGGCAGCGGCACCGAGATGTGCCCCTAGATCTCAGTTAGCAGCATAGTGCCAACCCATGTGACTTAGCAGCCAACTCTGAAACATTCAAGGCCCCATTGAACAAGGGGGGAGATTCACACTTAATTACCTGCTGCTGGAAAATCTGCACGATAAAGACATAATAGAATCAAGGTCAGCTTGATCTCAGCATTTAAAACAAGAGAGAGAGAGAGAGAGAGAGAGTTCAATGCATAGATGTGAAGTTATTTTACTCATTTTAATTTTACATGTTAAGGGTATACAGTGATTAATCTTGTTTTGCCAGGACTGGGCCATTTGCCTAGCAAGATGAAGTCCAGCTTAAATGTTACCATCTAAAGATGGATTTTCATTACACTGAAATCAAGGCACAATCGTACCATTGGTCACACCCCTGTTATCAAATTGTTGGTGTCCCCATCAATTCACGTGTCAGCTACAACCTACATGCTATGATAAAATACAGGTTACTTGTAGTGTGGAATATGAAATGAGCCAGACAGATTTGTCTCTGGTGTGCAGGAGAGGGCTGGGAAACATCTGAGTCAGCAGTCTTTGAGGCAAATGCAAACCTCTAAAAAATGCATATCTTTGATTTCTTCCAGATTAGTGGGAATCACACTGAGCGCTGTAGAGACAGAAACACAAGTAGTTGGCAGCCAGTTTGCTAAGCATCTGATTAAATGAAACCAGATGCAGTGTCCATCTATTGTTGGTCTTGAGAAATGAACAGTCCCGAGATTCCCTTTTTTTTTTAAGTATAACAGTAATGGGTTAAGCATGGCCTCCTGACCTTTTATGGCCTTTTATGGCCTTTAATCTTACTTCAGAAATTCATATACAGACTATTAATATACATTCCTCCTCCAAGGCCTAATAGTCCCCTTAAATTCAATCAAGTGGTTCACACACACACACACACACATTTATCAGTCTCCGAAATATGACTTTTTCATCAAGATCCATTAAATATTCCCTGGGAAGGCAGTGTAAAATAGGTGATGAAGATTTCCCGGATCTGTCACTTGATTCCCATCTGCACCAACATTTTATGGGTTGATGGGTGAACCATAATGAATTATTTCCTTGGACTGCTTAATAGTTTTTTTGTGCAATGTTGCTTACAAACCAACCTGTAAATAAACGGACAGCGGTGAAAACATTAGCGCCTTGGTCGAAGTAAAAATATAAGTTACAATTGGAGAAACCTGATGACAAAAATGTTGTATTCATGCGAAAAAAAGGATATAACATGAAAAGCAGACCAACTTGTCGCTCAGGGTGTCCCCCCCAAGCCATATTCCAGTCCGATCTCAATAAGGATGAACACAACACATTAATAGCTACTACATGTCATCACTGACAGACCTCATGTCAACTGTCAGGAAAAGTAAATGTGGAAAAATTATACGAAAGAAAAGGAAAAGCTTTAAGTGAAAGAAAATCCAGTCTGCTTGGTTCAAGGTGCTTGTATTAAAGGCGGAAACCTGCACCTAAACTGAATGTTTTTTCTTGATGAGCTGTTATAACATACTGATGGACATTGCAGGAAATTTCGAATTTTTCTCTCTATCCAATAACAAAAATCACCAAAGTAACCATCCTACTGTATCCAACGCACCGTATTTCTCCTGCGTTGGATCCAAAGGAGGCATCACTGTCTTTCCACACCGTGCGTGGCACTACCACAGGTGAGGATTAGTTTGGCCTAAAATGAGCTGCAAGTAGCATCATCATCTTCATCATCACCACCATCTGACATAAGATGCTTTGCCAAAGAAGAGCAGTTCCAGGTATTGCATTGGATAAGTTAGTGTTTATATTAGTTTAATAATTTAATCAATGTAGCAAAGGGTGCCATAAATATTGAAATGCCACTTGATAGGGAAAAAGGTTCCCCACCCCTGGAGCACAAGCTGATAGTGTCATGTGGAAGCATACATGCAATCCCAACTGTGATTAGACAGGGAGGAACTATGCTTTGAACTGTATTCAAAGAAATCTTGTTGACCCAATTTGCATAGTTTGAATTGGCACACTCCTAATAGTCGAGTCGCTCACAGCCATGAAAATGAATGGCTCATCCATGGCTAGGTAAAGGATAACATGCTCATTTTTGGTGCTATTAATGTTGTGTCTGTTTCCTGTAGTAG
Organism: Platichthys flesus; assembly: GCF_949316205.1. Lineage (NCBI taxonomy): Eukaryota > Metazoa > Chordata > Actinopteri > Pleuronectiformes > Pleuronectidae > Platichthys > Platichthys flesus. Next base: position 20,149,838 of record NC_084945.1, on the reverse strand, counting down.
TCACCTGACCTGAGGTCTGTTCACTCAGTGAAAACTTCCAGCCTCTTTGGAGCTGGGCTATAGAGCCATGTCTGCTCTGTGCCTTGCTTGAATGCCATGTCCTGGAGCCAGGGGCAGATGGCATGAAAGAATCCCTGAACTAGAGAGAAAAACCCAAGGCATCCACCTGGAGGCTCACAGGGTGGCATCATGGTGGAACAAACTCAATGTTCACACCACCGGGGTTGCAGCTCTGCTCCAACTCATGGCTTTTGACATCAAAAATCATAGCACTCTCTGCTGTGAATATTTAGACCACAGCAAACTGAGAATATAACTGACACGAGTACTGCTATTCAAGTACTAAAGATTTAAACTTATCACTAAAGCAATCACAGGTGCGGCTAAGAGATACGACCAGCCCTCAGCATGATCACAAAAGTACACAAAGTTGGCGTCAATACAAAGTTTTAATTAATGAAGTCATTTATTTGTCTAATCAGACATGACACAGAGGTCCATATTTACATATTCATTCAGCTGAGAAAACATTATGGCAGAGCCCTCAGCACAAGTGTCATCAGAAGTGGATATTTGAAATTCCAATTCACTGCATGAGAGACATCACCAAAGGGAGTCAAATGGGAGAGAGGAGCAATGAATAGATAATCTGGCAAAGCATTTACTCAGCGACTTGCTGCAGCTCTTAAGTGCCATATCAGTCTTGGTAGGTGGAATCTTCTCCCAGGTGTGTGATTGTGGAAATCTTAATTGAAGTACATATCAGACAGAAAACCTGAACTGTATGATGAGGAACCGTTCACGCGGCTATCATGTTCATTTGTGCAATCATGGTATGTTTTCCGTTCATTGTTGTTAGCTTTGAAATCGAAATTGATGTTCAGTATGCGTAGCAGAAGCTTTCGTCAGCTCGGTATAAAAAGTCCACTGTGGTCTTGAAGTAGCTGGCTGCAGATACAGAGATCATCAGGCCTATTTGCAGCATCACTGAGATAACACTTCAGTTGTGTTGCACTTGTGATATGCTGTATTGCAGTGCCTTTGACACAGCGATTTACTTTTTTGCATGGCATTTAAGGTTAAAATTACAGATCACTGCATAATCTGGACTTAATGCCATAAGTAAGTGAGATACTTTTTCTAACAATGCAGTGTTGCATCGTGATGATAGTCATGACAAAATGCTATAATTTTGAATCCCAAGGTACCGCAGATGAAACCTGCATAACTGTTAAAGAACCACTTATAACAGGATGAGTGGCTTTAACCACAAACTACTCTGGAGAGGGAGACAGTTGAACTTCTAGGAAAGAGGTGCCTCCAACTACCTGCTGATGACACTGAGCCCCCTGCCATATATAAGGCTCCCTACAGGCAAATTACACAGCCAATCCCAGTGGCATAGAAAGGCCTGGCCACACTCTCAGAGGGAGGGAGCAAAGGGAACTTAGTAAATTTCATAAAGTAAGGGATCATGTGCGGTGTCGTGGAGAACATTCGATTTCACAAGTCTACCTCATACACTGGAAACCATATCAAGGTGTTCTCAGAATTAAGTCAATAAAACTATAGTAGGCAGCAAATTTTTTTGCTCTCAATGTTATTTAAATTTAGTTTAAGTTTAAGGTCCCTATTTTTTTAGCAATGCTTCTGATATCGGTCTGCCACTCAAGTGGTTGGACCTCAATTTAGTCCCAGACTGGCAAGTATTCAATGGTTTGCTTTGCAATTTCAATCGATTTCCGTTAGCCCCAGTCGATTTATTCAAATGTCTCCTGTGATTCCAGCAGGTAAAACTTTTCAATTATCTTATGAAATACCTCTCAACTTCTTGATGGATTGGCACAAAATTGGTTACAGACATTCGTGGTTTATATTCTTAGTTTTTGTGTGAGTTATCTCAGCTACTCTCCCATGCAATTTCTTTTTTTTAGCGCCAAATACATAAAATAAATAGTATCTATTTTCTACCTCAGCATCTAGGCATAATTGTTATTCATATGTTAGTATGGTTTATATTAGCACTTAGCTCAAAACAACACTGGGCTTAACCACAGAGCCACTATCATGGTTGTGCTTTATGTTGGATCATGTTCTGCACTTTCTCTTTTTGCACATTGTATTATACAATCAGACCCGTCCTTGTACCCTTCCATCACTGTGTCTGCAAAAATGTCACAGATGAGTTCAGTTTGTCTGTACATTTATCAAGCTCAGTGGTGACAGTTTTGTAATTTAAATTCTGAAAATTAATTAAATTTGAACTGATGGAGTTTGGGGTTGAGGGAGGGCCAGTGGTTGTGGGTAGGAAGGCGTGAAGAGCCAACCATACATGGCCCCTGCAATAATGAGTTGGAGGAGGCCATCAGTAGGTGTGGTGGGAAAGTGCTGAGCAGGGGAAGTGAAAGTGAGCCCCACAGGACTCGTTTGAAAGGAGCATGGTGCTGAGAGCAGTTCAGAAGCCACACAAAAATCACAATTACACACAATTACAGCTTGAAAACTGTGGGCAGAGGGGCCCTTTATCAGTGTATATTGGCTTAGCGCTCCACTGTGCCTCTAATTACTACTCTCCTACTTGTGCATATTGCTTTCTGCGCCAGTTGCCAAATTCTGTCGAGGCATGCACACTGCGTACCTTCAGTGTACTCTGCTCCTTTGAAAAACTGAACAGCTTTGAAACTGACAATCTTAAACAGTTTTGGTTGCCCACAATTGAATCTCATGGATTTTGTATATTTGTGCTGATTGTACAAGACACATGCACTGAAGAGGTTACCCGGTGCCGAATGCAAGATTCAAAGTTCAAAATGTAAAATGTAAGATTCAACTTTGTCATTCAGACCAAACACAAGACATCTGCAGAGTAAACCAAAATGACTTTGCATCCAGCCAACAAAATTAACACAGGAGGAAATGGTGTCCTAAGTAAGTATAACAAGTGTATAAAGTAAAGCTGTAGTGCAGCAGGCTGCACAGGGTCCCGCTGTCTTATATGTGGATTCTTCAAAGACCTAACATTGTATTTTGTATACATTAACAATACAGCCATGTGTGCTCACATAGGTTTTTAGCCCACTGCAAGCTGTCATGCTAAAAATGTCCACCTATGTATTCATGCAAGTGACTGAAGACAGAGCCACCCATGATGATGCGAAGAGGGAGGCTCTGGGGGGGAAGCAAAATACATATTGTACATGTGGTCAGTATGACTGTGAGTTTGTGTGGGTGAGTGTGTGCATCTGCAAGTCAGCTCCATTCATCTGATCAAATGACAGGAAACTTCAGGGCTCCATAATATACAGTTGTCACATAGCCATTACATTTTGTTGCCAAAGGGACATGTCAGCATCTCATGTTAGTTTGTCATGTCGTTCCTGATTTAGCTTTTGCCTTTTCAGTGCAACTGTAGGACTCACCAACAAGCACAAGCACGCACACATCAGACAGATGTTACTTTTGAAGCCTTCTGTCTGCATATCCTTTTTTCCTGACAAGTGCATTGTTACAACATGTTCAAATCTGAGCTGGCTCTACGATATTGAAGCTCATTGTGCGTAGTTGTGATCGGCTGTGCTCCAACTTTATTTCTGCAGCCAGTGTTTGAATGCTAACGGCGACCTTAATAAATCCTGGTAGGAGTAACGATAGCTAGTCATTTTCAGAAATAATCAACATTAATTATGAAGGCGACATCTAGAAGAGAGACATGTTAATTAATGAGTTGCTATGTGCATGTTGTCACCACCACAGAGTGTCATTTATCATCATTATCATTTTGATTGGACGCCAAACTTCAAAAAGGCAGGTCTTATCTCCTGTGAGCCAATCACAGACCAGATGCCAAAGAGACCAGCATGGTGGAAAAAAATAAGAGGGTGGTGTATATCTGCTTTGTTGAAACCACAATGGACAATGGATGATAATCTTCTGTCTGAGTCTAATTGTTAACCTTAATGAATTGAATTGAAACCAGTGCAAAGCTCTGCACAGTTGGCGACAAGTCTTCAAAAACGTCTCCATGCCTGGCTTATGGGCTGGGGTTTAACTCCTTTATCTCGTTATTCAAATCATGAATCATTCCAACTAAGCTTTGTTTTTAACAAGAATTGATAGTCTTCATGCTGAAGCTACATGTACACTGTAGACTGTGATTATATATTTTATGGTTAGGTTAAAAATACTCAAAGAACTTGGTAAGCTAGTTGTAACATCCTTCTTATGACCCTATTCCAGATTTTAGGCATCAAAATTTAGCATCTGATACAAAAAGAAAAAGACTATTGCAGTCCACATTCTAAAGCTGCCTGTGTGAGTGGGCTGTTTGCTTGGGTCTGTGGTTATGGTGGTTGCAGCTTTCTTTATGAAACTGTAAAAGGGACCTAAAGTAATGGAGCTGCAGCAAATAAAGACATGTTGTTGGACTCAGTTCATGGAACCATGAGGCGGCACCACTCCTGCTGCACAAAGAGCTGTTCACCTTTGAACGCTCAGTGAATTTCGACTCGGTACACAGGACCCTGAACAGGAGAGTCATTGTCGCAAATGTGCCCATTGTCATGTCATGTTTGTTGTTGAGATCAACAATGTCACTTTACGTTGATCTGTCCCAGCCGCCTCTGTTGAAGAACGCTGGTCGCCTGTTAATTCAAAGTTGATTCATATTGAACACATTATGTATCCAGATCGCATGGCATTCAACATCCCTTTGGGCCATTCATAAAACACATGCCAGGTGGGAAGCTGAATTAGATGAGCCATTCTTAGGAAATATGTTCCGCTTACAGATAGAGTGATAGATTTCTTTAATTAGATAGATTAGATAAATGCCCTAAAAAGCAATAATAAGGAACTCAAACTTCTTGGTTAAGATTAGACAAAGACAATCTTTGACATGAAAATGAACACACAAATCAAGTCATTTATCAGACTACTCCTAAAAGGAATGAATGATTCAAACCTTACTTGTCAGTGTTGAAAGATCGGACACTTATTGCTAAACTTCTGCCGAGATTTCTCTTTATGGATAAAATTGAATTTATTTTCTAATATGTGATAAAAGCTCCTCCTCCCTCCCATGGTTGGAACTGTTTATGTTTTCATCCTGACACATGTTCAAGCTACAGCGTGTCTTGTACTGTATGCTGGTTTACTTTCTCCATAATACATCAGATTCTTAATGAGATTAGGTTTATTCATTATACATCACTGCTCCATGGCAATAGTTAACAATGCCTTCTTTTACATAATTAACTGTTGCGTAATACCACAGTGTATAGTTCAAAATATTTATTCATGCCCATTTCATGCAGTCACTTGAAAAAAAAGTGTGTGAGTTGGTGTTGATATACCTTCCCGATCCACTCTATTGATATTTGACTTATTACTTTTCTTATTTATCTGATTTTATTTTCTGTTGGTCTCGCTGTTGTTTTCCCTGTGTCTAATGTTACTCTGACCTATTTGCTCCCTTCATAGCTAAATCTAATACTTGAAGACACGCTCTCTGCCTCAGCCTCTGTAAATACGTTTTCAAAATCCCATTGATGTGTTTTTTCCTCTCTGTGCAAATAGAGGGCTTGTAATTAGATTGATTATTGTAATACATTTACACTTAATTTAAACCTCCTGCAAAATTAACTCAGATTTAGAAGTCCTGAGAACTGGTAACAGGTTTCCCTATTTCTGTGCCGTGGATACAGACCTCAGTGACAATAGTTCTATACAGACTTAACATAATGCAACGCAGCAGCATTGAATGAATAATGTGCGTGCCTTTGGTCTCAGTTTCTCCTATGATCAGAGGCGTTAGTGACAAAAATCCTTCAGTCGCTTGATGAGAGAAAATGTAAATCTTTGGCATATCATGTCTTGGTTTCAGTCTTCAAACAGTTCTGCCTTTTAGAAGAATCTTGATCAGATTGATCGTCTGGTCCTCTCATTTAATAAACCTCCATCAGATCCTAACGGGACAGCTTGACAGCATGATCGCGCCATACCGTTTACCTTACATCCCCATATATACATTGTAGATTATCTACTGCTAAACCAAGAGGCCACATTGTCATTGAATTAAAGATGACCTATCAAGACTTTGAGATAACTGCAAGAACATTTCAGTAATCTGCAATTCAAAAGATTTTAATTGATTTGAAATGTGAAGACAGAATTATTCAGACAAATTTTGTTGTGGCAATTGCTTTTCTCAAGTGAAATTTAATAGAAACGTTATTGGAGTAAGTTATGCCAAATATATTCACATATACCCACAGAATGACACTTGATGCCAAATGCTCCCCTATGTTTAGTGATGTTGTGGCAACTATTGTTAAACGGGACAACACATATACTTTAAAAGTACATAAATAAAAAGACTGACAACTTATCAAGTCTCTCAAGGAAGATACCTCCATTTGCTCAGTCAGTTACAAGGAAAAGTAAGTTACGTGACAATTTAAGCATCCAAATTATTCAACTACAAATAGCTTTTTTTAAACCATAATGAAACAATCAGACTGCTCTCACAGGTAAAAATAAAGCATTTGTCATTTAAAATGACACAATTCTGGAAGGGGGCCACGGTGGTGCAATGGTTAACACTGTCTGGAATAACGTTGACAGTTTGAATTCCGGTATGATCGGGGCCATTCTCTGTGGACTTTGCATGTTCTCCCTGTTTGCCTGGGTTTTCTCTGGGTACTCTCCCTTCCTGCTAAAGAATTGCAGATTGGGGCTGGGTTTATTAGAGACTAAATGGTTTGTCTCAGTATGTTTGTCCTCATACACTGGTGAACTGTCCAGTATGCACCCTGCCTCGCACCCAATGTCAGCTGGGAACGGCCAAAGCCAACTCCCAACAACCCTCAAGGAATAAATACTTTTGAAAATGAATGGATGGATGGACAATGTTGCATCATATTGGTCAAAGTGGATGTTTGTTGAGTTTTTGCCTCATACAGGAACCATTCATATGAGCAAATTTGTACTTAAACATTACTAAGATACCGGTGACCAGATTTTTTATGTGACGGAATATTTAATATAACTTTTAAAGTAATTCATAATATTGTAATTATTTTTTAGATTTGGTCCGTAGATGACACAGGGTGCACACCGTCTCCTTATCACCTTCAGACTGCTCAAGCAGGGGGGAGTTGGGAAATCTAATATTCTGCTTCATGGTTATGGAGCAGACCAAGTCACTGCTCATGGTTTAGCAGCCTTTAATTGCATCGTGGAAACCATGCAATGTATATTTTGCTCCCTAACTCCAACTCATCAAGTGTTATGTATATAATAGTGTAGGCAGGTGGGAGAGTCAGTGCAACTACATCTGTCAGCATCAAGGTATGAAAGACTGGAGCAGGGGAGTCCCCCAAGTACATTTAGACAGGGCTGCATGCTTTACTGCACAAGAAACCTTAATTTGTTTTGGTCTACAGTATAAGTTTGAAGGGACAGCGGTTTTATATAGAAATGATAGATACTGTGTGGCTACTTGAGAACTTAACTGCTGCCAATTGAGCTGGGAAGGCAATGAAAAATAAATCTACTTATAAAGTTTGCTTTCTGCAGGTCTGAATGACTGTAACAGTGTTGATATCAAAGACATTTTCTTATTAAATTCCATCGATAAACACCTGTGCTCTTCTCACCATTTTACAGAATATGCAGTAAAACAACATGATGGTATTTTAGAGGTTACAGGCCTGATGGAAAGGATGGCTGACCATTTATGTGCATTTAACAAGTGTTGCTTTGACTTTATTTATAATGTATACTTAGAACTATTCACCTGGTTTGGTGAGAGGTTCAGGAGATGGCAGGATAAAAAGCATGACAGCCGATCAGCCACATTAAGATAGTCTGTCAATTGGCCACAAGACTGTTCTCCAAAGATAAAGACGAACTACTTGCTCTCGTTTTGTATTCTTTTTTAACTTGTTCTTGAATAATTTTGAAATACATTGGGTCATAACCCATTATATGGGCACCGTTACTCCAATCAACTCATTTCCAGAGGTTATGGTATGTTGTAAAATGGAGTGATAGCCGTCTTTGTTTAAGACCCTTCTTATCCGACACAACTCTCCCACTAGACCACCACTAAAGCACCCTAAACAATCACATCTCTTCTACCTTCCTCGACAGATGACGTCAAACACTCCTCCAGTATCTTTTCTTTTATCCCTACAATTGTTCCCTGTTAGATCCACCCCTGAAACACCTTAAACTTAGATTAATCCTTCCATAATGGTTTATCCAATCCTCCTCCATCCAATGTCTGTGTTCTTTTACCCATCTTAATCTCTCCCTTTTATTGGCCAATCTAAGAGATGGCTTTTTCTCTACCTAAAAGGCCAGAATCATTGAGTCGCTTATTCACTGTTGACGTTGACACCGGTGTTTTGAGGGTACTATTTAATGAAGCTGCCAGCTGAGGACTAGTGAGGTGACTGTTTCGAGACACTCTAATGTACTTGTCCTGTATTTCAGTTGTGCTCCAGGCCCTCCCATCTCTCTCTTTTTACTTTGGATAGTCAGTATATGCTGGTCTGTGAAGGTATAGAAAGCACATCTATATGAAATTGAAAACATTTTTTTTGTAAAAATTCAAAATTACCATAAAAAGTGTTTCAACCCATTTTTTGGATTGTTCCAGATGCTAAAAACCAAACATATTGTTTCTTTAAGTAGCACAGCAATTCCCAATTGTGCCAATGTAATTGCACAATGATTTGGGAAAATGGCCCCCTGTACTACTTCAGAAATAAAATCATTGATGATTTATGATTAATGATCTGGATTATCATTGATTGTCATCTACAACAATTCTAATCAATTTAATGGTTTACTTGAAAAAAAATCTTTTGAACTGTGGATTTTTCTGCAGGATCTCTATGTGGCCCACATCTTAACTAACAAGATTCTGAGAGGAGTTATTTATTGATTGAATGTATATTGCGCATACTTTCTCTTAATTTTGGAATGTCACCTAAAAGCAATCTTCATCACTGATAATTTTAAGTTTTTGTCTCAAGAGGGTCCCAACTCAGTGCCACCAGCTACTTTTTTTAACATAACAGCAGACTACTTAAGAGAACCCTAACCTGCTTACCCACCCGTGTTCACAACCTATTGTATATGTTGAAGCACATTACAAAGCTGAAGGAATCAAACCTTGGCTCTCTGTTGGATAGGAAATTAACACCTGTACAGATGAGAGTGTAATTCATCCTCTCCTACCGCCTTTCCACAGGAGGTATGGACAGACATAGACAGGAAGCCATCCAACACAGTCAAAAGCCACTGATAGGCCATTAACTCTGTTTCAAAGGCAAGAGAATAGAACATTTGACACTGGGTGGTCTGCAACAATGTCAAAATCAAACATTGGCAGTCTGGTGAAGTCTGCCTATCCGTTTCAGGAGGAATGGAAAATGGTCTTAATGGGATAGGTCCCTGACCCATCTGCAAAAGGGACTAAAAATGAGTTCACTGATTGGTCGGCTTTCCAGTCTAAGGACACTGGGGACAGGAATACAATGCACACCCTTAGCGCTGAGTCACTATGTCCTATTACTGACAGCTGGTTCAACAGTATCAGTATTCGATTTGATAGTCAGTTGTGATCTCAGACTTTTGGACCCAACTGTATTCCAAGTCTTCACAATTAACCTCTGTTTTGTTTAATCGCAGCAATAACTCAGGATAACAGGAGGGTGTACTATTCACTCTGAGTTTGCAAAAAGTTGAGTTAAACAGATTGCTTTTAACTTGTTTTGGCAAAAAGCTGATTTTGGGTGATGAGGCCAGCTCCCAGATAAAGATGTAGTAAACAAAATAAATGTGAGGCAGGGCAGTGCTTAAAAATAGTAAGCATGCCACTGATGGCTGTATATTAAATCACTGTACTGTGCACCCTGTTTCTTGTGTTAAATAAGGCCTATAAAATGAAATATAACAGTGCAGTTTTTAACACCCGCAGTGGTGCTGTTATTTGAAGTTACACAATAATTCCTTATCAGTGGAATTACACAGAAAAAAACATTTGACATGGCGAAAAAGAACCAATTCTACAGAATATACTCTTCATGTGTTAAATCACACCTTACTTTATGCCTCCATGTGTGCTTGCATTTTAGTATGCAACATATACTGGACCCACGTTATCAGACATGGACAGATGCAGTTTTATCATCCAATTTGCTAAATTCTTCATTGACTTTCCTTTAATACATTTCTATGGAATTGACATATGAAGTACGAGCATGTCAATATCAAAATGCAATTACATTTGGTTTGTGTGTCTTGCTTCTGTAGCGCTGTAACTGTTGATCACCAGTTGGTGTGTTTATGAGGTGCCTATGTGCACGGGCATATTTGTGTGTATACATGGAAACATCCATGTATGTTTCACACACTTGCACTGGTTGCCGATGACCCAGATTGAAAGATGTTCAGATTTAATGTACCCTACCCAGGGGAACTGAATTTTTCATCGTGACATGTGGTCTTTACTCGTGCAGGCAAATGAGAGGACTAATAAGTGCTCTTCACTCCAGCTAGCATGTTTCCTCCTAACTGATAAGTAAAGGCATTACCTTCTACTTGGGTCTTCTCTACGAGCAATAAGCAGTTTGGAAAAGCACTGTGTTTAGATGGGCTCTGTACTAGCACAGGGACAATCCTATTAAGAAAACAGTGTGTGCTGTTAGTGTGATGCAAATTGGCTACAAGTAGTCTGGCTGTTCTCCAGGCATGACTCAAGGTGACGGCAACAGCACAAAGTTACTGTCTAGATCAATACCAGCATATTGAAGGCACAGGTCACACAGCCATTTGTTTAATGTAGTACTCTGTAATGAAAATAAATGGATAGAACACTTTTGCAAGGCAAAGTGAAGCCATACAACAGTGCATGATGTTTGTAAGGTGTTCAGTCAGGACAAAAAGAGACACAATCCCATCTGTTTCCATCCTTTAGCCGGACATGAGATCTCCCAGCAAACAAGATCACTACTCAGATATGTCACGAGAGAAGAGCTCAGCGGGCAATAGCAAACACACACATACAGTACACCCAGTTTGACACACAGACTAAATATAATGGAAACAGCTACACATATATATGCGTTAAAAGGCGAGATTGTATGAGAGGCCCTATGAGAAAAAAGTAATACTAAGTCTCACACACACCAGTAGACTCTTACTCATACTCTCTTGTGATAATATGATGGTACTTGTGAGATAGTATAGTAGTGTGTGTTAGAGTGTATGATGGTACATGTGAGACAGTATAGTAGTGTGTGTGAGAGTATAGTGGTGTGTGTGAGAGTACGATGGTACATGTGCGAGAGTATAGGAGTGTATGTGAGAGTGTATGATGGTACGTGTGAGAGTATAGTAGTGTGTGTGAGAGTGTATGATGGTACGTGTGAGAGAGTATAGTAGTGTGTGTGAGAGTGTATGATGGTACATGTGTGAGAGTATAGTATTGTGTGTGTGTAAGAGTATACGGGTGTGTGTGAGACCAAGTATTAATTATCTCTCATAGGGCCTCTCATAAGAATGAGTGGATAAACATATTGTCCATGAAACATGGAGGTTTTTGCAGCTTTGATGATTTCCTGTGTTGTTTGATAAGTCTGGGAGCCTGCAGGGAGAAAAACCCCAGACACCACAAAAAGGGAGGAAGAGGGCAGTGCAAAGAATGGTATTGCAGGCCAATGCTTGCGTCATGAAAAGAATTATAGTTCATATCTCTGGAGCTATAGGCTTGTGTTCCCTTTTGTATTCAGTTTGTGTTTCGCTTTCTTTTATCTTTTAATGCAGCCATTTGTCTCATTGTCTAACTCGGTGGCAGAAAAAAATGAGGCAGTATCCCGTTTCCTCGCAGTGGTGAATAAATCATAGATGTTGCTCAAAATCTTTCACTGTGGCTTTGGTTAATCAGTTTGAAGTCACATGTGTAAAGTCTGTGGTCAAACACACCATCTGTCTACAAAAAACAAAATGCAACTCACACAAAAGTACTTATGGGTAACTTCAACACAGCACTTGATTGATGGAACCCGCTAATAGTAATCACATCTGTCCCTGGACAAAATTATCACTATAAGCAGTTGTTAACTATAAAATTGCGTAGCTTCTGTTTGATCCCAGAACTTAAGGGAAAGGTAGGGCAAATTGTAAGATGAAGAAGATATCACATTGCGCACTTGTGTATGTATACACACACACACACAAACTCAGCTGACATCTCTGACCCCTTACAGTTTAAACGTCGAATAGAATAACAATAGTCACAATATCAACACTGGTCACTAATGATCGATACTTTTCTTAAAGAGTAAATCTTTATTGATAGCCGCACACATTCAGCTCATCTCTCGCGCTGACACACACAAACACATGCACTCACACAGACACACACACATTGATCAGACAAGTTTGAGCTCAGACTGGGTTTAAAAAACAGAATTGGAAAACTCAGGCAATTGTGGGGCGTGCTCGGTTTGGCTTGATTTGGCCTCTGTTGTATAATTTTCTCATAAATTTTGGACTAATATTTCTTTCTACTTTGTTAAGGATTGTTAACACTCATGAGTAATACACATCTGTTCACAACACTTCACTGTCAGCAAAAGTCAGTGATCAAAATCAGCTGTTCCACTCGTCAAGTGTCACCAATCATGTCTCATCAATATGCTGCAGTTGTCTGTCGAATTTGACAAGCTCTCACTCTTGTGCCGCAACTGCTGGTTGGTCTTTATTCTTGCAGCCTGACTATCATGGCTTTATCTTTGCCACTGATGACTGCTTTACTCCTTCCTACCCATGCTTCATCTGCTCCGACTTTTTATTGTTTTTCTTAGATGGCATATCTTGCCTCATGCAGTTGAATAAGTATTACTGGCTTAAACAGATTCATTTTAAATGGCTTGTGACGTTCCTTATTGCAATAGTCTGCATTTTAGTTTAATAAATCTATAGCAATGTAATCTGCAGTATCTCCTGCAGAACTCTACACTTGTGATATGAACATTTATTACTGAACTTTGTTGCACTTTAAAAAAACGAAAAGATATTCATGTGTATTTTCATGAGGGATCATTTGCTACCTGATTTTTACTTGAAGGCATTGTTTGATCACATCAGTTAGATTTCACAGTGATGAACATCTCTAACAGTCTAAACAATGTTGCCTATGTTCACTATTCCCTATACTATAGGTTGTAAATGTATGTATGTATACATATTTTGTGTTTAAATTGGTGTTTTGCAATTCCAATGGCCACAGATACATGAACGTTGTATTGAAGGGAATTGTATGAGTAATTTTGCCTGAGGCAGATATTAAGGAGATAACATCTAAAAATAAAACAGATAACTTCCTGTATCCTTAAAATAAATACATACACATAGGGTAGTAGCCTCAGGTTTAAATATTGTACTAAGTTATGTTGCTTTTGATATTCATTAAGCCTGGAGTTGCTAAAAAGGCTTCAGCATAATATGCATTGTTTCGCATGTGACTTTTAAAAGCATGTGTGACTAAATAAAAAAGAATATACATGTTTACATTTGCTCCACATCATGCATGCATGCGCTTAAAGGAAATCAACATAACTCAGGATATATGAATAACATATTTCATTGATATTGAATATTGAATATTGAATATTCTGAAGATAAAAGGTCTACTGAAATATTTAAATATGATTCATGGAAAGTAGAAGTCATGTCTTCAAGGCAAAGTAATTTTATTCATAAAGTGAGTGTTGTATTTTAAACTTTCCGAGGACACAGCAATATATCAGACTATGTTTCTGGTTAGGGCTAAAAAAGGTTTGTACAAGAATGTAATCATTCAAAAGGTCCTGATGTGTTAACTTAAAATTAAAGGACTGAGCTTATTACAGTTTTATTAAAATTGTATCTACTCTAACAAAAACAAAAAAAAGTAATTGAAACCAAATCAGGATGTATGCCTGCAGCCATCCACAGGAAGCTTCACTTTTGATGGGATCGGTAATGTTATCCATTTTATTTACGTACAGTTTATGTCACATAAAAGTCAAAGCCACTGTATTCAATCAGAATAGACCATATAATTACCTGGGATAATTGGCCAATATAGAATTATCACCAGATTTTTACAGTTTCCCTCAGCTTAATATTGTATTTCAGTATTTCAGTTGTTTATAAAAATAAAATGTCATCATCGGTTGTTTTCAACATTAAAATATAGGACTGACATAGTCCAGGTGGTGTGAATCGGGAGTCCAATTAAATGTTACCCTGTATTTGCTTTAGATGCTGTTGCTGTAGGGATAAAATATTGATTGTATTCATATCTTGTCTCTCCTGCCTAACAAGACACAATTAATGTGATTTTAATAGACTAGTAAGTAACTATGTTAACAGAGCAGTGAATTTGAATGCCAAAGTGAATCATGCAGTCTACAGTATCTGCAATGCATGTACAAGGAAGCCATTCTTTCTCACACAAGACACAAGAAGAGATGTATTGGTCGTCTTCATTTTAAATAAAGCCGCAGCTTCTTTTTGACATGTTCAGATGAGTGGGCTGTCATTGTTTGAGTAATCGCTTTCGTTAGCACTTTCGTTATTGACCTGGCGAATGCAAAAACGGGGACACTGGTCTTTTGTTTGTGTAATTTGAAATGAATAGGCAGACTGTATTGGCATTACTCTTTGTCATCCATAATATTAAAAACAGACGTCGTTTTGATGTCATGCTGAATGTGTTAAGAGAATGCTTTTCAAGCTGCAACGTTAATTTGAGGATAAGGATAAGAGCCGGTGGTAGAGAAAGGCGCTCCTCAGACAGACAGCGGGGGCAGTTTTTTCTAAAAAAGGAAAATAAATAAATGGACAGAGAAGCTTTTCTTCAACAATTATGATCAGAAAGTCGCTTTTTCCTACAATTTTATTCTGCTGTTTCTTTGTAGAAAAACTAGGAATTTATTGTTGCGTTACAAAAAATTCCCTAGGGTTGATGATGTAAAACAGCAAATGCCTCCTATCTAATATCTGATACACTATCTAAATTAACCTAGTCACTAATGGGAATAAAATGTAGAAATTGGGTTGATTAATTCTGTGATAGCACAAAATGAAACAACATTTACACAACTTCTTTTAAACCTTTTCTCCCAGTCTTATTTCTTAACCTAATTTGTCAAATTGTTTCTGTTCATTCAGGCCTTACAATGCTAGAGAATTCATTGAATTTGGAAGCTGTCTGGGGTCATTTAGGGTTGTTTGGCTCTCTAACTTCTGGGTTTGCATAAGACTAAGTGATCAAAAACAATATCATAATTACAATCATTGCAGTGATCTGGGCTCATTACCCTTTTTCCAGATGCAGGAATTCATCCAATTGAGCGGGTGTTGTTCTGCCTCCCCAGACTTCTAATTTCTTGGTGCCCCGTGTACATCATTTGTCTTGGCCCAAAATCTATTCTGAATAGAAGGCTTTCATTAAGCCATCCAATAATGAGCCTGTTTGTCAAGTACAAATGCCAGAGTGCTGAGGGCAGTCATTCAAAGGCACATTTTCCTTGCGGTGTCAATACGCTGCTCTGTTCACCCAGCACTCGAAAAAAGAAGAATTCAATATCAGTTTCCCTCAAGAATTTGACCTGAAATTAAGAAATTAGCGTGATATGTGCATTGACGTGTTTCTTTCCCCCTTGTCTTTATGCTGCTATCTCTTTCTGGCCTATTTTTCTCCTACGGTATACATTTTTAATTGACCCCCTGGGTCCACTCTCATGTAAACTGTCCATTCTTACATTCAAGGGTTTTTTACCTCATCAGATCAATAAACCAATCTCAGCGAGGTCTCTGTCACTGTCTGTCAGCAGGTAGTCTTGTAGTAGTGATAACACCTCTGCTTTTTTCTCTTTGTAATGAAAAGGAAACGTCTCACAAAACTAATTAGTCTGTTGGATAGTTGAATTTCTGCAAGAGAAGGATTTCAAGGCGCGTCCGGGTGATGGAGGCTTTGTTCCAGAGCAAACCTCTGTCAACACAAAGACAAAATAAACATGGAAAGAAAAAAAGGGCTTGAGTTTATTTCCTTCGACGTAGTATTAGGGCCACATAAAGGGACAAACATATCTGAGGGTTAGTTGTAATATTTTGAGAATAAAATCAGAATTTTATGCTACGTGTCATAGGGGGAATAATTGAAGATCAGCATGTTACTAATGAAACTGGAATGTGGAGCATGCTAAGTTATACTTAAATTTAGGTCACACAAATAACAAAATACTTTAGTCACATCAGCACCACATTATCATGTATCAGGACTTTGGAAATATTATGCATATTGTGGAAAAACTGTCTATTCTGAAGAAAATACCAAACAGACTTGAAGGAAATTGCTTCTTTTGTTGGAGAGGAAATGTTTGGTAGTGGTTGACTGTGAGGTTGTCAGTGGTTACATCTGTGTGATGTCCAAAGAAGTTTCATAGTTTCACACAGAGATTAGTTCAATTGGTTTCATATGTATAATATTGTGTATTCATCTTACAAATGTATTACAGAAGTATGACTACATTATTCTTAAAATCTCTGAACTTTTTTCCTTCAATATGACCCTTATACTACATTGTCATTTCCAATCCAAGTTTGATTGACAGAAAATCCCCTGCATGTTTCTTTATTATCATATTACTGTGAACATCATCTGCTGTTAATCAATACAATGAAACCAGTGTGGAGAATGATGTATAAAAGTGTAGTGGTTTCCCGAACATAGCCATATCCACACCCCTGCGCAGGTGAGGGCAGGCTAACATATTACATACAGTCTGCATCATGGGTCAATGTAATGTATTATGTGTGTGAAGCACAGGGGATGAAGCAGGCTGAGACATAATGTGCATGCAGCTGAAGTTTGCAACAGAGAATGTTCTGAATTATTAAATACCAAACAAGGTCTGGGTGAGTACTGAGGATAACAGTTCATTTAGGTAATGCATGGTGAGAGAGCTGTCAAATTTTCCCCCAGATACATTCTTAACACATCCGAAAGAATAGAAGTATAAAGGCACATTGTCTAGCCGCGCTTGATGGCCTCCCACAGGCAGTGAAGGCCTTGAAAACAGCTAGCTTGAAAAACATGAGGTGTTTTTTATTAGTATTTTATTCATATACTATGGAAGTAAATCTGTGTCATCGGGATTTGAAACAAAAAAGACATTGAATTTCTAGCACTGAATATTTATGCATGGAAATTATGTATTTGAATGTTTTTCAACGTTTAAAATTCAACCGCAAAAAATTCAACCTCAAAAAATTCAACCTCAAAAATTCAACCGCAAAAAATTCAACCTCAAAAATTCAACCTCAAAAAATTCAACTGGGATCCAAGACGGAGCAATCGATTCCAGATTCAAGATCGGGAGCGTGCGTGAGGTGCTTCGGTGAGTGTTTAAACTCTTCTATATGCCATCGGTGTAGTTTGTTTCTGTAAGATGTAGTAATAGACAGCTGACATGTGTACATTCACGGACTTTATTGGACATAAACTAAGTGGAACTTAAACGAGATGACGTTCGGATTTTTTTTCCGAACGGGCCAGTGACTGGCATGGGTAACGCCAGGATTTCAATTTTGGATGGGCCACTATTTAATAGGAAAAATAATACTTATTATATGATCCCTGCCTGACTTGTTTGTGTTTATCTGCTGTAGACAAGCTTTAACAGCGCGGTGTGCCGCTCTCTCTCCCGTTAAAAGTGAATGTCGCTCACCCAGCTCTCTCTCTCTCTCTCGCTCCACTGTCTCTCTCTCCTGTTACTCCACTGTCTCTCTCTCCTGTTGAATTTTTTGAGGTTGAATTTTTTGCGGTTGAATTTTAAACGTTGAAAAACATTCAAATACATAATTTCCATGCATAAATATTCAGTGCTAGAAATTCAATGTCTCTTTTGTTTCAAATCCCGATGACACAGATTTACTTCCATAATATACAGCACTGTTGGATCTTAAACTTTTTCTTGGTTGATATTTGTGATTATTATTCCAGTTTTGATATGAACATTCAAATCATCACGCATTCTCCAAAGAATGTGTTTACTTTATAGATGTATGAGAGGCACGTCGGTGGTATGTTGTGCCGAGCATGGAGCCTCAGTTGGGTAACAGGATTCCTAATGTGTGTGTTACAGACTGGAAAGGCTATTTAGTACCATTCCTGTGCTATATATATCTAGTAGGGCATTCCTAACTAAAATAAATGATGTTTTATATCTGGGGCTACGCTTGCTCAGCTAGCCATGCTTGGCATCATAAACAAGCCACCCGACACAATAAATTCCAGACTAAGATGTATTTCCTGCACAGACAGCAAAATCCTAATCTTCCCAGACACACAATCATCTGTGTGATTCCAGGGACACTGTAACCGAAAGAGATTCAGCCTGGATGAAATGACCAAGTGCAGTGTGTGTTCCATAGACCGTGTATAAAGATGGACAACATGACTGCTTCTCAAAAGAGAAGCCAAAGCATCTTGATCCCTACCTGGTGGCAGGCTGCATTATAGGTGATAAATCCTGCCTCCACATTAATGGATGGGAAATATACCAAATAAAAAGTCCAAGTACATGTCAAATCATTTTTCATTTAGGTTAGGATTAGGGATAGGATTACGGTTATCCCTAACCTCACATGTATATATGTGTAGTAGAAGACATGACCTAATTTGTATATATGACTTTGAAGTTTTGTAGCGCAGCTGCAAGCAAAAGAGTGTAAACCAACAACATAGAGAACACGACAGACGATGTGGCTTTCATGAAATATCCTTTAAACATGGAACCACCCCAAGTCCACGGCCTCTCAGTTGAACTAAGAAAGCGTGTGCTGATCTGAGTCTGGTAAGTCTAAGATGTAAACCTTCACCTCCATTTATCAACCTCGCATTCTTAAAAGTAGGTAATTAGTGTGTAATGAATGTATTTCAAGTTGATGTCAGATAGATTGTCAAAGCCCAAAAAAAAACTGAGCCAAAGAGGTAGGGCTCTAGGTAGAGTAAAAAGCTAAAGATAATTATCGCTAAATATCTTTTCGTTGACAGAAATGTAAGACATGGTCGATACACAGCACAGAACTGAGGAGTAGTAGAAGAATTCTGTGGTGTGGAGACATTTTGGATTTTTAAAGTCCGACAAGAAGCAGAGTAGCATGCACTGCGAATTGTGTCGAAAGCATTTTCCCACAAAGACAAGTAATACCAAAAATCTTTTTCCAAATTGAAACAGGAATGCCAAAAATACCATGCAGTACAAAGGCACCAGACGAGCATTTGAGAAAAACGTCTTACCAGCAGTGCAGGAACAAGGTATGTGTGCCCTCAGATCCCCAAGGGATGGTTGTGATTAATTGCGGTGCTTCCCCACATACTAGAATCTTTCGTCCAAAATGAGCTAAATAAATAGCTAAATACCTAATTTGTTCTATAAACAGATGATGAGCCTGCCTGAAGAGGAGTTGATACAAAACCACACTGAACGAAACAGATCTTAGTAAACGAGGAGCATGTGCTACAAAGGACTTACCACCTGCGCAGGAAGAGGGAATTTGTGCACTCGAACTGGCAGACCCCAGTGAGAGTTGTTCTGATCATTTTAGTGCTTTCACACAGAACACGTCTTTTAATCTTCCTTTCACTTTTCGAAAAACAGATGGTGATCTTTTCCGAAGATGACGGGACAGACGATTGGAAACCCAAACAGGATGAATCAGAAGACGGGGGAGGAACGAGAGGGACAAAGGGTTGCTTAGGTGGCCAAGAAAAAGAGACGTGAAGTGTTGTCTTTAGTGTCAAAGCTTCAGCACATACTAGATTCTTTCAATCCAAAGAGATTCCGAGAGAAATATAAATTTGTCTTTTCTAAAAAACAGATGGAGAGCTCATCTGAAGACCATTCAGAGTTAATCAGAGAAATGTTGAGAAGAAGAAGACATGTTGCAGGAAAAGGTGGAGGTCACCACGAGTAGCAGAAACTTAGTAATAGTAATACAGTGAAAACCGGTTATAGTGATCATGGATATAGTGGCAAACGTTTATATGAATCAAAGAGCTTGGGACAGAACTGTTCCTATACAAATGCTGTTTAAATATTTTGGTTATAATGATCAACTTATCCGGTCACAGTGATCATTTCGGACTAATCCAGGTTTAAACGTAGCAGGTCACAGACATCTGATGTCACTATGCATTTCGTTGATAGTTCTCAACTGCTTATAGCGATAATTTTGGCCCAGGAAAAATCATGATCACTGTAAGCTGTTTCTACTGTTGTAAATCTAATAATGGTGGAGGCTCATTTATAAGGACAGATCCCTAAGCACTGGAAATGTTCGAAAAGCTGTTGGTAATAAATCGCCACAAAATAAATCATAAATAGTGTTTTTTAATTCTTAGTAAAAGAAAACCTGCAAATTGGTGGTTGAAGTCCATTCTTGTTAGTCTGTTTTTAAATAACAAGGCTGGTTTATATCAAAAAATGTTATTCTTGAATTCATGTCGATATATCTATCTGTCACTCTCATGACACCCATAGTAAGTATAATTTACAACATATTTAATCACATAAGTAAAACCATATTTAGTTAAACTTTATTTAAAAATAAAGGGAAGATGAAAATTATAGTTTTGTAAATGAAGCTGATCTGCAAACCTTTTGTTAAATTTAATTGTCCTTCTGTCAAAGATCTCGAGAATGCCATCAATCTTCTGTAGGAAGAGGTCAAGGCTCCCGTGAAAGTCCCTCCTGGTGTGAGAGCCCCCTCATTTTAACAACCCAGAACATTTATATCTAGATGAGCTACATGAACTACGATATAATTTTGAGCTCTTCTTTGCATTTATCAGTAGTGGAGAAGATGTGGAAGGAGCAAAGATCCACAAAGAGCCCTCAAAGAATCCAGAAGGCAAAGAAGGAGAAATGAGAAGAGCGAAGATCCAGGAAGAGCCCTCAAAGAAACGGAAAGGGTAAGAAAGAGAAATGGGGGAAGCAGCAATCCAGGAAGAGCCCTCAAAGAAAAGGAAAGGCATAGAAGGAAGAAAGTAGAAGGCAAGAGGAGTCCTTGAGGAATATAAAATGTGGACAGAAAGATGCTCAGAAAATAGGGAAGTAAAACGTGTATTGACATATTCAGATAGAAGGCACCAAAGAGATATAATTTGGTCCATTTTGTATTTTATTTATTTGTTTATTCCTTTTCTGAGGCATCCATGTTGTTTTCTTTATTAAAAGAGGTCCTATCAAAACATTTTTATCTATTTCTTAATTCCTGAGTGTGAGGGACCGAGCAGGAAGACCAGAGAGCCAGAGAGTTTCTTTGAACCAAAAGTTGTTTTTTAATTCAGTTTCCATTAACAAGAAGTAAAAAGGAAATCTCACAACCGGTAAAAAGGCACGTATCCTCAAGCAGCAGCTGGCAACCAGTTGACAGCATCACAACAAAAGGCCCCCCTCGACTGAGAGATGGGAACATATATGGTGGCTGGTCAAGCCACTCAAAACAAAAAGGGGGATACACATAGACATGCTAACGTTGAAAACAAACTACCGCCACAACATAACATCCCCGTATTAGACCATATAATATTAACTAAGGAAAATGAATTAAATATAAATATCACAGAAAGAACACATTTAACAAATAAAAGCATGTTGTATGAAATAAAAATGTGTCCAGTTATTTGTGGGTGAGTGTGCAAAAACAAACAACCATGTGTTACCACCATGTTTCGGAATGTCAGTGTGTGGTTGCTGGTGCAGCCATCACACTGAGGTTTGATGCTGCAAAAATATATTACTAACATTTTCATATATTCTTGCCAGTAATGTTGGAATGCCAGAAATG
Organism: Platichthys flesus; assembly: GCF_949316205.1. Classification (NCBI taxonomy): domain Eukaryota; kingdom Metazoa; phylum Chordata; class Actinopteri; order Pleuronectiformes; family Pleuronectidae; genus Platichthys; species Platichthys flesus. The sequence continues at coordinate 20,127,920 of NC_084945.1, read as the reverse complement.
TTGATATTTTCAATATTTTATTGAGCTGAAAAGAGTTTAACATAATCATAGTTTGAATCATGACCAGCTTTTTAGGTTACAGAGGTCCGACACTCATCCGCCCATTTTCAATGTTTAACAGTGAGGTGGAGGTGAAGAGCAATTTAAGGGGACAGCAGTGATGTCACTAATAAGAGAACTACACTGATAAACTGCTGCTGCTGTCAATACAGTGAGTGAGAGTGAGGGTGTTAGGAGGAACGGAGCCTGATGGCACAGTCATGTTCGCTGCTGCGATTTTACACACACTCGTCTTGATGATACACGCAGTGTTAGAAGATATTAAAAACTATTAATGACTCGGTTCTGTAACTCCGCTTTTTAATGTCATCTTAACGTAATTTGCTGTAAGTTGTTATATATCTTTTTCAGTTGAAGGTTCTAATGGAACAATTATGTTGCGCAGGCACAAATAATGCTGTTGGTTTTACTGTTAATGATGACTGTGGAAACGCTTGCTGACGCCATTACCTCCTTGAAAAACGATCGTCACCGTAGTGCAATGAATTCTGGGATAGGTCTGCCTTAGAAGCCCTTGTCTTGCAAAGATGGATGGACATATTGGTTGGTCACATTTGTCGTAGCCTTAGAAATGGGACAGTGTAGTCACACTGCTGTGATGCATTTGGTGTATGCAGCTTAAGATGTGTTCAGGTCTGCAGGAGTGTTGCCTGCTGGTTTTTGAGTGACAGGGGGCACCGTTGCCTAACAGAAAAATTTGCTTTATGTTTTTTTCGGTAGTGCAGCACTACCCAGTCTTTGCACATTGTTGCCTCTGCTTAATGTTCACTCCCAGTGTAAGCACATCTTCAAAACACCAGGGGCTTCTCAAAGTCATTTTCCGTCACTTATGGTAGAAATTTGCCAGCGTGAGCATATTGTCTTGATTCTTAAGACACCAGTCAACTCGCATTTTCCATGTGTCAGTAAAATAATTCAACTCATTAGGCTTCCAAGTCTTATCAGTTGTTTATGGGATCACAAGAACCAGAACTTTATTGGCGGGTGATTCCCTCAGGCACTCTTGGCTTTTATCAGGGCCTGTATCTCTGTATCTAGTGTTAAGCTGACTGTCATCAAGGAGCCCTTTCTCATCTCCATCCACAGCAGTTATCACTGTCCCTATTAACACAGAGCACCAGTGAAAGCCAGCAGCCTCCAACTGATCTTATCAAGGTCATCCCCTGAATAGCACTGAGGAAAATAAAACAGATAAGAGATCTTCCATAACTTAATTAGCTTTTTATCACACAATGCAATTACAAAATTGTCAAGCACTCGGTGTAAGGGGCCAGGAACAGTTTGAAGGAACTAACAATAACAAAGTGGTCAGTGCCAGTGGAAGAGTGATTGTCCTTTTCGCCTCTTCAGCTCAGGGCTGTAACTCAGCGCTGAGGCTAAATCAGAGAGAGCAATGTGGTTTATTTAGCATCCGTTGAGTAATAGTAGCCCAATGCAGAACATACCATTCTGGGGGCAGAGCACCCACTGAGATGCTGATAAGAGAGATTAATGGTGTTGTCGGAGAAGCTGGCATACGATCAGTGCTTGAGCAACCCAAATGTGTCTGCTATCTAAAGCATCTGTATCCCTGCGAAGCACTGAGCTGGATGAGGCAAAAGGACAAGATGTCACATGAATAAATAAAACGACAAGAACAGGAGGGTAAAACGGCCCCGTGCCCGTATATTCTGGTCATTGCACAAAACCTGCATTAGGCCAACACATGAGAAAGACACAGGGAGCCTGAGCGAGGGAGAAATGAAATAAGTATAAATGTATAAATAAATCAAAAGGTTAAGCAGAGAAAACAGAGGGTTTGAGTCACTATCACGCTGGATATGGAAATCTTTTTGTAAGTATGCTCAAAATTTGCATGGAAATTGCATTTTGGTCCCATGCTCTTCCGTGTGAGTATGCATGCATGTGTGTGTATTTGGCGGGTTGGAGGGATGGGGGTGGTGGTCTATTATCACCTTTGTAATCTCAATGCTGAAGAGAATCAAGAACCAGGTTCTGGATGTGATCTGCCCTTTTTCACAGGGCCCATTCGAGTTCTACCAAGTACACCAGCTTGTAAAAACACCCCCGAGTAATGAATGACCAAATTAGGTCATTTTGCAGAAGAAAACAGAGTTTGCATAATGTTAATATCCTGTCATTTTATATAGAATTTCAGAAATGGGTTACTGTAAGAGAAGTATAATACAAATAGAACATTTGTTCAAAATATGTTAAATAAAATCAAGGGAGGAAAGAAGCAATCACCTCCAGTAGTTCATGATATTTCTCAGTTCTCACTTTTTTTCTAGTGCTCATTTTTCTGACATGTATCACTCAGGTTCATTGTGTGTATAAAAAGAAAAAACTAGAAACGATTTTGCTAGAACCAGTATCTTATTCACATGGGCTATTTATTAACTACGTCACAATACGACATAAACTCCAGCAACATCAATATGCAACAAACATAACGCTTACCAACTTAATAATTGGAGCTTATGTCTGTCTTTCTCAAAAACCCTTTTCAACCTTTGCAGAGTAAAATATCACAGGATTTTATCGCAGTCAGCTTAATTCAATATTAAAAACCGACAAAATCATATGGAACATAACCTGTTGTGGCTACTTGTAATTTAAAGCTGAGGATTTTTAAAGGTACAGTCAAATGTATATTTTATTCGACGCAACAAGTCAGCACACGTAACCAGCAGGGATGGTTAGTTTAAACCAGTGATTCTCAAATGGGGGTACGCGTACCCCAGGGGGTACTTGAGATTTTTTTTAAATATATTTAAAATTAGCATCCATTCAAAAATCCTTGAAAAATTGTTATTTAACAAATATTCAATAAAATATAAGTGTAAGTTCATGAACTAAATTTTATATTCAGTAGGCTTTTCAATTTAATTATCCTAAAAAAACAGAGTCTCCCCCATACCGATGGTTTGACCCAACCTGGCACACGCCACCTGTCATCACCTGTCATCACCTGCCTTGAAAACTTCAACAATGGAGTCGAGTTGAAGTGCAGCAGCAATGCTGCTGAAACACGTAGGGACAAGTACCAAAGATGGCGAAACCAGAGCAGAGAGCCTTCCCTAAACAACACCTTGAGAGCTAGTGCCTCTTCGGAGGGGCGCTAAAATGAAAAAGTTTTCCGTTGTGAAGTTAATGATTCATAACAATAAGTCCGCGTCTCTACGGTACCCTTTCAAAATAAAAGCATGTAATACAAAAGCGGAAATGAAATTGTATGACCCTAAAGCGAGCAAATATGTCACAATAAAATAACAGAAAGACACTTCAATAATATTAACAATAACATAGATTGGGTTATTTACACTTTTTGTTTTTTTCTGTGGGGAGAGATTAGCCAACAGTGGCATTAAGCCACCACATCTTCAGCGGTATCTCCAGACAAAACATGAAAGTCATGTTGGTAAGCCACCTGAGTTTTTTAAGAGGAAACTTTCTGAATTCAGGTCATCTCAAGACACGATGCGAAAAGCCTCCCCAAAGCAAACGGAAACAAGCTACCTGTCAGTATCCTTTTCGATCCTTAAAGAAGATATTTTAAGATGATGAATATTAAAAAAATATGTTTTGAGCTAATCTTTTATTTAAAACTAAGTTAATGATTTATTTTTTGGGAAGAAGTGTTTAGCTATAATTAAGTTCATGAGTTCAGTTTGAGAACATATCTTTATTATGATCCCGAAAGAGGTCACTTTAAGTTGATAATTATTTTGAGGTGCACAAATCTTTATTTATATTGAGATAATAATAAAAGTCTTTTGTTATTTTATATCTTTTTATTTCGTAATAGTTCAAGAGAGACCACTACAAATGAGCAATGTTATGGAAATTGATGGAGTTTTAAATTTGAATGTGTCTAGTTACAAGGCTTAATAAATCACATTACATCTTTCTTCCAACCAAAAATGCTTTGCGCTGGTTAGGGGGTACTCTGCAGAATTTTTTCTTCGAAGGGGGTACTTCACTGAAAAAAGGTTGAGAAACACTGGTTTAAACCATATTGTTTCCTTCAAATAATGAATCGCTTATTGAGGTTATCGGTGTCAACATTTTATGTACGGGCCTATTTATCATACAGTAGTCTACTCTGCTGTGACATGACAGTAGAAACGTTAACCTAAATTTACCATCTACTATACTTTGCTGTGATTTGCTCCGTCATTTAAACTTTTAGAACGTAAACTGTTGACTTAAGTTTATGTATATTGCTCGACTTGTGATTGTTTATCATATGGCTTCCCTTGTACATTTTTATTTTATACACTTATTCTTTCCCATCATTGATTTCCAATTTGGTTCCGTCTGTGCGTTCTTACCTTGTGCTGCAGGAACACCTACATTTTCCCTCGGTTAAGAGTCAATAAATATTTTTGTTTTAATATATAATTATAAAGTAGCTCTGTATTGTTCATGCTTTAATCAAAAATAATATAAGGGCTTTATGAAAAGAACTAGATTGAAAATTCTGTTTTATTGAACACAGAATATCACAAGAATTCCACAAGTCAGTTTTGTCGATTGATGGGAGCTCTGAACAAATTTAATTTAGTGGGGAAAGGGCTCCTGGACAAATAAGATAAATTTGAAATAGATTTCAAGGGGAACACAACCTTTTCCAGGACAGTTTGCTATGATAATCCTGCAGCAAGTGTTGTCAATTCTGCATTCACAGTATGCCAGATATCTTCTGTGATCTGTAATTTCCTCGAGGAACTTCCACATGTCTTCTATGCAGTAAACATCTCATTTGAAGGGCTATAAGACGCCCTCATGTCTGCTTTCCACCAAAGGATTTCCCAAAAGCTGTGCAGCATCTGCCAATTTCTTCAGGGCACCAGGCAGATCAACCATGTTGAGAAATACATGGTTTTGGAATACATGGTTGGTTTTCTTGGGCCCATTCTGCTGCTTCCGTGCAACCATGCATTACCCTGGGCTCCACTCTGTCCTATAGAAAAGAGAGCGAGAAAAAGGGTTGTCTTTCTATTGTAGAAATCATCTGCTCCTTTTTCCCAAAAAAATAAGAACATAATCACTTGTAATATTAAAATAATAATAATAATAATAATAATAATGAATACAAGCAATGACCCAATCAAGGCTAAATGTTGAAATTCACACTGACTGATGTTAGCCAGAAAAAAAATGGCTAATATTTACCTGTTATACATATTGCGGTCAGAGTACATTAAATTCAATTTAAATATGTTCAAATAACAGTGAATTTGTATTTCCTGTGAGAAGCAGTGCGTCTGTATGGGACTTTTATTGTGAAGGTGCACCAACAGAAGCTGTTCGGTTTTAGGAGCACAGTTTCATGGTTCAGGCCACATTGTTCATGTCTTTATTATACTATTCCTCTCAGGATGGGTGAATTAAACCCTCGGCTACACTAGTGACTTAGAAAGCATGAGTCGTTTGGAGACATGCTGATCTGTGCATTTGTGCCCGAAATATACTAAGATTAAATAATTAAACTTCTTGTCTGTGCGATGTAGTCAACATCCCAAAGGCAGACAGACGCAATCGCCTAAACTCACAAAGCCAAACGTTTGTACACAAAAAAACAACTAAGCCTAGCATAGAAGTTCAGGAGCTAATGCTGGCCACCTTTGTTGCTAAGATAACTACCTTTAAAAATAGCCTGCTCACATGTGCGTGTGTAGCATTTGTTAATTTGTATGATTTCATCGTACATTTATTGATAGCTTTAGCTATTTTGATGGTGACAACATGCATGACCCATGCATTCAAACTTCTTTCGATAAAGCAAATTGTCAGTTACCACTCTCACAAAAGTATTGACTGTACCGTAAATCAGTCCACGGTAATTTCCTGTCCCGACAGTGGAGTTGTCCTGAGAGCAGAGCCTGCAACGGAAGTGACCCCACAGTGGAGGGCAGCCAGCAGACGCCTCTCGCCATTTCTCTAAATGAGTCCTTGAGTCATATTACAAAGGGGAAACAGTGTTCCTTACTGCTTGTTATTTATCATATAATACTCGTTGCAGTATCCAGGCCACAGAGACTAATGGCTTTTTAACCCCATTATGTGAATGTCCAGTGACTCACTGTTGTATGACAGCTGGTTTCAGGGTGATGATGATGACACGTCAATACATTCATGGTCCAACTACAACACACACTTATTGCTTTGCACCAACACCTGAAGGTGGATCTCTTCTGTTTAAAGCAGATTATTGAAACTTGATTCTGAAGGGGTTTTCTTTAGCTTTGCGTCTATCACGTGTTAGAAACATCATCAGCACGCCCACTCATACGCTGTGAGCTGTGTAAAAGCTGCTCCACTTTCTAGACACAACGCCTCAGAATGAGGATGTTTTGAGGTGGTTTGTTGCGAAATAAGCTTTTTGAAAATAATAATCACATTCACAGGGCCAGGCAGTAAGTGCTGTGACCTTTGTGTAACCAGTGTCGGCTTTGACCTAGCTTTACTGTTTCAGTTTGTATATTCACACAAAGACCACTATATTGTGTCCTCTCACTGTCCAACTGACTAAACCCATATGGGAGAACTCATCAAAATGGACTTACTAAGACTAACTCACAACATTTAAAGTTTATAAGCAAAAGCCATTAGTGTTTTAATACAATTGCTTATAGTACATTATTACAAAGATATTACTTGGTTTTTTGGGTGTACTAACATTTTAATGAAGCAGGCAGAGGACAGCTTAACTACCAACTGTGTTGCATATCTGACCAGCGATAAGATATGCAACATGTAGAGTTTTTCCATCTCTATCTTGAGGCAAGCCTGTTGTTTTTGGACATTTAAACCAAACAAAATCAATAAATCTCTGAAACAAAATAATTAGCTTTTTTTCAAAGAACAAACGGTCTGTGGTTACTTCAGTCTTACATTGCAATTTTGTGAGAGATAACGGCCTGTTGCTGTGGTCTGTCAATTTCTGACACAAGCCCTCACTACCAATGAGGAAGTAATGTCTGCAGCCATGGAGATTGTCATGGTTTGTAATCAAGATGTGTAATGTGAGCTCACTGCACCCACTGAGGGTGCACTATTTGGCAGGAGATTGATGTATTGTTCTATCAAAGTATGGGGCAATGATTGATAAAACTGATAATAAAATAATAAAAGTATCGTGTAAAAAGAAATAATTCACTCATAAATAAAAGTAGATGACTGATTTAAAAAAAAAAAAAATTGCATAATTATTTTACTCTTTAAGAACCTGCATGGCATTTTGATCAGCTGATAGTGATGTTCTGATTGTTTTAAGAACCTGATTGGTGAGTAACGGCCATCGTGGTTTCTCAGTACCCGCTCCCAAACTCTGGAATCCCTTGCCAGCTGAGATCAGAAATGTTGCATCTGATACTGATTTTAACTACCTCATTAAAACTTTCTTTTGAAAAATAACCTTTCGTCTGTGGGTGAATTTAAGTAAATATTATTACATTTGTTGTTTTATCCTCGTGGGAAGCACTTTTAAGTACAATTTTTTTTAAAGTGATTCACAAATATAGCTTGGCTTCATGGCCAGACGTTCTAACTTACGTAAGAATATGCCCGTATTCAGACATTTACGGTTCAGGTTGAAGTGGCTCAGAGCAGCTGAAGAGAATTTATCGATCATTTCTCTGACTCTCTAAAGGCAAAAGTTCAGTACGAGGGACCTACCTTAAAAGAAGTATATAATGTAAGTAAAACACCCACTAAAGTTGAGCGGTCAGTACATTTTAATAAACTTCAAATCTCACACCTGTAACATTTTACAGAAATATATATAGAGTCTGATCTTATCTAAACTGATAGTACCCTTTCTTCCATAAGTAATCAACGAGTGTTAAATAACTTGTAAACATAGTATGAAGTATGAAGTTTTCAAAGGTTTGCTCCTCTTCTAGAAGGAAATATTTTAAACCTAGGTGATTTAAAAGTTGGAAAGATGACCCCACCCCCCCTTTGACTTGAGGTTCTAACTAAGCAAAACCAACTCTCCTCTCTCTAGTTTAAGAGGTGAACCTCACTGAGTGTACAGATATGGTGACTGGGGGTGGATTAAAACAATAATTCAGGTTGGGAATTTACTCCATCATGGATCATCCATGGGCTTTGTCTCTTACTGATCTTACCAATATGAAGACCTTTGACGTGATGTGACTTTAGCATCCATTGCTAACAATGCTCCTGCTTGATCAATCTTAATACTCTCAAACAATACACCAAGGGTTTGATGTACATTAAAATCGCAGACATTTTCTTGACAGTCTGCACCGTCCAACGTAGTAGATATGTGCTATTGATTAGAGGAAGTCTGTAAGTGCCCTTATCAATACCCGTGACCTGTGCTGCATTAAATTGCTCTTATTAACCAGGTTGCTATGTAGTTAAAACCTATTTAATACACTTGGTGAATCATATGATAGTTAACAAGGGTGTTTAACTTATTTCTGACCTGTTTTAGGCGTACTGTATGTGGTAACCAAATCTGTACTTCATTTATCAACCCCTGTCCATGCTCTACACATCCATTGAGGCCCTGATTACCCTGATGCATTATTCATAGTCACTGGGTCTCGGTTGACTGTGTGAAGAAACAGGGTATCATTTAAAGGGTGGGGAATAGAGGCCTGGCCTGTGTTGGAGTGCTGCCCAAGGAGCATGTTGAGACGAAACCACACTTTTTGTAATCTGCCTGGCATTTATCAACAGGATTGCTCTAATGGGGATGTCATTGGAGGAGGAGAGCCTCCGTCTCACTGGGCTTCAGAAGAGTCCCCATGATGGAGATGGAGAGCTGTGTTAAGATTAGCCGCTTCTCCAAATGAGACCTCAGGTCATATTAGCAAAGGGAAATAGTGTACTTAATCTGTTTGCTTGTTATTATATCAAACTAATGCTGTATCAAGGCCGTGGGGACTGGTGGCCTGTTGACCCCCGCTAGCTACTGATGCAGTATGATCACTACGTGAATGTCCAATGATTCACTGTTGGAGCACAGCTTGTAGGTTTCAGGGGGATGGTGATGACAAGTTGATGTATGTTGAAGGTAAGACAGACTGATTGCTCATTAAGCACAGTGTGAGAGTCTGTATCTGCTCGCCGGAGCCTTTCCGTTGCATCGCATTAACCTCTTAAGGTGGATCCCTCTGCTGCTCTTTTACCAGAGCAGTTTCTTGAGGCTTGATACTGAAGCTGTTTAAAAGTTTGGTTTTGGCATTTGCTGCCATCTTGCATCAAGGGACTCTGATATCAGTCAAAGCAGAGGATGGTGGAGGGTAGTATGAATAAACTGAAACCACCTCAGACGACTGGGATGGTCGCGAGAAACCTGTCGAGCAACAGAAATATGCAAATTGATGCAACCTGACACAGGCTCATACTAGAAGTGTATATTAAATGTTGACGGTTATTCATCTGGCTGGGGCTTTGAGGATGCAAATAAATAAAATGTGTAAGAAGTTCACAGTGTTTTTACATGTGGTTGCCTTAAAAAATAACAGCAGCCAAATTCGCATGAATTATTTCATGCAAAACTTCGCTTTGAGTTCACTCTGAAAACACCTCGAGGCACTTATGCAATGGCCTCACCACTCGGAAATAGTGTTTGCTGCTCGATACAGCAAGAAACACAGACACAAGCAAACACCTCCACTCAAGAAAACCCACAAAATTAAGCTCACAGACGAACAGGATGCACGAATGAAAGTGGACACATCCTTCAGGGAAAACTTTATCATTGCAACGTGTGGATGTCAGTGGTTGTGCAATGCTTCACAGCTTTAGTAGGTGATTAGTTTGAGGCGATGAAGGCAAATATATTTCATGTTCAGAGTGATATGTAAATGTTGTTTATAGATGCATTATGTAAAATACTTATTAATAATCCTCCCTACTTGTGCTATAGTGTTTCCCTTCACCTTGAGAATATTGTCCATTTATTAGCATCTTATTGAGAAGATATTTTTGAGTCAGCAGAGCTTATATTTTGACTATGATTATGAACATCTGCACCGGGGGTCTTTAACCTGAAATAATAATGTTCAGCTTCTATAGGGGTGTAAAGATACTGTCAGTTTATTTTTCTGACTCACGGTTTGACACAGTCAGTCACCATCCCTCTAACAATGTGTGACTGGAATTAAACAGTTAGAAGAGAGTGTGATTTTACTATTCATAGTTTGAATAGCATGAATTCATCTAGATTTTTATACATCTGCAACAGCCAATGGCCCGGAGGCATTTTGTTTCTAGGTTGACGGTCGATCCATCCCATTGTTGTTAACATGATATCTCCAGAACGCCTTGAGGGAATTTCTTCAAAGTTGGTATAAAATATTCATGCAGAGTTGATGCAGACTTTAAGAATCAAGAATTATCTGCTCAGATGTTAGTGGTCACAAAGCATTTTTTGCCTTGTGAAGAGAATGTCTCAAGACACCTTGAGAGTATCCTTTCACATGTGACTCAAACATTCACTTGGAGTTAAGGACTAACTGGTCAAGGTAAAGGTCATGTGACGTCAGGTGGTTGTGAACACGATATATCAGGAATTCCCCAAGGGAATGTCATCACATGTGGCACAAATATTCACTTGGACTCCTGATTAGAATTTAGTCATCAAAGGTCAAGATAACTGTGACCTCTTAAAACACATGTTTTGTCTCGTGAATTTGAAATCTCATGGACACCTCAAGGGAATTATTTGAAATTGACCCATTTTTACTTGGACATTAATATTAACTCATTAGATTGAGGTTGTCAAGGTTCACAGTTACCTTATAATAATCAGAGGTAAAAATATATGTAGTGGGAAGTGCATAGATTGGTGGAGGCCTACATACATTTTGCGCTATTTGTAGTTTGAATAAATACCCTCTTTAACCCTAAAGATAAACATAGCTGAAAAAGCTTGGAATTCAGAAGTCGCTGCCAAATTAAGTGTTTTGTAAATTGACTCATATGATGTGGTGGAATACAAAAGGACACCCAATTTTCCAGCTCACATTAAAAAATAATTTTGTCTTGGTAGGTAGCGTTGATGGAACAGTGTTAGGATGTAAAATGAATCTGTCTCTACAAACAAATGAGTATCTTGTGTAAATTGTTTTTAAGTAATCAGGACTGCTTCGCTGTTGACGCAGTCAAGGGGAATCTTGTGTAAGTGACAGACGGCTTATTCCCTCTCAAGGGGCGTATGACGAGATCCTTCTCTGTGTTGACTTGTGTTTGGAAGTGAAGCAGGAATCATGCAGAGGGACAAAGTGAGTTAATTAAAATCAGTCGTAGCAGGAGACTGGACGTCTCTTACTGACGGGCTTTAATGCAGGTGCACGCTTCATCACAGCACTCAAGTGTTGTCTTTTACTTTCAAGTCCCACTTTAACTCTCCTTAACCTGAAATACATACATGTGTCAGTATATTGTATGACATATCTATGCATTCCCAATATGTAATTATTATGTTTGTGTAGCTCAGACATTTTACTGTAACCAATCTTTGACAAAACACTACAAAGGTTTGAACTCATGATGGGCAATATGACCAAACATTTCTTTCAAGTGTAAATATAGACTTTTGCACCTGAGTGAAGGTTTTGGGTTCAAACTCATTTTGATCACAAACACTTGCTAATCGATTATGTGTTTTACATCCTCGTGGTACAATCAGTAATATATCAATATATATTGAACTTGTGTTGTGCTTTTAGTGAAATTTATATTGCAGTCATTATTGTTATTATTTCATCTCCCACGATAGTAGGAGCCATAACAAAACACAACAAATAATAAAGAAAAGAAAAAAGGCAGTTCATGCATGGTAAAATGTTTTATCTTTTCTCATGCAGATACAACCTGGCCTTTAAAAATCTACATTCATTTAAATGTATTTGTCTTGAGTCATTTTGCCCGTCCTGCTGATTTAATGAAAACATTCACAGCGCACCCATGTTGTGATGTTAAAATGAATATTTTCCTTGTCATAACACAACACTTGCTTTCTCCTTGTGAGGTTTTGTGAAGTGGTGTATGATATCTGTGGGACTGAAGCACACCACTAATGTCCTGCTTCTGACCCCCAGTCCCCCCCTGCAACAGCAGTCTGACTATTCATTCTCCTCTCTGTTCTTCTTGGCCATTTTGAAATCCAGCCAGCAGGTTCTCTGATGATCGTCCTTTACTGTGGTCATAAGAAGGGTATGGTACATCAGCACAGGATGAGCCACTTGGCTCCACAGGCTCACACCCTGGGGTCTCTGCCATTTACACACACTTACTGGCAGGGCCGGCCCTAGCACATTTGGCGCTCTAGGCAAGCTTCACTCCTAAATGAACCCACGTGACTATCATGTATATTATTAGGAATAATCTTAAATTACTGTTAAAGTAATTAAATGCAATATTTTGGGGCATACCACATATAGAAGGGGGCGTCAGAAACTCTGCCCAGCAAAATAAAAATGTTTTTTATATATATGTGTTATTAGCAATGATGTGATGGACCACACCCATTTACACCAATAAATATGGCAAAACTGCAGACCATACACAGTTAATTATGTGAGTGTAGACTCAATGAGATTGGAAGTACACATGTTTGCTATTTGTGGCATCCCCTCATTATCAGGCAGAAAAGACATTGGAAGCCCTATTCTCAACCTTGGCCTGAAGATACCTACTGTAACCAATGACGATTGGAATTATTCTCAAAAACATATAGCAAAGATTTGCAATGCCCCGCCCATTGCAAATATATTTTGGTAAATAGCAGCCATATTTTTGCAAGAATCTAGCTCATTTATGATAGAAATTTATATTTCCATCCGCCAATGTTGAAGGCCGGTTTTGATCAATATGCTATAACTTTGATCTGATGCTGCGACCTTGACAAATAAATCCCTAGTGCTGCTCTTCTTTCTTCTTTCAATCAACCTGCTAAAATTAATTCAAATTGAATTAAAACTGCCTAAGTTATCAATGGAACAGACAGACAGACATGACATACAATACAAAACACCCATCTACTGCCACATACCAAGGATGTAACAAGCCTGTCAAATGAAATGCTTTAATATTAAAAACCTCCTGATAAGAAGTATATTGTCAGACAATAAAAAAGCATATTTACCCTTGATTTAATATATGTAATCTTACTTAGATTTCCCCTTTAGCAGTGTACCTGATCTCCCTCTTTCATCTCCATCACCTTCCCTCTGTCTTTTTATCTCAGTCTCTTCATCCTGTCCTCTATCTCTCTCTTTCCCAAAGCTGAGCTTTGATTGATGCAGTCTTTTCATTTTGGCTGTGTCAGTGAAGAATGTAAACTCGGGTCAGCTGATATTTCAATGCAAATGTTAATTGCCTCTGCCGGAATAATTTTGCAATGAAAATAGAAATATACCAGGTAGCCAATTTTAACATAGATTTCAACCCTTTGCACAAACCAAATTGAAAGAAAAGCTTTTCAACTTCAGCTGAAAGTGTAATGGTCTCCAGCTCTCCTCCAACCTTTCCTTCTGTTCCCACCCTCCACTGGCCACACTTTAGACCCAGCAGAGACGGACTCCCGCCAGCAGGCTATATCCAGTCAAGTCAAGCTGCTGGGACAAAACCACCAGCGTCTGCAGGGCTCGATGAAACCTAGAAAGTCCTTGGAGCCCAGTTAATCAGTTTTCCCACCACATGCTACATCTCAAGAGTTTCCTCTTGTCATGTGGACTGACCACAAAAATATGGCATACATTCAGATGGCTAAGCACCTGAACTCCTGTAAAGCAGCTTTACTCTGTTCTTTGGACGCTTTGCGTTCACCTTCACTTACCGACCAGGTTCCAAGAGTATTGAACCTCATCAGCTAGCGTCTGAGGAGTGTCCAGCTCTGACACCATCCTGCCCACGCCCTGTGTGGTTGGCACACTCACCTAAGACGTAGAGGCCAAGGTCTGAGAGGCCCAACTCAGTGAACCTGATTCTGGTACTAGTCCTCCGAACTGTCTCTTGTCCCCAACTCTTCCCATTCTCAAGTCCTCAATGGAGCCATTCCTCAAGGTTATCCTGCCATCCTGGCATTTGTCGTACTCTCTCCCTCCTCCAACGACATATTTGGCCCACTGTGGAGACAGACACCCAATCACTTGTCCATGCCTGTAGTGTGTGTGCACAAATCAAGGTCTCTCACCACCCTCTTGAGGAGTTGCTCTGCCCTCTTCCCATCCCTGGATGACCTTGGTGACACCTTGCTGTGGACTATGTTACTGTTCTCCTTCACTCAGAATGTAAAACAGTCATCCTAACCATTGTGGATCGGTTCTCCAAAGCCTCCCTTTTTGTCCCCCTGTCTAAACTTCCCTCTACACGGGAGAGTGCAGACCTCCTGCTTCGTCTTGTGTCTCCATGGCATCCCCTCTGAGCATGCTCACAACTCTCTCACTTCCTCCTTTACTGGCAAGTCCCCGTTTGAGAGTTCCCTGGGCTACCAAACACCACTATTTCCCACTCAAGAGGGAGAGAATGTAGTACCTTCTGTCCCGTCCCATCTCGGAAGCTGTTGTAGAATTTAAAAGGTAAACTCTGCAGTTTACCTTTGCTGCATGTCCTGGGGTCTGGGCAATGTCACACAAAGGTGTCAAGAACCACCAGGGTCAACTCCTATTGGTCACTCTGGTCCAAGACCTGTGAGGTCACCAGGGCCAATATAAGGAGAGGTCTCCCCAAGATCTTCCTTCTTTCTACAATCCTTCGAAGGCCAGCAGGCTGTCCAGCCTCTCTTCTCCTACATCGCATAGGGGGGGGCCTGGCTGATCCAGCTTCCTTCTCTATCCAGCCCACAACCGGAGGTCAGAGGTGCAGCTCCCAGCTCACCCTTCTCAAGGAAATCTCCTCGCCCCTTCAAGCTCTACAACGCGATGCTCTGCAGGAAAACTTCAACCAGCATCTGAGCACACGGCTCGACAAAATCGCAAATGCAGAACTCTACGACCACAAAGCCAGGAGACGTCACAGAACTGCAAACTGAACAGCAACTTTCTTTTCCTCTTTCCCTCGGACTGGTAACATAATCTGGGCTTAATAATTATACATGCTAAGCAAGACTGTTTACTCAATTCTGTGTGTTTACAAATTTGATATATGCTGTGATGGTGTAGTTATAAGTTAAATGAAGGTTAATGCTAGTTAGGCTCGCCACAGGCTTTGTCCCTGCCTACTATTATCTGATTAACATACACACAGACACGCATGGCATCTCACCAAGTTAAACCTTCCCCCTTAGCCGTAAAGCAACGGCCATAAAGCAACCTCAGAAGAATGGGGGGGGGGGGGGGGGCTCTTATCTTAGGGACCATTTTATAAAGCATAATAATTTACATTCACACACACACATTCACACACCTCCTTGTTAGTTAGTTAGTTAGCTTGATTGTTTAGTAATTTGTATTTTTATACTTTATTTTGTTCATAATAAATGTTCTTCTTTCACAAATGTTCTGTCATTAATATTGCATAAGTGAATCTTGCCAACCGTTACACTGTTTATACTGTAATCAATAAATTGGCTATCTTTTCCCTTCTATGAAGGGTGGTGCCCCACGATAACTTATGATTTAATATTAATATTTTAAATATTAATGTTTAGTATTTTATTTTGATAACCAAATTTATTGAGTGCCTAAAGGCACACCATGCTAAGTCTTAAAGTCTTAGATTTAACTTGTTGAAACCCGCAGAAACCCTGATCAAGGAGAATTTCTTTCCGTCCACCCTCCAAATTGCCTACTGACTCAGTACTTTCTTTTTCTTGATCTGTGACCCCCCCCCCCCCCCTAATTCACCTCAGCTATACTTTCATTTTATGAGTCCGTCCATCTTGTTCAGCATTGGTCATTCAATTAAGTTTTTCACCGTCTTTTGAGGGTATGTGCATTAATAGATTGTGGCTTCTTTGTCTGATTGAGGATGTGTAGTAAATGATTATTCACTGCTACCCTAGTCATTATGCAGCCTTTCAGTAATTAGATAGAAATATATTTTAAATGTATATAGGTTGTTTATAGTTTTTGCTTGCGAAAGTTTGAAACTAACTTTGCACAGCATTAAGATATAGAGATGGATTTTTAAGTTATTTTACAGTCCAGATCCTGACAGTTGCTTCTCAGGTCAACTGACCTGACCACACAGGCGAGTCCCGAACCCCCCATCACAGCTTAGCAAACACTTATGGACTACAATCACCTGAAGTGTAGGAAATCTTAACAAAGTGGCTGGGCAGAGTATCGGAAACTCTTGCCAGTTTCACACAAACCAACAGCTGTTTGCTAAATCAATTGTTAGAGAAACTATATTGCAAAAGTTCTGTTTAAATACCACACGTCGGTGCCTCTCATATTTAATCACTCGCTGAACAGATGCTGGCTTCTTTTAATTAAGCAACCTCTGAGTTTTGTTACTTCTCAGCGAGTGCTAATTCAATCTGCTCCACAAACCTGTAACTAGAAACGCTGAACATCCCATTTTCCACATAGCTGAACTGGTTCTAATGATCAGTTGATAATGGCCTATAACCATATAACTAAGTCCTGAGGTGGTGAAGCCTGCAGTCAACAGGTTTAATCCAAGTTCTAAAGCCAATCTGTATTGTTTGAAAATGTATAATGATAAAGTCGATTAACTATACATCGCTGCTGCAGTGATACAGAAGGGTAATACGTTTAAATGAGTTTGATCTCTATTGCTTTGCATTTTTAAAAGTATAGGACACTAAACGAATATAAAGTAGCTAATTAGTTGCCAATAAATACTGATGATTTTCTGCTGAAGGATCATCGCCTGAAGCAGTGTGAGTTCCTTCAAGCAAAATACTTTTGTGAGGCAACTTGAGGTAATAGCATTTCCCTCACATTTTGGGTTCTGGCAAGGCAGCATTGCTAGCCCCTGTGGTCCGTGACATTGTTTGTTAGGTTTAATTAACATACATTAACTCTTGATGGAAATAGTTTAAGTCATGAGCCCCTGTTGACTCTGGAATGGCTGAGTGAAGCACATTTCTGCAGTTGCCTTGATTGTTTTTAGTCACTAAAGGATCAGGACCCTGGAGAAGTTAAAGAAAAGGGTACAGCCAATTCCGCCTCATCCAGAAAAAACAAAAAGCATTGAAAAGATTGTATAAATCGGTTGTATTACTTCGGGCTGGTTTTTAACAATTGATATCAACTAATATTCTAAATTTAATCATATAATGGAATCTTAAAAAAACATTCAACTGTGGGGGACAAAAAGTAGTACTATGGTGGCTGTTTTTCTCTTGAGCTGTCACTCGCCTGAGCCGCTGCACCAAATGCACTGCATGATGGACAGGAGTGACACGTCACATTCATTGATTGAGAATGAAATGTAGGTCAAGCTGAAACACACAAGTCATTCATCAACAGCCTTTTGGCAATGACGGCAGATAATTCCCAACCCAGTCTGTCTGTAGAGAAATGATCACCTGTTGATAGTTATTCAAAGACTCACTCTCTTTTATATCTGTTTTGGTCTCCAGGTAAATACTGTATCTTTAGCTGATAAATAATCCACTATGTCTGCCATCTAGTTGCTCATTGAATTTGTCTGCTGTTGCTGTGCAGCTAGTGCACAGTCATTTACTGGAGGGAGCCTGTGGGCACTGTGTTAGCAGGCTACTTAGACCATATGTGTGACTTGTGTATCTCGGCCTGGGGCCAGATCCTCCTGCTCAACACCTCAGCCTCACGAGAAAGCCACCACTTACCCATGCAGATCATCCCACATAATGGCATTAATGTCTGTACCTACAGGCACAACAGTTTCTCTGCCACCTTTATAATCCTGAAAACTCTGTACACCATAATATGGGTGAGGCATGAGGAAATCGCTTGTATGCGCTTAAAGATAAACATGCTTATTCAGAGGTTTGAAGGATTACGTTCTACTTAATCAACATCCATGCCACAAGAAGAAGCCAACACTGTATAACCTTGATGTACGTTTACTGTGGTGTCTCAGTACATGAAGGTTATGTGACAAACGCGTATATTTGATGAAAGAAGCATTGAGTGAACATAATTGTGCCTCTGTCTTGCTCGCTCACTCTCCCACTGACTATATGTCCCGGTAATGCTGCAGCCATCTTGGCTTCATTAGCAGCACAAGCCTCTTAATCCCTGGAGTCTTCAGTGTAGAATGGCACATGAGGAGCATATGGACGGCTTCTGATCCTTAGTGCATGGCTCAGACAGCTGGCAAAACTCAGGTCATTTTTGAAAGCTTGTCTTCTTTTCAGCCTTTCTGGTTATTTCATTATTTCCCCTCACATTATGGCCCATCAACAGGAGTGTGAAGCTTCCCTTCCTTCTTTTGTAAAAACTTTTCTGCAAAGGATTTTACCAGGGTTATATTGGAAATGGATTATCGTACATTTCCACAATATTGAATTTGAAATTGAATTAATATGTGACTTTTCACTTGCTATGAGAAATTGTGTGGTCATGTGTTGTCCTCTGCTGAAATGTCCCACTTTACTCACCCTGCTCATTCATGTGTTAGAGTTGCCCACTAAAACCACAGTCTTCGACTGCAGGTCTCTAAATAGCTCCACTTAAGCTGTTGGGGTTAGGAAGAGGGGATTATTCATTCACTTCCAAAGCCAAGATTTTAGAGCTGGTGCAGATTTCTGACCCAGCAACCTTCAAGTCACAAATTTGCTTCTATCCTTTTTCTGTTTTGTGCACGATTGGACTTCCTCAGGCACATAATTATGTTACCGTAAGAAAATTGAAACAAGAGCTTTAGTGAGGCTTTCTCCCAAATCCCAAATTACTCCATCAACTGGAATAAATCCTTCCTCTTGTCTGCGCCTGAGTGAATGGGACTCAGCAGCCCAAATACCACCTATCTCTTTATCTTTTCAGGTCCTGGTAGTTTCACATATCAAGCTAATAACATTTGTCCCAGTGCTTTAACATTTTTATATTATAATTTCATAATGGTGTCGCCATGGTTATCATACCATCTAAATAAATTATGTTTCATCCTTTTGGTTACAAAATGTAAAGCATTGCCACATTAGTGAAGGGAGAAACCCTGCAAGGCAAGCAAACATTTTATGTTCTTTTTTTTTGCCAAAGTGTATTTCTAACACACAATAACGTGTGTGTTTGTTGTGTGGTTATAGTGCATGGGGAAATTACAACTCATCTGGAGGAACATTTGAATGCTTTTAGTCCTTGACTGCGGTGCACTCACTCCTCTTAACACAAACCAAACAAATACACTTTTTTTCCACTTAGCTCTCGGGGAGCAGCTAATTTTTATTTATTAATTAATTTGAATGCAGGTGCACCTAAAAGGGTTTGTTAAACCGACATTGCTTGAGTCTCTGACAGATAGTTATAATAACATTAGTGTCGTTACTCAGCTGGCGCCATTGCAGATGGTAAACACCATGCTCTTAATGCTCCAACTCTCGTTTTTAAGGTATAATTATAATTTTGTCTTGTTGGTGACCTGTCGCAAGCCCCTTACATCTCCACATAAATACGGACACTGTGCAACAATCTTCACATAGAGTTGGATTCATACATCATCAACACTTAATAGTTATGTCCTGGCTAGCACGAGTTCTGATCTACAGTAGAGAGCTGAAAATGTCAGATATTGCCTGAGCAAAGTGGAGTCATCACGCAACTGGGGGAGAACAAGGGTACCCTCCCTCCCCCTCCTCGTTCGGCAACCTCAGTCAGATCCCGCTCACCCCCCCCCCCCCCCCCCCCATCGCATCCACAGCTTTATTTTTGTTTATCTGAATTCTTTTTAATTTTATCACGAACAAGATCGTGTCTCATGCATTCATAATTCTGACGCCCTCAGAACTTCCTAATGGGGGTAATGTAATTTTTCCCCCTTTTTTTTGTGGTGTGAACATTTGCATAACTAATCTGGTATTTACATTCATCAATTGCTTCATTAATTAGGTCAGCGATCAAAGCAGGATTGCTCTATCATTCGGGAGGAAGAGGAAGAAATACATCTTGGTGACTCTCTGCTACTCTGCTCTGCGCAGTGACAAAAAGAAATAAAAGCAGGGAGTTTTGGGTTGAGATCTGAGGCATAATCACTTATGGAGAGCCTGCTGAGAGATACTGCACTCTTATGTAACTCAGCAACTTCATTATGAGGGCAGTGAGAGAGGGGCTCCATCTTTAGCAGAATAGTCAGATCACCCATGCCATCTACTGGTGGATAGATGGATGGACTTTAACCATCACTAATGGCTACCTAGGGGAGAATGCCAGGGGCAAAGGAAAACTAACAGCCCTTTCAGGGACTGGATTTGAGGCCTTTGAACACAGACGACATGTATGATCCGCCATCGGCCGGTACCATTAGTCATGTGAGACAGACCCCGGCTCTGGGACCCAAAGTTCTGTTTCCCTGCTCGCCTGCTTCTTTGTGAGTGGTGATGTGTAATTTGTCCTACCTTCCACATTCATCTGACCTTCTCCTTGACAAGGCGTCTTCCGAAAGACAGGTTTGTGTGTTCCTCCGAGGACCCGCGGTGTCTTGCTGACACACACAATGTAACAATCGCACAGCACTGAAATTCCTGCTCCACTTCTCCAATCTCTCATCTGCCAGCAGCACTACATCATCATCTGGAAACACCAGGCACCAGACAAGAGCGCCATGCAAATAGAAACTGCTGACTCAGCATTTCTATTTCTGTGTAAAAAGGGGAAAAAAAGAAATCTGGAATATATAGGCTACAAAATTGAAAAAAGGCGTGATCAATTTGATAAGCTTGGCTGCACTGAAAAATGAGTGTTGCCTTGCTTTAATTGCACATATTGAAGTGTTTGTGCCTCAGTGAGTTAAGTATATCCTATTATTCTGCGAGTTCACTCACTCTCTACAACATGTGCGGCAAACAAGCAGTAAATGACTGTAGTAACCACATATTTATTCACATGGCTCATGCTGGCAAACATAGCCCCCCCCCCCCCCCCCATACATTAAGGGTATGGACACATTATGAAATAACAGACCCCTGGGCACAGACATGCAAAAGGTCGGTATTCTTTCAAGAGCCACAGATTCACAGTCTCTTTGTGGTTGTTTTATGTGTCTTTGTAGTTGTTTGATTGACTTCACGGAAAGAAATGTTAACGCTTCACTTCAAACAGGGGCTTAGGCTTAGGGGCCCAAAAGGCGTGGGGGGCCCCTGAGCCATAACCCATTCAGTAATCCATTCATGAGGTAAAAACCACTGCAGTATTTACCTTCATCTAGAAAATAAGTAAATCAGTTGCACCCACATCACATATCGTTACAGTTTGAGTTTTTCTCATGGTTTATCATCAAGGGTTTTTTATTCAGGCTGTACTGCAATACCATGAAATGCATATGTCCTTCTACAAACTAGTGGTTTAATTTAACTTCTTAGAGGACTGCAACTATTACCTAACTTTACTCTTTTCAGACATAACTAAACTCCCAAAAGAGAACTCTGAGTAATTAGAAAGCAGTGCATCCTCCCCCTTACGTTGTCATATCCCTTCACTGTCACCTCCCCCTCCAGAGGATCCTACATCCTACATGGCCCGATACCAATGCAGGTTATTGAGCAGGAGCCCACAAGGCTGTCACTGCTCCTCAGACCCCAAGGAGTCATCAACTGCTCCCAGGGGTCACACAGTCCATTTCTGCACATGTTTGCAGAAGTTGCTCTCAGATTTGGTCCACCCTACTTCTCTTTATATGATACCAATAGAGGTTTTACGGATGGCCATGTCACCAGTTAGAAAGGGTTATATCATGTATCATGTGTATGAAGGAAGACAGGTGGATGTAAGCTTTTGTCACACGGTTTTCTGCAGATTGGAGATTGGAAAATACTGGCCTACTTGCAATTAACAGTATGTAAAATAGGGCGACGCAGTGGTGCTGTGATTAGCACTGCAGCCTCACAGCAAGAGGGTTCCTGAGGAGTTTGCATATCTGCCCCTATCTGCCTCATTTTATTATTTATTTATTGTTTTTGTTTTTACAACAGACGTTTTCTGTCACTCCCACTTCCTCCCACAGTCCAAAGATATGCAGACCGGGGTTATTATTGGAGACTCTAAATTGATTGTGGGAATGTGTGAGTGTGAATCATTGTTTGTCTCTGTATGTTGGCCCTGTGATACGCCAGCAGCCTGTCCAAGGTGTACCGTGCGTCTCGCCCAATGTCAGCTTGGATTCGCTCCAGTTCCCCCTGCGACCCTCAAAGGTTAAGCAGGATGGATGGATGGATGAATGGAGGGAGTATGTAAAATACTGTACTGTTTTCAATATTAACACACAAAAATGAAGGGCTTTGGAAAAATAACACAACATTTTCCCTTTTCTCAGTATTGCAGCATGTTTCAACAACAGCAGCCATGACTAATCCAAGATGAAATGAGCTGGAGGGAGGGCACGAGGGTTAGGGTAGCTTCAAATGGAAAGAGAAGATAGTGCTCACTGGTACTCAGACACACACACGCACACACACACACACACACACACACAGACACACAGAAATGCTACCAAGAGGCTCGGAGTGATGGAGATTACGTTTCATTAAATTACCTGCTGTTACTGTAACAAAAAAAAGTGCTGATTGCACTCCCAGATTATTTTATGCATATTTTCGATTAAATAAATTGCATGTAAAGTACAAAGCTGGGACTCTGAATAAGACTGAAAGTATGTCCTCGCTGAACTTGAGTGGTGCTCGGAGAGGCTGGCGAAAAAGAATGAACATAAACGGCAAATCATAGAACAGGCAACGTTGTTTGTTGCCACAAATGAAGCGATGGCTCTGTCCCAGCAACAGGTTACAGCCTCCAACTCTCGGTTGAGCAACTGAAGTGTAATTGCCTGCTGTTGCTCTTATCAAACTCCTGCCACTTTCATGTCGAGCTTCCTTTTCCTGCCCTACTCCATCCCCTGAGAACCCCTTCCGAGGAAACAGTAATGACATGAACGATGCAGTATTTTTGTCTTTTCTTACCCTGGGGAGTCGTTTGCTAAGCACCAGCATGTCCTGCAGTCTGGTGCAAATGTGGTTGTATAAGGGTTTACCACTGACATGTGAGAGGACAGTAGGTCCTTAGTTATTGTATTTTTTATTTTCTGTTCTCATGATGCATTGATCTACCAATGATCTAATGTTTTTATCATCCGGTGACGTCACCCCTGACCAATAAGGATCTGTGAAACAGTGAAGTTTCAATCATTGTATCTTCTTTGTAAACGTGGCTTTGTGCTTATTGCAATAAATGTATTTTCTTTGCCAGACAATAGCTTCTTCCATCAAATAAACAGAGTCTGCCTGATTCCCTCAACAATGAAGTGGTTTTGGTGCCAATTTATTAGGATACTTACACTGAGGCTGCTCCGTTCTTAACAGCAGCAACTTCACATTATAGCTAAAGCTTTAGTGTCTGGAGTTTCCTAGATTAGACTTTTTAGGTCAGAATATGAGGTGCTATATTTTATTTGAAACCAATCATGTGAATGAAACTAACTTCCTTTGCCATTACAAAGTGCAGAACCAAATGGTGTGAAAAGATTTTTGTTCCAGTAGCAGTCGTAGCAACTAGAGCCTGACCGATATGGATTATGGGGGGCAGATACCAATATCAGCGAGTAAAGAATAATATATACAGATCTGCCAATATAAAGTATATATTGAAAAAAAAAATTGGCATTCCTAAGATGTTGTTATTAAACCAGTATTAAATAAATATAATTAAGGCTTGATCGTTTACAGTTTAACCATAAACTTATTCTCATGTTGTTGTTTTTTTGCTGTGTAGTGATAATTGAGAGTTAACTATTTTATCTATAATCTATTGTTTGTGCTCTATCTAAAGTGTATGTCAACATTCTGGGTTACAAATAAAGTCACACGAACCCACAGTAAATGAGAGGGACAGTGAGGGAAGGTGAGGTAGAAGAGCAGACATGGAGTGGTTTGTGGGCGGGGGTGTCGAGGGCCTGGGAAGTAAAGAGGTGCGTGGATGACAGTGAGGCACCTCACTGTAATAAGTAAACACATCACAGCCCCGTGCGATTTATTGCAGTGCCTGGATGACATTTTCAGCTCTGGGACGAGGAGCCAGAGTTCTTTATTTTTTGACGCAGAGGACAAATCCTGCATTCTTATTCCTGCATTTCCCCAGTGAAGAAAGGACAGTCTGCTTATCTCACAAAAGAGGAGAATCCAGCCACTAGGGCTGAAAAGGAGTAGAGATACAGTATTGGAAAATAGGGGTGGGAGGTTGCAGCCTGATAAAGACTCGAGAAGTGAGCCATGGCAGGAATAATAACTCCTGTTATTGATTCCTTTTTATGTATATTTATCATTTGCTTGAGGATCCCACCTGCTGCAAAGGGCATGCTGAAATTGCACAAAGAATCCTTATATTGCATCAAACGCTGGCAGTTGGTCCAGCGTAATTCCAAACAGAAGTTTCAACATCTTTCTATCTTTTAGAAACTGGATCAAATCCACTGTTCAACCGGTGATGTCATGTCTACTAGTCATAGTAGTCTATTTTCTGCATTTATAAAAGTTACAAAGATAAATACACCAATTGAAAAAAAAAACAGTGATGGTATTAACCGAAGTTCCTAATGAAATATGCTGACAGAATTGATTTGTCAAAATAAATAAATAAGAAATACCAGTGCAAGTACTCCCATGTTAGGGCGTATTTGGGTCTATCTGATCGCGTTGCGAATATTTTTCACATATTTGGTTGTGGTGTGAGTGTTTGATTGGGCTGTGAGTATTTTGTTAGGTTGTGAGTATTTAACATTGTCGTGAATATTTGGTTGTGTTGTGAGTATTGGGTTGTGGTGTGAGTATTTGGTTGTGTTGTGAGTATTGCAGCACATGTCTTGTCAAATTGATGAAGATGTTTACTACATCACATTGCATGTGTTTTCAAAGTTGCAGTACATTGAGCTCTCAGGGTTACAGTAAGAAGGTCTTGCAAAGCAGATCCTAAGTCAGCATTCCAGGTCTAGTATGCCTGTCAAGAGAAACCCATATATATGCAATACAAGTTAAAAGTGTTAAAATGTGCTAAAGCAGTCAGTCATCTCCAAGCTGAGGTCTTTACAAACAGTTACAAATATACGATAAACTACATTTAGTAGCTATCACATAAAGCAAAGGGTTGTGTGATACTGAAGATCCTCAGGGTGTGCAGTCACTGTCACCTAAAAGAGAGCAGCACAGGCAACCATTTTATCTTTGTTATCTTGCTTTTCCATCACTAACAAAAGTAAAATATGACCTTATGTCTTCAAACAAACAAATAAATGCAAAAGTGCAATTTCACAGAAAAAGGTTTGAATTACCAGGAATCCCAAATTATATAATTCTAGTTGTTCTATAACTGTTTAGAGATTATTTATGATAACAAATATATATTATCTGTCCATAACTACAGCTAACACAAACTAAATACATTCATGTTTTCCAGGATTAAGATCGTATGCTTTGACAGGGGTAAGGTAAAAACAGCAGGAACCGAGAACAAGAGCTCGACCCCAATATGCTTCTCAAAACTGCTAGAAATCAATATAATAAAGCCGCCTTTACGTTGCCTAACATTTGTAGCTGTGGGGAGGGAGGATTCGTGTCTTTGCTTCCGTGCTGTGCTGTGCATTTACCCATAAAGAGACCCACAAGAGGGCAGTAATTGGTTGATGTCCATGTCAGTTTAGATGTGGCTGTGAGGGAAAGTTAATGCTGAGGCGCATTCCTTTGCACCAGTAATGGGTGGAGACACGAAACCACACAAGACTATTAAACACTCTCAGCATTAGGCCAGGCGTAGTTTTGAAAGCTACTTTCTCCACAACTAAGCTTTTCTCTAAACCTCGGTTTCATAGAGGAGGTTCTGGCAACTTATTGAAAAGAGCTGTTTCCATTTGTCCTGTCACATGTAGCGAGCGTCAATTTTAAACTTGACTGTAATTCTCCACTTATCTCACACTTTTATGTGCAACAACTGAACTGACCTTAATATAATTTAACTACAGCTACATAAAATAAATAGATGAGGTCCGAGAGCATGACCTCACGGCTTCATCTCTGTTAGGTTGTGTGCAGAGGTCTCTCTGGCAGCCAACATGTGTACGTCAACAGTGTAATCATGAGGAAATGCCTGGGAAGTGTTTTAACCTGCCCATCTTAATCCGAAATGCCACAACACTAAATCAGGCCGGCGCAGAGCAAATATTCCAGTCATTTTTTGGCCCGGCCTCAGCTGCTGGAGTTTGCACAGCTCTCTCTCCATTTCTTCTCTCTGGAGCACTTTGGCATTGACCCTGCATAGCAGCATACATTACAGAAATACTCTCCACTGGGCCAAAGCAGCATGTGTTTGTGAAATATTTATGACATACATCAAACTCTACAGCGAGGAACACGCCCATGACTTCAACTGCAGTGCTCCTGAGCAAGGCACCAGACCCTTTAGTGAAGCCGCACAGTGGAGGGGCTGTGTTTGGACTGGGCAGACTTTTAGATATGACTGCATGGGACTGTGCAGCGGGGCGTTATTGCGAAAGAGCACATCAGCACAGCCCTCCCAGGATAAATAAAGGTCTAGAAAACACACTTAAGCATTGGCCTCTGACTGCAGAACATGTAACAGAGATATGCTGTCATCCTGTTGGGACTCTCCAGCATCTATTAGTTTATGATTGTTTCCACATGCTGTTATTTTGGTCTTAAATCAATGTGGAATAAGATTTTTGTTCCATGTAGTAATTTAGCTCCGTGGAGTCGATCTCATTCTCAGCTGTGGTGATGTTCATTACTGTGCCTCGGCCAAGAGGTTATGTCTTCACCCTTGTATGTTGGTTGGTTTGTTTGTTAGCAAGATCACACACAAACTACTGAATGGATTACAATGAAACTCTGTGGCAAACTTTGGGTACAGGTCAGCATTAGGGGGAGGATCCAGGAAGCAAATTAATTAACTTGTGGATCGTAGTAAGGCTGTTTGTGCTCTACTGAGTGTTAACTGCTTGTTTTGTCTTTTGGCAAAATTAAACCAAAACTCCCCGGAGGATTACAACCAAAGCGGACTTGGTTTGGGTCTGAGAAGAACCCAATACATGTTGGTGCTGATTTACCAGAGAAGTCTCTGATTCAAAGTGTGTGTTCATTGAGTGTGTGTAATTTTGTGTAGATCCAAATATGAAATCGGGATCTAGTGACTTCACATGTGGTTTGATTAAGGGACTGTTGGGCCTTGGTAGAGCTATGTGCTCTCTGAGTGCCATTCTTTACTGTTATCATAGCAAACAAACACTTGCTTCAAAAAGACAGCAGAGGAAAACCATGGGTACTTCCTCAAAGAGTGAGAGGGTGTGGTCAGGCATCATTTCCCACACTCTCCGTCTTAACCCCTGAGTTGAAACAGGAAAAGCTTTTAAAGGTGGAATTTCTGGAAGAAGCTCCACATTCAACACCTGACCGAAATAATGTAGATGCTTCAAATGTCTAAGCACATTTCTCCTCTGGTGTAGTTCGGTTTCATGGGATATTGTTTGGTTAAGGGGGAAAAAAGAGAGAGCGAAAGTGTTAGTGCTGACAGTCGGTGTGAAATTTTTGAGCCTGTAAAATGTAATCAGTACTGAAGGCCTCGGATCAAAATGAATAATGATATCTGGCCGGGGAGGCTGGTTCTCCTTTTAGAAACACTTGGAGCAGATAAGGGGAAAGAAAATAGTTGTTTCGCTTTTCTCTTATCAGTGAGAACTGCATAATGTAATCGGACTCAATGGCGTATCAGATCAATCACTCTGTCTGGGTGAGGCTGGAGAGAGGGAGAGAAGCGAGGTGGTAGAAAAAGAGAGAAACGAGACTGACCCTTTTCTTCCCCACGAGGACTTTTCATACAGCACGATGCAGCGATTCAAATGAGACCTGATGAGAGTTAGCATCCCATTCATTAATAGCATTTGTTTGTTGGGTAACATTAGATGCTTTGTTGAGATGGAATTGGATTTAACTCTACTCTCAGTTCGCGCTGCGTTGGCCAAACACATGTGTTTGTACCAGTGCCGTTCTGGTTCTGTTCAACGTGACACCCGGACTACGTCAGAATACAATATGTCAGCTGGGAACATTGTAGAGCAGACTAGAGAAAACCAGTCTTTCGGATTTAGATTTGAAATAAAATATGTTTTCCAGGGGTTCAACTGCTATCAGCGCAGGTTGAGCATCACACGAGAGGCATCTTATCTCTTCCCAGCCCTCTGAGACATAATTCACTCCCTGAGTCATAAATCCAGCGAACGCCGTCCGTCTCCATTATTTTTGCACACTATTCTGAATGTGGGCGCGCCTGCCTTTGTGTCTGTACAGAGCAGCGCCTTGGATGACTCTTTCTCCTTGAACAACATCAAGCGGAGGTGTGAGATGATTTCAGATTCAGCCTGCTGTCTGTCTCTGCGCCGTGTTGCCCCGGCCCAGCCAGCATCGGATTACAAGGACCTTGTTCTGTTGTCTGGAGAATGCAACAAAGAGGCGAGGTGAGAGTTGAGAGAAGGGGAGAGAGGGAGAGAGAGGGAACAGAGGAAGGGTGTAGTTCTCGGGGGTGCGAGCACAACAGCGCATGGCACATCTGTCGAGATGACTCTCTGGGGACCAGCTGTGGATTTCTGGAGCTAATTGAAAAGGCTGCTCCGACAAATTTACAGGCTCCCGTTTCTTTGGGAAACACATGATAATGGAATTCTCCCTCTTGCATCACTTGCCCCCAGCCACAC
Source organism: Platichthys flesus (assembly GCF_949316205.1). NCBI lineage: Eukaryota > Metazoa > Chordata > Actinopteri > Pleuronectiformes > Pleuronectidae > Platichthys > Platichthys flesus. The sequence continues at coordinate 20,099,015 of NC_084945.1, read as the reverse complement.
CACTTTACCCATTTATACTTTGTTTTCCCTCCTTTCCCTTTTTGCTCAATATCTGCCGGCGGTCACAGTGTGTGCTAGTGGTGCCCACAGCCGAGCGGTAGGCGCTTACTATGCCAGTCACTTCCTTCCATCTCCGTGTCCCTGAGAGACCTAATTGATATTCCAAAACCGGGTTGGAGCTGCATCCCAGGCTCACCTTAGTCATTAGTGAGCCCCACAGGGCTGTTTGCATTATAATCTCTGATTTAGATTGTGTGTTGCCTCCGTGTCCTTCCCCCGAGGTTGAGCTGCGTGTGCAAGAGGCCGACGGTCTGCGGGATCCGAGCTGAAATTAGCCCGTGCCTCTCAAGCTTGCATCTGAGATAAGGGTTACGAGCAGTGAACTCGCACTTAAACAGACCGATCAGATGAGCAGATAAATATCCAGCCATTCTACAAGGTGTGGGGAGCGAAGGCCACCATCTAAAGGTCCATCTGGACACTTGTATAGTAACGACAGACATGAAGGTGCTTGTTTCTCATCATGTCTGACTTACCTATGGAAGGAGCCTGATATAGTCTTGGGATCCTCAAGTGCATATTATCAACTCTATTATCGGATGCATGTTTATGTGTGTCTGGCTTGCTTAATCACATGTTCTTTCGTCATGAGCCTGTTACACACTGGCGAGATCTCCATCAGTGTGTAACATTCTCATCAGCACCAAACGAGCACACATTTCTCCACACAGCTCTCGGTACCCTCGGCTAAACCAAATCACACATTAACATCAATTACATCACTCTCCCTCACTAATGTCCACAGACTGTGGGGACGGGAGCCATTATCATGGCGATGTACACTACCTGTTGGAGAATTATCTCTCTGTGTCGTCCCTCCTCCATCCGTATCCTCTGATTTACACCTCATTAGGTCAATGGCATTCAGGGATGGAATAATCTCACCCCCTTGGTGAAATCTATAATGACGGTTCTGTGAAGTCAGTGCCATCATCATGCAAGGAGGTAGAAAACGTGTCTTTCTTCGAACAAAGGTCCACAGATTTGACAACACTATTAAAAACAGATGCACATTTTGGCATGATATCTGGCCGATGAAAAAGTGTTAATTAGATATAAATGCCCCATTTATTGTTGCTCATTCTCTTGCTCTTCCTTGATGATCCAGTTGCGTGTATCAGAACACAGGAAATGACATAACCAGCATTGTTATGTCCAACAAGATCCCACTGGGAACAATCAAGACCATTTTGGCATTTATATCTTCATGAGAAGGGAGTTAGAAACCTACGTTAATTGACTCAGACATGAGCATATTATATAAAACACTGGGGCTTTTCAATCCTGGCAAATTCAAAATGATGTAGTTCCCTATAATGTGCACTTGTGCATTATGAAATCCCTGGCTGCAGCTTTTATTGTACCTTATCATATCGAACTTTACATTACACATATTCACGTCAGGCCTTCAGGACCAAGTAAAAGAGTCCTGATGTAGTGTAATTGCAATTTACAAATATGATCCAAATTGATGGGCAACATAAAAAAGCATTTTTTCCTTAGAGAAAATACATGTGAGGTCGATTAGTCCATCAGTTTGATTTGACTTTATAAATTAGTGGATAACTGCTTCATTTTAATGTTGTGCTATGAAAAAAAGGTTAAAATTGCTTAAATGATTGAGGCGTTTAAATTGTTTGTGTCTCCTGGTATGTGGATCCTGTATGGTGAGCCAAGCAGAGAGTGCAGGTGCCTGATGACTCACCTTGAACGAAAATGAAATTAATGGAAAGCAGGTGGGTACTTCAAAGGCGGACGGCTCCAGCGGTATGACCACATGTATTCACAAGGTCCAACCCCAGATGCTGTACTGTATCTCTGTATCTCTAAGACAAAGAATAAATAGATAATGATTGTGCTTCTGCCTTTGTATTTTCATATCTGGTACAGAAAGTGCTCATTAGCATGGGCTGAAATAATATATATGTTTATATGAGTCTAGGCTTTTTTTTTATAAATAACTTATTCTCTTCTAATGGTGTCTTTTTTGTATCCTTGTTTTTTTTAACAAGGATTCTTTATCCGACCTACTTTAACTTCACGCTATCTTTAATCAATGCTCCTAAGCGTGACATTATTAATTATTCACCCAAAATAATCCTAGCAAAATAGCTGCAAATTGTTCCACACAAAAAGCAGCCACAGAAATCTTTTTAATGTTTTTCCACCAGATAACAGACGGAAGGGAAGCTGCACGACAACGAAACGCTGAATGACATCATGTCATGTCTGAAACTTAGGCATCACAGCAGTCTCAATTGTTTGTATAGCTTGTATACTGTGTTGACTCTGACTGACTGAGGTTGAATGTAGGTCTCAGTATGGAGCGAGCATCTCTGGCTCTGCAGCTGAAGGTTGCACGCAGCAGGATGCCCACTCCCTGGGTTTTCCTCCTGTGGCTGCATAGTCACTCAGATCAATGCGTTCTTTCACCGCACTTCACAGGGTACATGGTGTTTCTTGCAGACAGGAGACGCACCCAGCAGTCACACAAAAACAACCAACCTTGCCTCAAAACTTAGTCTAATCTCTGTGGAATGTTTCAATGACAGCGTTTCAAGGAATTCGGGGGCTCTCTGTTGGTCTGCCTTTTTTCAAGCAGCAACTTCTTCTATCTCCTGAAAATCTCCTGGGATCAATCTGTAATTAAAGCATAAACGCCTGAAGCCCAATTTAACCACTGAAATGTCTAAGGGCATGTAAGACAAATGCAAAGAGTATGAAATGAAAACAGGACTCATCAACAAAAAAAAGGAAAAAGAAAGGAAGAATCTAGGCTTTGAAAAGAACTAAACAAAGTGGGGCAGTGTAAGCTCAGAGTTTGACACTGTTTCTCCATTTTGTGGCACTTTTAAGTAATTTCTCAACATAAGGTATTACAAAACCACCTACTGCAAGATGGTACTGAAAATAATTCAGTAAAAATAAGGGAGATTCAGTAAATCACCTGGCAATAGAAAATTTGCTTGTGTAAATGAACAGTTAATGTTAAATATGAAGTACAAGCTTGAAAGTGTTATTGCTGACCTCTCGAATGAATACAACTTAGCAACATAACAAATTAACTCACTTAATCTAGTAATTATCCTTTACAGCAAAAGTTGTGTGAGTGTTTGTGTGTCTCTGCGTGTCTGCCTTGTGCCTTGTGATACGCTGCTATCCAGGGAGTTTCCTGCCTCTCGCCCAATGTCAGCAAGGATTGGCTCCAACTCCCCCCACGAACGTCAAAAGAATAATTGATAATTATTAGATAATTGATGGATGAATTTTGTAAGAGGAATATGCAAGATCTTATACACAGTCTACACAGTTGATACCATTATCACGTCAAGGTACATTTTAAAAATTTTGTTCACTGTTAAATTAAATAAAGATTAAAAAAAATATGCAAAGTATCAAAAATGTGCCTTTTAAAAGTGAGTTTAGTCGTCGTGGTGTGAGGGAGCAGCTCATGTCAGTAGAGCCAGATGTAATGTATACAGTTAATATACATGTTGATACCATATCCATATTCATGTGCTCCACTGACGATGAATCTTCCCTTTGTAGTCTGTGGAGCGAGATCTTTTTCAGGGATCTGTTTCGGACACACAACGTGAACACTGACTGCTACAGCCCCGTGGGTCTGTTGTCCTTTCTCTGCTCTGTGCTTGTTGGCCATGTAACCCAGTCCAAGGAAACTACCTCGCAAACTGCTGACTTTGATAACAACGGTGAGATCTGGTTGTGTCTGCGTGCACAATTAAGGGGGAACAGAAACCGAGCGGTTTCAAATCCCACCGGGATTGTGCTAACTAATGACTTGTCTCTCAGAACGTGTGTGTAAATCAGGGTCTCATGGAGCAACAGTGCTTTGACAGTGTTCACAGACAACAACACACGCACTGTTGTCTTACCGGGGTGCCAGGCATGTATGCATGTCTTTTGTGCATTCAGTGCACTGCAGGCATCGAGGGGAACGAGGGGTGGAGAGGTGTGTGTGTGTGTGTGCGTGTGTGTGTGTGGGAGGAGCGCTTTGAACACTTACCTAATTGACCACAGTTTGATATTTCTTAGGGTGGGGTGTGCAGGACACATTTCTCAACATATCTACCACACAAACAGAGAATTGTTTTGAAGGGCTGACATTATTTCATTGACATGAGTTCATATCCACATAGACTACATTCTGTTTATTAACTTATTGTTTGCAAATAACACACACATGACTTATCTCAACAACGCCTTATGCTATATTTCACCATAGGATGCAGTTGAAAAGAAAAGTGTTGTGTATTGTGTGAATTGTATCCGTGGAGCTCTGGGACAGGATGCCCCTGTTACCAATTAGGTCATTTTCCATCTGCACATGTTTAGTGTAACTGCTAAAGGTTTAAAGGAAAAGCAACGAGATAACAAGCGTTTGAACAAAGTGGGAAAATCAGGTTCATGGTGTCTGTGCTTGTAACAAGATGAGCAAAGAGTTCCAGCCGTTGAACGTGAGACGTTTTGTACAGTATGACTGAATGCCTTCACAGATGGATGATGTTGACTCTGGAGCTCTGGCTGCTGCAGGCCAGGAAACATCACTAGCACTAGGGCCATGTGAGACCACTGTTTAAAAAAAAAAAAAGTTTGAGATTTTTTCACAGCCCATTGTAAGCAATCAGGCAAATAGAAGCTTGCAGTCCAGTAGTGCACAGGCACTTCTTTTCAGAAGGCAGAGAGCAATGCTCAGTCTACTGACAGGCGAGCCAGCAGACCGACACAAATTCAGGACATATTCTCATAGCACTAACAGACGGTAACACCACCAGTGGGTCTCCTGAAGCCCACTTTGACTCTCCTGGGTGTGATTGCTTCTGACTGCACATTCATCCTTGTCTGTTGCTGGCAGTGAAACCCTGCAGATGCACTCAACCGCAGGCCTGCTTCTCAACCCTGCATCTGTCTCAGCACTCGCTCTCAAGCTGTGGGAAGACGACCCGCATTTTTTATTGACACAGCTACAGGTGGTTTGAGTTTTAGCCTCTGGTGGACTGGGAGGGTTTATTTCCAGTGTGGTGAGTTGCAGTGTCTCTGGAACCAGTATGTTGTCTACTCTTGTGGGATGTTTGGTGTTCACCCTGCTGGGCTCAGGGCAGGCTCAAGTTGCTGCACAGGCTGAGGGGCAGAGCCAGGGCCAGAGTCAGGGCCAAGGCCAGGGGCAGGACAGCTCTGCCACTCCATGGAGGCAGGTGATTCAGTGGGAGAACAATGGCCGGGTGTTTAGCCTTCTTAACAGTGGAGCTGAATATGTCCCTGCTCGAGCAGGGGCCCAGGACAGAGCTCCCAGGGTGGTTGTGGCAGATTCTCATCCGCGCTCGCCAGGCAGGCCTCAGGGAGGTAATGTCCGCCGACAGGCTCCTTCAAGAGGATCCTCTGAGACTGTCCGTGGCCAGGCAAGACATCCTTTTGGCTTTGGGCAAGTACCTGATAATTGGAGATTAACTGCAGGCAGCACAGGTGGGAGCCAGTTCCAGGGATCATCTGCCTCTCGCTTCAGGCCATCCACCGGCTCTTCATCCTCATCATCATCCTCGTCTTTCTCTTCATCCTCTTATAATTTACCATCCTACCCACAATACCAGTTTCCTCAACAGACTCCCTTCCAAGCAGTGCCTTATGACCCTAGTTATGTTGAGGCACCAGTCAGGAGCTATGAGCCTCCCTTTCAGCCTGTTGGTGGTGGAGGATATCCCGTTGGAGGATACGGTGGTGGCCAGGCATATCCTGGAGGAGGGTATGCAGGTGGTGCAGCCCCGGTGCTCCCTGGCTCCCCATCCGACTTTACTGATGATGGCTACCGTTACTTCCAGTCTTACAGCTACGGGCCTGTTCCTGCGGTTCCTGCTGTTCCTGCTGTTCCTGCGGTTCCTGCACGTGCCGCACAACCACCATTCGCAGATGGACTGGACCGCAGATACACCCACAGTCTCTTCAATGGGGACACTGGTCCTGCTGTCCCTGTCCCCAATCCCAACCAGGCTACACCGATGTTACAGGACAGGACTGGACCGGCAGTGCAACCACAAATCAGGAGCCCTCAATATGAGCAGTTTCCTCCCTTTGGAAATCCCCAACCTCCTTTTCTGCAGCCCATTCCTGCAGGAAGAAATTCTCCAAACTCTGCCGTTGAGAACCCCAATATGAGTGTTGGAAGTGTGTACCGGCAGGAACAGATAGGTACAGTACGCTTGGATGTCTGTGAACTAACACAATGAATCCTCTATTTCTTATTTTGTTCTAGAAGTTTAACCAAGTCTTGACACATGAGAGGAGTGACAGTTGAAATATTTTAAATTGCCTGGGGGGAAATGGAGTGAGTTTATTTGTAGGTATTCACCAAAGGTATGTCTTATCGTTGAGGCAGATTATCAAGAGACCACTATGTGATCTCTGTTATTGCTGGACATATGAATTCAAATATGTCGAAACCCAGGAGTCTGGAGGGATCACAACCCTCCTCAAATACTCTCACTCTCTCTCATGTCAGATATATGAAGTAATCAGAATGAAACAGACACTCAAAAGTCTGCCGTGAACTCGGTTTACAAACAAAATGTAAGTGGACACAAGGTTCATCTTTTCCCACATGTATGGTTATTAGAACCAGGTGTTGAGAGAGCCCTGCCAGTGTAGAGAGAGAGAGTGCACACACAAACCACTGTGTTTCTGTGAGGGAGGTTCTGTTCTGTAAGAAAGAGGTTCTAAGGCGTGTGGAGTTTTGCAATAGGGGTGACCTCATAGTGGGGCTTGTGACGGGGGGGTGGGGCTGGGCAGTGGTTGCCTCTCGGGTTTGAGGACAGGGAAGAGGAAAGAAGAAGGGGTGGGGGGCTACAGTTCTTCACCATACCCTGAGGACGAGGGAGAACATGGAAAGTCCCAGTAACACATGGGGTCCATTGCTTCAGCTACGGGAAATCTAAGAAATATTTAGGCAGAGTAATTTGGAGGTGGGGGTGTGTGAATGAAAGTGTGGAATCACACAGACTCTTTCTGTAACAGAGCAGACACAGATCTGTAAATCTATTAGGAATTTATCAGGAGACGAGGACCTCTAATGAAACTCGTAATTGTGCAAACTTAGATTTTCTGTTGTGATCTCTGTTGTGCTGTATGCTTTGCAAACACCATTTATTAGACTTTATAGAGCTGGGAGCCATTTATACAGCACAGAAAGCCAACATATGTGCAGATGCCTTGGTGCTCTCTGTAATCATTGTGATAAGGATTCAGCCATAGGGAGCTGTTGAAGAGTTGACATTTTTATTGCACTGCCTCACGGCACAGAAGCTATTCCAGTATTGGAATAACTACGGTGATCTACAAGTTTTAAACAGACTAATAACACAGGTTGTATAATACTATCTTAAATATATTGTTGCGTGGTATCAGAGGCAATTAGGTTCAGGAGGCAAATTCAAAATAAAAATCAACTTCCGTGTCCTGAATACTAATGAAATGATCTGTCAATTTCATCATTGTTGCTACTGAGTACATAGAATTAGGCTATGGACTCAGCATTTACAATGCAGATTACTGCAGTAATTAAGTTTAGGACCAAAAAACAAGATTGATCGCATAGTTCCATCCTATTACTTGTGCATCCTTCATAGGAAACAACATGTAATGTGTGTTCAACGCACATACACATTTAGACCCTATGTAAAAATTGCATCTTCTGGATTTGGCCTCAGCCAGGCACACCAGCCAATGACCAATGGGGACAATGACCTCAATTAATGTAGATGGTTTGTGTTCAAAGCTCAGGGTTTGCTTTAAGCATGAAATGCACTTTCATTAAGGTTAAAGAAAGATGTGGTTTTCAGTAAGGCTGCATAATGGCCGAGCTATGCATCTTGCAGCAAATCGTCATTTCATGTCACTCTTTGTTACTCTCACACTCCCTGACAAATTCAGCAGCATAGGTTTGAGTGAATAATTCATCAAGGCAGCAGCGAGGCAGCACCAGTTATTTCACCAGAGCAGTTTCATGTCTTCAAATGAAAAAAACATGTTAGTGTGAAACAATTACTGATATTGATAATAACAATGCTTATAATAATAATTATAACTTGCATTTATGTATCACTTTTCAAGGTATCCAAGACAGCTTTACAGGAAAAAATACAAAGTATAGATTAAAAATACTTTACCCTTAATTATATTGATTCATAATATGTCAATTGACCACCAGAAATAATTTGGTTGATAGGCATGAAAATAGATTCAATAGTTTTTATTTTAATAAGAAAAGGTAGAGTATGAACTGTCTGTCAAGGGAAGTTGTGAAAGTATCGATGATGTGATTTCTGTTTTTTCATTGTGAGATAACCTCAATAAATTAAAATATGTCAGTCCTCATCGCTCATAGCTTAAAGCAGGTGCATCAAGAGAGGGAGCCCTCATGTCTTTTATAACGCTATGTAGTTTAAAAAGCCTGGCAAGATCCACTTCCTTCCCTCTGTGCCCCACTTAGAGTGTGATGTGTGGCTTTGTCACATGCTGTCGAGAGCTGATCAGCTTTGGCTTCTCAATACATTTTATCTCTCTGAAAGAGACCCAATTTCACATTTCAAAAGATTAGAGGGCAGAGAACAAAGCCTTCTCAGGGAGAGCGGCAGGGGAAAAAATGGAGTGGAGGGTGCTGTTGGAAAACCTCAGCGTTTCACACTGGTCTTACAGTGTTTACATGGTCTGGCCCAGGAAGCTTCACGATGTCCTATATGTCGGCCTCAGAGAGACAGCTGTCAGATGTGATGTTTACACTACACCCGCAAAAGGCAAGACCCTTATTTAAACTTGCAGCTGGGGAGGCAAGAATCACCTGGTTGTCAAAAGCCGGGAATGAAAGAAAAGGGATACTTCCTATCTGGGTTTCATAAACACATCATGAATAAAGCCCTTCATGTTTCCTAAAATCAAAGATAATATTGTTCAGGGCAAAGGCTAGAAACTAAAGGATTCTGATACATCATTTTCATGATTATGTTAATGCTTCCAGGCTTAGAGGTCAGATGGTTTGAGTTTGAGTTGCCTGAACAATCTCACATTAAAACATGTCTGGCCTTTATGAGCTGAACAGAGAGGGGTGATAAGCCATGCCAGAGACCCCTGCTGGCAAGGCCTTTACTGGGAATGAGATAGAAAGACATTTACGTTGACAAGTCAGTCCCGCTTTTTACTTGCTCCTCAGGTTTTCCGACAGACTTGGTCAGCGGCCCACCTTAAAAACTGGAGTAGTGTGAGATCACTGTTGTTTTAACCTGGCACGCACGTTCTTCGGGTCTGTGTCTCCGTCTGGTTCACTTGCTGAATAGCCTCTCTCCATCTCTTCATCTCCATCACTTGATCGCAGAAAGCAAAGCATGAAAAACACTGGCTGCATTACACCAGGCCCTCCTTTGAAGACTTGGAGATTAAGCTTTGATATTTCAAATTTTTGCCTTTTTCCCAACAGATTCGGCCTCTGTGGTAACGTCTTCTCATGCTATGTTTAGTATGCTAAAGTTTAGTCTGAAATAGCACATACATGTTAAAGTTGAGTCGTGAAAGTTCCGTTATGTTGTCAAGGAAGCAAGAACTGTTTCCTCAAATGATAAAATATATTTGGAAGTCAAACAAACACATTGTTGAGTTGATGCAATTTCAATCTAAAATGTATTAATATGAATGTAGCCTTTAACTATTGAGAGGTCCAAGTTTACCATGGTGTTCTCTAACCCTGATCACCACTGTCTGAGAAGAACATTCGCAAAAAGCTTCTTATTAAAAAAACATGATAATAATCAGGAATGCCCAGTGATTGGTGGCCAATGGCGATCTCTGACCCAGTCTTGAACTGCAGGCCCTGTCACTGCATCATCACCCATCGAATCCTCCATCAGCACCACCATATATATCCCACAGGTTATAAAAAATGTATAAGAAATGTGCAGTTTCAGGCTGGAATGCAGAAATTAAAAGTTGACATGTCGTGATAAAAAAGATCAGTCATTGACAGTTGGATTACTTTAACTACCACCGCAACAGAGGTTATGTTTTCACCCCTGTGTGTTGGTTTATTTCTTGTTAGAAGGATTACACAAACACTACTGAGCTGATTTTCACCATACTGGTGGGAGAATGGGACATTAACCAAGAAATAATCAATTAAATAACTGGGTGAATCCAAGCAATGGGACAGACCCAATGTTGTGTTTCTTGACCTTCTCCCTTATTTCCCAGAGAATGAATCATGGATCTTGACAAAATACAAATTTGACTTATTAAGAGAACTAGTATCTATGAGTGTGTGTAGTTTGTGTGGATCCAAATAGAAATCCAGATCCAGCAGATTTAAATGTGGTATCTCAAAGGGGCTGTTGGGACTTGGTAGAGGTGCAGTCTATTGAGAGCCAGTCTAATTGTAAAGGAAATCATAAAAACTGTGCTATAAATACATTTCATGAGCTTATTTACTTCTATTGAGGTGTTTAAGTAATTACACTTGTTTTTTTTTGTTTTTTTAAGAAATCCCACAAATTTCTGTGAATGAACTGCTATTCTTCTTTATAAAAAATAAATATAAATGTGACTGACTATATAGGCTGAACAGTCTTTCTATCTTTTCAGGTTTTCCTGACCTGGTTCCTGATCCCAATTATGTCCAGGCCTCGACATACATCCAGAGAGCGCACATGTATTCTCTCCGCTGTGCTGCAGAGGAAAAATGTCTGTCAAGGTAAACTCAATTCTGGTCGCCCTTTACCGCCAAGCTTTGATTTATTTATACATTCTTTACTTTTTCAGTGGGTTCACTCTCATGTCGCAGCATCTAGAATGTGCTTGCCCCTACAGGTTATGTTTTTTTATATTTTCATTGTAATGGTTTTTCCTGCATATTGAGGGCAGGATTGTGGCTCAGTGTTTAGATAAGAAAATATGAAATTTATGTCAAAATAGTATCACATAACCACACCTAACACCCCAACACTGTCGTAGTGCTGGAGAATGGTGTGGCTGCACCAATTATCATTCCTTTAAAGGGGATGTAAGTGCTCAGTATTGTTTGTATTTATTTGACCAAACACAACTGTCAACTGGGGGGACATTAAACCCAGGATGCATGTTGTTAAATTGGCTTATTCTCTGCAATTAAATTCTCATTAAAAAATTAGGTGTTGCATGATGCAGATCTTTATTAAATGATGCAAACTCTTATTGCATAACTTGTTTTCTGCAGCGAAGGGGATTTAGAAAATTGTAACAGGCCGGTAGGGGTGGGGCTTAATCTGCCTGGAATAGGTCCTGAATGGCAGGTTTTTACCTCTATTCTACATCTGGTGATTTGGACAAGTAAATTGGAAGTGATAGATTGTGTTTCCTGTCCTGCCCTCTGATAGACTGGTTGCAGGTTCAGGTTGCACTCTGCTTCAGTACTTTACAAACATTTGTTTTTATGAACTGCTTTACCCTTTGAGTACCTTTACCCATTCAAAATTATAAAATAGCCCAAAGGATTATATATACTCTTTGAAATAATATCTGAAAGAGGTCATGCATTTTGTTCATCACCAGCATAACAGTGAACCAAAATACTATAGTCACCTCCAGGGATCCAGGCTGCCTTTAGTTTCATTTCTCTGTGTCTGTGGATAGAATCCCCTGAGCCCCAGCCCTGGGCCCTTTGACTGTCTCTGCACTAAGGACACTATTGAAATGATGAAAGCGTGCTGTCCCCATGGCTGCTCTATTTGCCCTCTTCCCATCACAAGCACAGCCATCCCTCAAAGCCCTTTCATATCCTGTCTGAGTTTGCAGCAATCACATACAGATGGGCTGTTGTAATTTGCCATACACTCGAATGTCAACAGCCACAAGACACTCGCCTCACATCTTGGGGGTATTGAAGTGTTGTGCCTCCTTTTCCGCGAAAAAAGAGAGTGTTCCCTGTGTCCATGTTAGAAATGTCGAGAAACGGCTGTTGTGTGTAAAATGAATTATTGAACAGAGATCCTCCTGCTTCCAAGCCTTTTCAAATCTGATCCTTTTTTTCTCCTATTCCTTGTCTTAGGTATGAGAAACAGACATGCTGACATTCCTTTTGGCAGCCACTTGTGCAGTTTCCCCTCACCGTGTTCTTGTTTGTTGTATGTCTCTGCCATTCAGCTCTGCCTATGGCCCTGAGACCAGTGACTACGATGTCAGGGTCTTGCTGCGATTCCCACAGAGGGTGAAGAACAAGGGCACTGCCGACTTCATGCCGAACAGGCCACGTCACACCTGGGAGTGGCATAGCTGTCATCAGTAAGTGCTAAATACAAAACAGATTTTATCCTATCAGCTTGTCGGCTTTATTCACAATAATATCAGCTGCTGTGGTAACCAGGGAGTCGACAAGCACTTCTTTGTCAGTCTGATTTTATTCTTACACATTGTATTTTTTATGTCTGTACATATGGGCTGGTACATAACAAATAGATGGATGCTTGTTTTGGTTTTATAAGTTCTAAAAGTTGTAAAATTTCCGATGTAGCTGTTGTTAGTGGGGAATTTGTAAATAATAATGTTCCATGAATAATATTTAAATAATCTACGGAATCATGATAAATGGTATTTTGTACTTCTTGGTCCAGTCAGGAAGAGACTTGACTATTTTATTTGTTTAACTCTACATCCACCCAGGCAACAGCAAGTAGAATAAAAGGGTGAAAAAGCAATCCAGCTTACACTTATGATCTTATTGTGCGTTCATGAGGTGTTGGGAGGAAATTGGTTCCAAATTGACATAAACGCTATCTCAAGTCGGAACAACAATGTTGGTACACAAGTTGCAGGGTTTTAACATCATCACCTATAAACCAAAAAGCTTTAAATAGGTGGAAAAGGAGCAAGTGAATGCAGAGAAAGAATTAAAGGTACATTATGTCTGTAAATACTGTTTATTTGCACAAGTATTGCCATCTCACTAACTTTAAGGGCATGAAGGCAGCATTATTAGCTAGATGTCTAAACAGCTGGGACACCAACATGACACGATATTCCATGGCCTGCGATGGGAGGGTGAAGTAAGCTTTAAATTCAAAATGGAAATGGAATTCATGAATTACTTTGCTGATTTAAAAGACTCCATTAATTTCAGTTCAAAGATTCAGAGTCACTCTTCATAGTTTGGTCACTTTTTTTTGGCGGGACCACAACGATGAGTCAGCCTTGGAAATACGAAAGTTCCCGACAGGCCGACTAACTGACTGTGTGATGAAGCTAGAGCATTTGTCAACTGATAAAATATTTGTGTTTCCACGTTTGCTGCTGCTTTTTTGAGATTTTTGACATGAACAGTTTCCATTACATCTTCAGGAAGGGCTTTATGATCCTTTTAGCGACTTCCTATTTTAAAAAAAGAGCCCAAGTTATTGCTTTCCCCTTTTGTAACTATACCTGTGTCTGCCTCTTATTAAAATTGGCAGGCTTGGAAGCAACTGCTGGTCTAAATGGGCTGCATTTCAGTAACTATGTCTTACTTACATCTTTTGTCTGCCAACAGCAGCAGAAAAAAACAGGTAAATGAGAGAAACTTCACTGGGAATTTGCTTGTATTGAAATAATGGACAAGTGAGCGTAGACTTTCATACAGTTTTTATTTACTTTCCATTGAAGGGAGTGTTTTTAGCATTCCCACAAGTCGCACATTGCTGTTTGAAACTGTTTGACCTGATCTTGTTCCTGAGCTAATCAGTTGCTTCACCTTAATTGCACAAATAATAGTTTGTCGTCCTCAATGGTGCCTGTGGCCCTTGCAGGAATCATTTCATTCTGACCAAATGGAATGATAGCCATAAGCTAGGGTCACAGAAAAGTTTGCTTTTCATCTGTTCATGTGTTTTGAGGGCATAGCTTAGATCAGTGATTCTCAAATGGGGGTACACGTACCCCTGGGGGCACTTGAAGGTAGTCCAGGGGGTACTTGAGATTTTTTTTTAATATATTTAAAATTAGCATCCATTCAAAAACACGGAGGGACAAGTACCAAAGAAGGCGAAACCAGAGCAGAGAGCCTTCCCTAAACAACACCGTGAGAGTTTGTGCCTCTTCGGAGGGGCGCTAAAACGTAAAAGTTTTCCGTTGTGAAGTTAATGATTCATAACAAGAAGTCCGCGTCTCTACCAGTACCCTTTCAAAATAAAAGCATGTAATACAAAAGCGGAAACGAAATTGTATGACCTTAAAGCGAGCAAATATTTCACAATAAAATAACAGCTGGACACTTCAATAATATTAACAATAACATAGATTGGGTTATTTACACTTTTTGTGTTTTCTGTGGGGAGAGATTAGCCAACAGTGGCATTAAGCCACCACATCTTCAGCGGTATCTCCAGACAAAACATGAAATTCATGTTGGTAAGCCACCTGAGTTTTTTAAGAGGAAACTTTCTGAATTCAGGTCATCTCAAGACACAATGCGAAAAGCCTCCCCAAAGCAAACGGAAACAAGCTACCTGTCAGTATTCTTTTCGATCTTTAAAGAAGATATTTTAAGATGATAAATATTAAAAAAATATGTTTTGAGCTAATCTTTTATTTAAAACTAAGTTAATGATTTATTTTTTGTGAAGAAGTGTTTAGCTATAATTAAGTTCATGAGTTCAGTTCGAGAACATATCTTTATAATGATCCCAAAAGAGGTCACTTTAAGTTGATAATTATTTTGAGGTGCACAAATCTTTATTTATATTGAGATAATAATTAAAGTCTTTAGTTATTTTTATATCTTTTTATTTCGAAATAGTTCAAGAGAGACCAATACAAATGAGCAATGTATTTTGAATGTGTCTAGTTACAAGGCTTAATAAATCACATTACATCTTTCTTTCAACCAAAAATGCTTTGCGCTGGTTAGGGGGTACTCGGCAGAATTTTTTCTTCGAAGGGGCTACGTCACTGAAAAAAGGTTGAGAACCACTGGCTTAGATGACCGGGCTGATGAGGGGCCGGGATGTATCAGTTATATATTTTCAAATTGTTGGCTGCTCTGGCTTGAAGGTACTCCAGGGGGTACTTGAGATTTTTTTTTAATATATTTAAAATTAGCATCCATTCAAAAATCTTTGAAAAATTGTTATTTAACAAATATTCAATAAAATATAAGTGTAAGTTCATGAACTAAATTGTATATTCAGTAGGCTCTGGGTTTCTGGGTTTTTTAATTATCCTAAAAAACTCCAGGGTTATATATTTTCAAATTGTTGGCTGCTCTGGCTTAGCACCCTGGCTCTAAATATGTACCTCTGTTGATTCAGTATGTTGGTAGTCCAAGCTGTCAAATTCAATTCAATGCAAGACTACGACATATACAAGCAGTGAACCCAGGGTTAATATCTCAGCAGCCAATTATTACTGACATAAATATCAGATCAGAAATGGGCTGTCTCGTAATGTTACGTAATGTGAATCTGCACCAAGATTTAATGGGTTCTTCTTTGGGTCATTTGTCATCCTTTCGTGATACATTGTTATTTTTGTTTGATTTTGCTTGGTAACAGACTTTAGTGAAACGTGAGTGAAAACCATGTGTACTGGAGGTAATAAGATGAGTTTCCAATGAACCACTGCACTAAACTACTGATTCAGTCGGGGACAGCAGTGGTTACCTTTGAAAAACTGTTTTTATATAAAGTTATCACCTCTAGATCAAACTAACTGACCTTGTGTAATACAAGATCAGCAGCTCTCACCCTCTCATCACTGGGAGATGACTGTAACTCAGCCCTCATAGTCCCAGCTGGCCTCATTATATCCAGTGGACACTAGAAGAAAAAACGCTTTGGCAGCAAATGAGTTTGGATGTAGGCCCTGGTTTGTAAAATATTATAGCGCTTGCTTGTCATTTCTCTGGTGATGGCCCACCCCTGAAGGCGTAACCTCGGCACTAACGTTTCAAATGCCTGGGTTCATGGTGGGTTTGCAGGGCAGTGGGAGTCCTCTGTTGAAGTGGAGCACTGTGAGGTTGTTGACTTTGAAAGTTTGCACACAGTATGTTTCATTATGCTGCCCTAAAGGGGGGGTCAAACCTATGGAGTTCATTTATGAGTCAACCACGCGTGAAATAGAACAACTGGTCGATACACTCTCGAATTCCACTGTACATGAAAAACGATGATATTAAACATTGTGGCTTTGATCAATTCAGAGAGCAGTTATCTCCCTCTCTCTCTCTCTTATTGTGTCTTCCTCAGTGGACAGACTTTAGTTGGTTTAGCCAGAGCGGCACTGGCTCAGATGGAGCAGCTCTGCAGGGACTGCTGATGAGGTGATTCAGAGGCTATCGTCATTGTTTTATAACATGGTATTCCATGTGGACTGGGCTCTTATCACACTTCCAGAGAGTCCTCCCGTGCACTGACGCTTTATTGTACCAGGCTCTATACTCTATACTGTCCTCATCTTGGAGGAATGTCGACTGGCCTTTGGAGATTGGCAGTGTTGTTGGCACTGTCTGACATCAGTCTGCATTTACACAGCAGTTCCCAGGGGGCAGAAAGCCAAGGATAATCATTCCACTGGCTTGTGTGATCGGAATGACAAATCAATCCATTCCTCCTGTCAGGCAGTGACACCAGATCAAACTACTGTTAAGGTATAAGGGTTACTGGGACGCAGCGTTTGGTTACAAAGAAATCTCTTTAGGGGGAAGAAAATCTCAAGCTCAGATTCTCACAATAAACTTCCCTGCCCCACATTTTTGTCGAATAAGCTGTGTGGTTGACAGCTTTGCTTCTCCCTACATTCACTCTTGGGCATTAGAGGAAGGAAGGGGGACAGCATCCTCTTGTGTATCACAGGCTGTGAAAATGATGGAATCCTGTGTATTTTTTTTTTAACCAATATGAGGAAACAGAATCCAAATCGACTTTTGTTTTCATACCAATTAGAGTGGCCGTAATTGAAATTAACTTTTATTTTCTACACTTCAAAAGTTATTTGAATGGTTCTTCGTCTTACCCCCAACTTGTTACTCAATTTTACTAAATGTAGAGATAGAAATCTGTATCTGAATTTTTTTTTAATCTTCTTTGTTGACATTCTCCTCAAGTCCCGATAGCCATCAATAAATAAAGTTGTCTGGAAGAAAAAACAAGTGAACAATGTCTGTGGCCCTTCCAGGAATCTGGACAAATATTTTAATTTGGTTCAACTTAAATGGTTCACTCGTCTGTTACCAACCAACCTGCCCTTGCTCTTATTTGGTATGACCAGAGTCTTCACAAGCCATAGAGACATACACCGCTGAGGCAGGGACAATAGCCAGAAGTTTGAGTGAGTTACGGAGAAGTGAGCTAGTAGTCGTCAGGCAGTGAGCGTTCATGTTTTTTGAGAGCGCAGCTTTGACCAAAGACCCGACTGGAGGGAGTGAGATGCATCAGTTGCATTTTTTTCCAGGATAATTTTACTAACCCTAGCTTAAAGCTACGTGACCTTTGTTAAAAAAGGATCGTGGCAGCTGTTTGTGCAGGTGCTTGGACATACATGTTCATATTCAGATTATACTTCATGAACGACAAACACCAGGCAATTTGCGTAGTTACTGTAACTATACTGTAGATTTCAGTTTCACAACCAGAATTGTGATCTGAGCTTGTTTGTTGAAAATGGCTCATGTCTATGAACACGACCTGGAATGCTTGGTACATTACGATTACAAGCTTTTCTTGTTAAGTCCTTTTATGTGTTCTTCCAACACCACATTCTCTGCAGCTGACATCGTCAGTGAGGGAGAGTCCAGGAATCCAAGGAGGCCGGGGATTTTTCCAGGCACATCGTAGTCCAGCTCCTCCTATTCCCACTCTTTTCCTCTGCCTCCTATACTCCGTCTTTCTGTTTCACACACACCATCACATACTGTAGATTATCATCTCAAAATTGCCACTGTAATGAATGCCAGGTTTAGGAACTCAAAGGGCCTCCAGTTCCCTCCCTGGGAACTGGAGGGAACTGGAGCACAGTGTGAATGTGTACCCATGTGCCCCACAGGGTATATATAAGTCTATGAATGGACATGGATCCATACATTATCATGTCAACAAATACTAGAGAGTAAGTTATGCCCAAAGTCACAGTAAAAATATGTTTGGCCCCAGATAACATCTCCCAGGTTTCTACCTGAGCCTTACGTCTAATTGGTTTCCTCTCCACTGGAAAGAACGAGGCCTTGAATGGTCACTTCACTTCATCAGTGGAAAGTACCCACTTTCCATCCAGGTCGTCTTTCAGTCTTTAATGACTGTTGGAGTTAAAGCTGTTGCTATGTTGAAACTTGGGCCATGAGGTAACACGAAAGAACAATATTTATATAGTGTGAGTTAGTCTGACTGTCAGAGAGCCAGTGCTTACCTCACCTGCTACAACAACTAAAGTCAACACCACTTAACTATACTGTATGGCGCCATTTATGAGTCACTGAAGAACAGAAGTATACCTTTTAGTAAACCCATAAAGGTTTCTTTAAATCTTGTGTTGTATAATTTCATTTGGGCTGACCCCCTCAAGAACATTTTAACTTTGTTATTTGGATCAACATTTTATGGAGGATTTGCTTTAAATCTGATCATTACCTCCGGCAATGAGGTCATTTGTTTTTACTTTGTTGTCTGTCTGTCTTTTAATTAGCAGCATTATACAAAATATACTGGACGGATTACAGAGAAATTTATTGGAAAGATATGGTATGGGTCAGGAAAATACCCATTGCAAATGCACCCGCATGAATGTCACTCTCATGCCACTATTGATCGCAATAGATCTGGATTGACAGGTACAAAGAGTAAAAGGTAAAATAAAGGTTCTCACGAGATGAGAGAGAACATTTTAAAGAAAGTTATAGAAAAAATTCCAGGACCTGCTTCTTTGTCTGTGTCTGCGCCAACATTTTTTTGTTTTCCAGTGCACCATCCTTCAACCAAGGTTTCTTTAGAAATCCACTCAGAAGTTTTTGTGTAATCCTACCGCCAAAATCGAACAGACAGGGGTGAAAACATAACCTCTCTGGCAGATGAAATTAAAAACACTAAATAAATCATTATTGTGCACCCTCTTGTTTGTTGTTTTATCATAACTAACTTTGGTAACAAGAAGGAGAATCCCTTTATTGGACACAAAGTTTTTTTTTTTCTTTGAAAGGGGAAGATTCCGCCCTCATACATTATTTGAGAGTAGAAACCTCATTAAACTAACATGTAAACACTCCAGAAATTCCCTATTGGCAGCTGAGATGTTCCCTTCTTATTAAATGTTGTGTTAAATTAAAAAAGAGTGCCACCATAGTGTGTTCACATATAACCGTGTTGGCGGCTGGGGACATGCCTTGTTCATACCACTGGGATATTGTATCCCGCTAGCTAATAACAATGACTGACAGTAAATTATATCAACTTGTTTTTTCAATTTTATGTGCCCTGGACTTGGCATTTTTTCTGTATGGTTTGAGCATTATGATACATACAGTGCAATACAACAAATGCATGCAATCTAGTAACCCATTACAAACTGATTCAATAATGGCCATTGAGTTAGATGAACACCTTTCTGAGCTTCATAAACGTTGGATTTATTTGTTGAGCTGCTGTAATTAGATTGCAATAGATTTTGCCACCTGGGAATTCTCAGTCTTATCATACTATCTTTGTTGTGCCTGTGACTATTTATGTGACAGATAGAAACCTTATAGCCATGCTTCATATTCAGTGCCGCTCCACAGCCTCCCCCTACCCAAGACCACAAGATTTGTACCTGTATTTACTCACTTTATAGCAGATCTCTCACCTGAATTGTCATACTGGAGAAAATCATGGTTTGCTCATACTGCTGGGTAATTTCTGCCAACTGTTAACCTATACAGTTTCGGACCACATTGCACAACTTGCTAATATCTCATTTGCAGGGCGCATTCCCTATGGTAATCAGAATCAGGATTTATTGCCAGATAGGTTTACAAATGCAAGTAATTGGCTGTGGTGTGTTTGTGCAAGTATGAATCTAAAAAATAGGAAACAAAATAAAATATGAAAAACGTCTATGCTCCAGGGAAGGAATCGTGCAATACTTTTGTAAGTGTCATCAGTCCAATCCAGTGATAGGCTCCCGGGCCTTATTGATGAGGCCAGCAGCACACACACACACACACACACACACACACACACACACACACACACACACACACACACACACACACACACACACTTCTGGTATGAGCTAATTAACCACATTCATTCATCATTAGTTTGTTAATGTTGTACTTCAGCTATACTTTAACGTTGCCATTAATTATTATCCATTGTCCTTTCATATTTAATGATGTTTTCACTCAAGGTGCAGCATCACTTACAAACCTGTTAACCAATGAGTTCAGCAGCTTGAATACACAGACAAATGGACTTTTCTTTTGAAATTCACATGTTAACGTGTCATTACGATGTATATTAATTTTGATCAACTTCCTCTTGATTATTGTTGAAAAGGCAGACATGACACATTGGAATAACACTGATTGCTGAACTTTTGTCCTTTGATCAATCTGACAGGCACTACCACAGTATGGATGAGTTCAGCCATTATGATTTACTGGAGGCCAGCACTGGCCGTAAAGTGGCAGAGGGTCACAAGGCGAGCTTCTGTCTAGAGGACACCACCTGTGACTTTGGTCACCTGAAGCGCTACGCCTGCACCTCTCACACTCAGGTACAGCCCATGGACACATGAGAGGAAATTCAGTCAAATGATTTTGAGGCTAATAATAAATGTGAGGTTGAACTAGAAATGAAAAAAAACAGACAGCTTCCTGCCCTGAAATCTTGTCCCTCAACTATGGATTCTGCATATTCACATGTTGAATCTGTTAATTGATAAAATTGACACTACATGCTTTATCGACGACATGGTGATATCCATCCACTATGGTTTTGCCAGAAAAACTTTTTATTTCATTAAAACAGTTAAGTGCAACTAAGTAAAAAGTTAGGTTAGCTAGAGTTGGATTTATTCAATATCCTGCTTGTGTTTGCTGACCTAAAATTCCTACTGTTAGTGGCTCAGATCAGTATTCCTCACCTGTGTTTCCCTCACCACCTTCTTTAATTCAGGGTCTGAGCCCCGGCTGCTATGATACATACAATGCTGATATCGACTGCCAGTGGATCGATATCACAGACATCAAACCTGGAAACTACATACTAAAGGTAAGACTCTGTTATGTGTGGACATACAGTATTCAATATTAAAGCAAGTTTTTGTACAACACGGGGTCACGGCTCATGGAAGACCATGAGGGTCTAAGATACCAAAACAAATTGATCCAGGTTTTAAAAGAGTTATAAAGTTCAGAAGTTGTTATGTTGCTAGTTATTCAGCATTCTTCAAGTTGCTGAATTTCGTGGCTCAGTGGCTCTGCATCCCCATCCATCACACTGTCTATTTTCATGCATATTTGATTTGGTCAATATGCGTGCAAGATGTATAGCAAGCACACAAAAGTCTGAAGCATCGTTGGGCCAATTATTTGTTTGTTGAGATTCATGGTGAATTGTAATTTGCTTTCCTTCCTTTGTCTCCAGCTCCAGGTAAATCCCAAATTCTTGGTAAAGGAATCAGACTACACCAACAACGTGGTCAGGTGTAACATTCACTATACAGGACGGTTTGTTCGAACAACCAACTGCAAGATAGCACAGTAAGTAACATGGTTTGTACAGTATTTTATAGCATTGTTGGTCATTGATTATTATAATAGCAAAGCTCTAAAAATCTCCCGTTTATGATTGATTTTTGATTCTGTGGCAATTTATAGACATTGTTATTTTACAGAATCAGAACTAAAAGGCAAATTTGAAATCAGGGTTTGTGTTATTTTCTCACAAATGATTGACAGTTAACCACATGACAAGACGAAGTCTAAATGCAGTTTGATGAAGATCCTCGCAGTGCTTTGAACTACTTAGAGGACTTAATGTGCTCTTGGCGGAAATATTTGGTGTCATGAATTATGGTCTTCATTTAAAATCGAAAGCCTCTGAAACCCTTATATTTTCCCTCAAAGGAAGAAGGGATGTTGAACATGATTGAACTTAGAATTACTATTACATCCTTTTTGCTATTATATCACCTCATATGGAGAGTGGGTACAGACAAGCAGAACGTCAGTAGGTTCAAGTGCTCTAGTAGGTTCAAGTGCTGCAGTCGGTCTTAGTCAATGTACAGTGAAATAAAAAGAATGGCTGCCAAAGCATTAGCAGGGTTCCAGAAAACTGGATATAATGGTTAGATTCAAAGTACTGTTGCCAATACAGAAATTATATGCAAAGCAGATACTAAGAGCCTTACTACCAGAGGTGTTGCAACAGGGTAGGCAAACCAAGCAATTGCCTCGGGCTCACAGCTTAGAGGGGGCGCCATGAATGGCTGATTATGACAGTACACCAACGACAATGTGGTGAGAACCCTCTTAAATGCTATGATCAGCTATGTACAGGAGACTGAAAAGAAGCTATGATTGGAAAGCGCCTCACGAGGCCCCCCAGTTTGATGGAGTGTCCCCAGGTCACTTTTGCCTGGAGCCCCTGCCTAATACCATTATAGTTATTATAGCGGGAAAAAAAAATCTAAACAAAATGTATCCATTCTGATATCAGAATCAGAAGTATTTTTGATTTAATTTGTACAATTTGTTTTGACTTTCAACAAAATGGAAAAATTAGATTAAACATTGAATTATAGGTTAATATTGTTTAGTTTTGTTTACTTTAGCTTAGCTTAGCTTGCATTTGAAATGAGATGTTGCTTTAATGTGTGTGTGTGTGTGTGTGTGTGTACTATTGCTAATTACAAAAGAGTGTATTGACATAATTTACTGTTTATATTATTAAATGAAATTACTATAATTGACTACAGTAGAAATGTCTGTAACTAGGCATGTCAAACCATTACTCAACATAACTAAGCCTGCATGAGGCTGTAGTGATACTCTGATGTATTTTTTTTACGCCTTCGGACAAAATCTGTTCCACAACCAGAACTTATTGTGTATTGTTAGTGTGAACAACGATCTTTGGGCCTAAATCAAACCAAACTTGACTATTCCATAACCTATAATATGTGTTTATTATTGTCACCATGTCGATGAAGGCTCATTGCTGTTCAGCTCACATTAAAAAAAATACAATTAGTGAACTACAGTTATTATAGCAAGAACCATTTGTGGAACCAAATTAAATTGTCAAGTCAAACTCACATAAAAAATAAAAGATAAATAGAAATATATAACGCCAAGCCTCTTACCATGTGGTGGGGATAATTCATAATTGTGCACATTAAAAGGATAACAGTGTGTAAACACCAAGCTTCTTTAAAATGGTCCAAAGGGACCAAAAAGGTGAACAGAAACACATTGTCTGTAAATACAATGTTAAGCGAGATCTATTTGATATATACTATTTGATTTTGCCCTACCTATCACTGTATATAAGTTATATTCTTTCCTATTGTGTCAAACTCCTTGAGTGAATCTGGAGCCCTACATCTCCTCTGAGTGTTTTTTGTTGTTTATTTCACAGGTCTTGAACAGGCACTGGGAGGCTGCCACACAAGAGTGACCCTGATTGCTATTCCGTTGAAATGTGAATGGAATCCATTTGTTGTTAGTTCATTGTTGATGTTGTTTGTCTCTATTCTTCTTTTGCTGTTTTGGTATGCTGCACCTGTGCTGAACAAGTGCTCTCTGGCACTGAGAAGAATGTCGGGGGGGAGAGGGTTATTAGACACACAATACATATTATACATCGATATCACAATAATGAACCAACAATTCAGATCCCTGCAATCAACAAACTATATTGCAACCCTATCAATCAGGTTTGGACACACATTTGGACATATTATTGTCAAAGACAGCTATACTGTATCTGCGCACATAAATCTATATGCAAACCCCCCACACAGTGGCTCTCCTTGAATTTTAAATAAAGCATAAAATTGTGCCAGAGCTGAAAGGAGTGACTTTTAATAGGTCAGGGCTCAGACAAATTCCCCCCAAAACTAAATTAGGAGACAAAGTCTTCTCAAGTGCATTCATCCATGCAGTGTGGGGGCAGACAAATATACCCAGTGACTCAGAAGAGGTATAATGTGTTAGCTTTGTTTTTGTCTTCACTGCCTCAGTGGCTAGGATACTGTGATTCTCTGGGCACATGCTGTTTAATGTTATGTTATCAGCAAGAAGAGGACAGCAGGTCCTATTTTCATTTTTCAGCTACATCAAATCGTAAAGTCCGGATAAAGACGGACTGTCAATGCTGCGTGCTGCACCCTCTAGTCCCCATTCGTCCTTTCTTATTTCAGTAAAACAGGAACAGGAAGCTCCGCTGGCAGAAAATGGTGCTTTCCAGAAATCAAGACTGGCAGTAGGTTAACCCTGTGTTTACACTGTCCTGGAGTCTTTTCTTCAACTACCAACACTGGTCAGATGGCACATATGTCATCTACACCTTTTGAAGAATGTATATACAAATATTCCACACGTGCATGACTTTAACGGTGGAGATTATTTTTGTTGTAACTGTTTGTACTTTGTTTATCCATTCTGACCTGTTACTGTAATTTGGGAAATCTTATATATTTTCTTTGATTATCTGAATTATACAAAGTGTGTGTGTGTTATTGGAAGGAAAAAACACTACTGCTACAGACTTATTATTAATGCAGAGTGCCAGAAAGTCGTCTACCTACCTCTCCAACCGAGTGAGCTGTTGATTACTGTTAACTGTTTAGTTTCCTTTGGAGAACCCTGCCATGGCTGTTTATGACAGCACACAGGAAACCTTCAACTCTACTGCTTCTATCAATGTATACGTGATCTGGTACAGCAGACAATGACTTTTTACCTACATTACCACCAACCTAAAGTCATAATCCTTAAGATTTCCGATATTGCTGCGGCACATGTCACAGGTGACAAATTCCGTTTAATACTACAGATCCCAAAGTGTGTTTCATGCTGCACATGGTAAAAGTAGTTCTCCACCCAAAAGAAGGACACAGTAACAGGAGGAGTTGTAGTTGTAGTCAGTTGCCTGAATCTGTTGGTGAGGGGCAAGATAATGTGGGTGGAAAACATCTGGTTTCCATGTATAGTTTGACCAATTACATTTAATCTGCATGCATATGCAGCTAGCTGTTTACACAGATTACCTAAAACTCTGGACCTAAAACACCTACAGAAAGTATCACTGTTTGTGTTGTGT
This sequence comes from Platichthys flesus, assembly GCF_949316205.1. Classification (NCBI taxonomy): domain Eukaryota; kingdom Metazoa; phylum Chordata; class Actinopteri; order Pleuronectiformes; family Pleuronectidae; genus Platichthys; species Platichthys flesus. The sequence goes on along the minus strand of NC_084945.1, from coordinate 20,073,663 downwards.
GTGGAGAAAAGTTTGACTCAAACTTTGAACAGTGTGTGGAAAACTGAAACTGGAGTCCATTGCCTTTACCCACGGAAGCTTATTTGTCGACAAGATTGTTGCTAATCTGAAGCATCAGCATTCTGTTATTGCAGCAGTGATCCAGTGTAAAGGAAGCAAACAGTAAAGAGTGAGGATGATATCAGTGAGATACATTTACCAACAGCAGCAGTAGATTACTTACCTGTACTGCTGTCTAATGCATATGGGGGCAGTTTTAATGGAGTTTGAAAATAGTGAATCCTGCCACTTACAATTATAGCAAAATGGGATTTGACATCATTACAATCTTAAGGATTATTACTTTCAGAATGTGTATGAGTGTGATTACGGAAGCAACATTTCCCAGCGATAATCTGGATCAAACAATGACCAACCACCAACATTATTAAATGTGTTTTTTCATTCTGCAATTTCTGCCTTCTGTTTCTTATGTAGAATAGGCCTATTGCACCTAGTACGTACATATGTCACCTTGTACTGTAAAAAGTCAGCTGATTAATTTGATCCACTCTGGTAGCTCACTCAAAAAACTGTACATTTGGAAAGATGCATCAACACGTGACTCTGACATCAAGTGGAACAACAACATAAACGTAGGTGACAGTTAAGGAGCATCCTTGACATGCAGTGATGGAATTTGTATTCAACACCTGTCAAAATGTCATATAGCCTACAATAAATGCATTTACACATCTCCTGGGCTCAGAGTGGGATACGAATGCTATTAAGCTTTCTTACAGTGGTGGTTCATTCTTCAGATGAGACCACATCGACAGGTTTACGTCGGATACATGTCAGTAGATCCAAAGAAGGGGCAAATGAAAAGTGTGACAAATTATTGGATCCATCTGCTGCATAGAAGATTAGGTGTGATTTGTTTAATACATGAAGGCATTTTTCCAGGTGTTGTGTGTGATTTTTTTCTACACATGATTCCGGCATATGGATGCAAATAAGACCCTTACAAATGTAGAAAATCCCACACTGCATATATAGTAATACAAACAGGGGGCACAGGTGTTGTAGATACACAAATCAGTCCCGCTATTTGTTGATGCTGTTGAAGAGTTCCTGGCTGATGTTGAGATGTGTCGACGATGACAAATATTCTGACTGGTTCATATTTCCATTATTGTCACACACTGTCACTCCACAGCCACAGACCCATTCATCTCTGCAGGTTTACTCTCCGTGTCATCTTGATTCTGAACATGACATGGAGCAGGATGCTGTGTTGCGACAATGCGAGAGGAGCTTGTGATGTTATCAGAGCTAATGCCTCGTTTACAGGCTTTCAATGCAGTTGCACACTTTTCATTATCTAATAGTACCAGTGACTTGAAGAGTAATGGTGATTATGTGACCCACTGGCATATGGAAATGTGAACCAATGAAAAGCACTAGAGTTATTACAAGCTTCAATCACACTTTGATGATTCAAAAGTCCTGATAATATTGAGTCACCTCATCCAAGTGTAAACAGAAGCACAAATACACTATAAACATAACAGTATGAGGATTCATCTCAGAAATAAATGTGAAGAACAATTATTATCACAGCAAGATTTTTTTTTATATGTTGTCTTTTCAAAATTTTGCATTCACTTACAATACTCTAGTTGAGTCCCAGATTTGGCCTACACTATAACACTGTCTCACTGTCTCACTGCCACACTGTCATCTGGCCAACATACCTTGTGGAGTGAGGCACTTGGGTTGCTCTCCTGTTCGGTAAATGTGGGCCACAAGTAAGCCATCGCAATACCACATGTCAAATAAAGGTGCTTTGAAATTGGCCAAATTAGTTGGGTGCTATTAAGGCCAAATTCTCCATCTACCGCATGGGCCACTTAGGGTTCAGATCCAGATTGCACTTTGCTAGCTTCAAGCTCACAGCCATTTTGTCTGGCCCAAGAAGGTCAGAAGTGCCTGAAGTGGCCCAAACCCAATTGATTACATTCCACGTGTCTGTAGATGGGGTAAACAATCATTACCATGGGTGTCTGTGACAGAATAAAACAATGTAGCTTATATTAAAGCCCTGAGGCTCAGTTCGGGTTCGGACACAAAACACAGATAGCCCATCGGGTTTAGGTCGGGCTCAGTCAGAAAGAGAGTAAAACCTGAGCTGTACTCTTCTACATATGGCTCAGAAGCAATAGAAGAACAAAAGTAATGAGGGGGATATGCAAAATGATTGCAAGGTAACGCAACATGCATTTTGAGGTAACACAATCGTATTATGAGTGAACGCCAAACATATTGGGGACGGAAGAGTAATCTTCCCAAAGATTCTCACCCTGACCCTTTTGGGGCTTCTCGTTGGGAGGGGCTGGTGACAAGGTATCAACTCAATTTTGAATTGAAACTATACCTTATGGTGGAAAAAAATGGGTTGAATCAACTTCATTCTGACAAATTCTTGGCAAAAACTGGATATTAGCAGCAATGATATTTATACTCCATGGTATTGCATTGCACTCTGCCCTGTACCTAATAAAATGGTAACACAGTGCAGATTGTGACTGGCTGGTGGAGGCATACAGCTGCGAGGTGGTAATTCTGCTGTGAAATATCCTATTTGGAACAGACAGAGACATTCCTTGTTGAAGTATTTCCTGTCGCCCGGAGGAATGAGAATCCATTATCTGGTTGTTTTGATACGCAGTTCTCACTCTCATATTTCGTCCTAACAAAACTCTGACCCCAGTGAAGGGACTTCCTCTTGTTATGGTTTGTTCAGGCTGTTCACACAAAATCGGCCCATTCCAGCGTTCTGTGCCACATTGGGTTGCTTTGTGAAAGTGATGCAGTACGTGGCGCTTTACTTTAATACATATGTGTTTATTATGTTAATGTGGCTGCATGTGTTTGTTTTTTGTATGTTTGTTTGTGTATGTGTGTGAGAGAGACAGACAGGAGCGGGGACAGACAGATGGGCAACTCCTAATGAGGGAGAAGACAAATGATTCGTTGAATTGTTTTTACTTAGAGGTAATACTTTTCCAAAAAACCACTGCATAGACTTTGCTTGACCTGTTGAAAGGTTTTCATTTTTCACAAGCAGGCCTCCATTTCTACTTTCACATATTTTCATAAAATCTGGTTAAGTAGCATAAATTAAGTCTGATATTTATTCCTCAGTGGGATGCAGCCAAAACTGCACAATGTCCACCAGGAGCCGCATTTAAAGTGCTGGCTTTCTGTCCTTGTTGTTGGTAATGAAAAAGACGTACTCCATTTCCAAACAGCAGCGTCTGCCATTTCTGTCAAAGCGGTAGAATTAGAGACATGTAAATGATTTAGGCCCATTTCTTGCAACAAATGAATATGCAATTGTATTTATCACAAATGTGCTAGGGGGTGTTTCCCGAGTGAATTCAAACAGTGTGAGACTCTGAATGGAGCACATAAAAACACCCCTAAGGGGCTGTACGCAACAAAGCCTGCCAGACACACGCTGTATCGCTGCGATATGGAATATACATGATGCACGTTGCCAGCAGTGCCAGCACAAGCATGGTACTGAGAAAGTAGAACAGGAGGAGGCATGAGGGACAAATTAACACAACTAGCAGCACGTAGCAGGAGGAAGTGTTGGTATAAATGCTTGTTTGATTACGAGGGGATTGTACGAGTCAGATGTTGCTGATTAGCTGGCAGGATGCGCAGCGTCATTGCTCTTCCCGATCCAAGAGTTAAACCAGGGTTAGATCACTCTTTTGTATGGTGACACACTCTGCACTTGCAGGCGTGATGTAATTCCCCTCGAAAGTTGCAGGCCTGCTTTCATTCAGTGCGTGAGCTCTGCAAAAACAGCTTGGCACCCGATCAAAAGAACATGTGACAAGATAATGTATTAGTATCTTGAGAAACGGCAAAGATGAGAGACTGCACATAGATCGGCTTGCAACACGATAACAGCAAGAGTCCGTTGCATATGTAAATACGTTGCTCTGGGCTGCAAAATGCTATGTCTGATTGTCGATAAGGAGAGGATCTGTCGGGAGGGCCAATAAAAACCCTCGAGACAAATACCCCCCCGACAACAAGTTGCATTTACTTTAGCAGCGAACCCATGTTAAGCAACAAGCATTTCACAGCTGGAAGCATCAAACCTAATTGAGGAAACAGATCGAGTGAAGTGGAGCAGGACTGATTAGATCTTCCAGCATTCTCAGCGGCCAGACGTCATTGAATACACAAAGCCCCTGCAGGAATGGAGGCCATGGGAGCTATGCTGCTGATGAAAAACACGAAGAAACACCAGCTCTGTGGTTTGAACTTGTCAGTCATGACCGAACGAGGGCTGTGGGATGACGATGGGCTATTACAGTTGTACCGCCTGTACATGAACGTGGAGGAGATTGAACCTCAGGGATCTGTGATGGATAGAGACGGGTTGTGGAGGGTGTTATGACCTGTCAGCCTGAACTGAGACTGATTTATTCCTCTGACCTTTGAACGCCCAGATCTAGTTAATTCAGTTAATCCTGAGGTAAAAGTGAACGTTTGTGCTAAATTTGAAGGGATTCTCTTGAGGCGTTTTTTAAGATTATGTGTTCACAAGGTTAAAAAAGAGTTAAGCGGATTCTCGGATGGTGGTTCTGAGATGTTTAATTCATAAGACCAACAAGGCTATCTTGATCTTTTATCAGTTTTTATTTTAGTCTAAATCAACATTTTTAACAATTTGAACATTTTAAATCGTTGTTTGTCTGCCTCCAGCAGACAAACAATGAGAACCCCCCCCCCATACATTATTTTAACTTTTTCTATCCCCCTGTTCTGCAGAAATTTGCGTTGATCAACTTTAATTTAACACATGCTTTGCATTATCATAACTTTACAGGGGCACCTATGACAACGAGACAACATTCAGCTTCAGTTTTCTGCCATCCCATCATTACACCACTCTGTGTGTCCATTCAGAGACTGTAGCATTTAGGGGCTGCATTTGAAGACCTAATGCATTACAGCAGCACAACTGCACAGTCTCATTCTGTAGCTTCCTTCCAATGAGGCTGCAACCTATCCGAGGATTCGTTGTAGGCGACTGGACGTCCGACGCTGTGACACAACGTAACGAGCACGCTCTGTTGCAACACAACTGCAAATAGGATGCAACAAGCTGGGGACAGTGATCAAGGAAATCCTCTGTAGACCAGACCATCTAATTTAGTTTGAGCCTTCACAGTCTCCGTGGCCACAAAGACCACCTCCCTCAAGTTAAGCAAAGACTTCGGCCTCTTGAGGCGGTGGCCCCTGAATTGGGTCCCAACTCTTGTATTAGTACGCGCTGATGTCACATGTGTTTAATCTGGCTTGCGGTCTCTGTAGCATGTGCAAGAGCTTAATTAAGCTGTTACTGAATGCATATATCTTTATTTGATTATTTGTAATATCTCTCAGGCATTTTATTATTTGTTTATGCTAATTTGCAAGATTTAATTATTCTAGAGCAGAGGGCTCAGCTCAAGCAAAGTTCCAAAATTCTCAGAGACATGACTTTGACTTTCCTCCAATAGAAAGAGTAACTGTTGACAAAGACTTGAGCGACTCCACCTTAATTTGACGAGCTGGCCTACAATGAAATGGAGCAGAAAGACATAACTTAAGACCTCCATTCTTCACTGCAGCAGGTTTATGTGAGGATAATTGAATTTAGTGGAAAGAGAAAATAGGGACTAGTCTAGTGGGCTGACATTGCCAAAAAGCCCACCTCCAGACTTAAGGTCTAATTTCTGCAGAGCCTACTGTGTAGAGATTCTGTGGCACAATATCAAGGCCACAGGTAATTCATCTTCTGGCTCCGGCTCTGCTTTGAGACCTAATTAAATGAATAAAGATGTGAAGAAATCTTCATTTCCGTAGGGATAAACACATTGTTGCACGGGGAAGGTAAGAGGAAAGGCTGGCTTTGTAGAGGAAGAAAGGAGACAGATGAGAAACCACAGGCCGGGAGATAGTGAATGGCTGAAACCGTTTCAATAGTGAAGGAGGGGGAAACGTGTTCTGATTTACATGCAGCTGCAGATGCTGCCTCATTTGTTTTGATAGTAGCTCTTCCTCTGCCGACTTTATACAGAGGTACTGCCGCCATATATATCTGAGTTAAACATTTCACTTGGCTCAACACTCCACTTCGAAAGGGATGGCGGTTCCACAAAGCAAAGAGGGAACTTGTGTCGCAGCCCCAACAAACAGGGGAGAGCAGCGCCTGACAGTTTAAAAACCCACCTGCCTCATCGAGGAAACATCTGGCTTGTTGTTTTTTTGGTATCTGCTGCAAAAAAGAAAATTCTTTCAATTTCCCTGCTCATCAATTTGAAGAGGTTGCAAACCGATCCCTGGGAGTCCAGAACAGGGCAATACATTCCGTCCTTGAAGTTGAAGGACAGAACTGAAGTTCGGATGTTCATATGGCAAGTTCCAGGAAATTGTAGGAGATCTTGTAGATGGGAGACGTAGGCTTATGGCCTTAATTGGCAAAGTCCCCTGCTCCACCACCCATCCCTCCACTGGCTCAGGAGGGAGCCAGTCTCTCGCTCTCTCTTTGCTCAGCCTCTCTCCCGTCTGACAGGCCCATCTTTCACCAGACCCGGTCTCCAGCATCCACTGTTCCCCGTTGCCTGCACCATCAGGGGGAAGACTCCCATCATCAGATGGGTGATTTCACAGACTGGTGGAAGGGATGGCCCTCGCTATAGCTGACTAGCATGGCCCCGCTCCAGACGAGAGGGTGACCCCTCCCTAGGAGCTGGCTCGAAGCTGTGACTCCTCATCATCATGCACATGTAAAAATAATCAAGGGTGGGATGGTTTACTGCGTGATGCCAATAGCTTTGGTGGAGCTGCAGATTTGTGTGTTTGTTTGAGTCTGTGTCAACACGAAATATCAAAGTCCAGCTGGGGCTGCACCCTCAAAGGTCACTTTGCTGTTTGAGGAATAGTTTAACTTTCTGGGAAACACTCTCTTACCCTCTCTCACGGGATTAGGAAGAAAAGATCAATACCAGCTCACAAAGTATCTGCCTGGTAAATATGAAGCTACAGTCAGTCAGTTTAACAGGAAAATCCAGACTATTCCTTTGTCCAGGAGCAACATTTAGTGTTGCAGATATCAGAGGGATATTTATCTCATCTAACTCTCAACAGTAAAAGCAAAAGGTTTGTTTCCTAAAATTATTTTCTTTTAGCAGTTAATTAATGAAGCATTTCAGGATAGTTGGCAGGATTTAATACGTGTGCAGCCAGACTTAACTTAAAGCAGTGTTCCTTATGTTAATGTAGGGTGTAACTGTTTAGTAATGAAGTCAAAATGTTCCCATGATAATATAGTTTGTAAACCATCAACAAATTACCACAATTTTTCCACATGACAGACACACGTTTTGCAATTCCTATTACAAAACAAGACAAACTTCTGAAGATGTCAGTGAAATTGTTTTATTTAGTGGCAGTGCGATCAGTTACTGTTCTGTGGGGGGGAGGCACAATAATGCAAATGGTAATTTTTCTAATAATAATGAACCAAAACTATATTTCTTCCTTTTTGTTCTACTTTAAATCAGCCTGATCATTTACTGCACAGTTTGCTGAACCTCAGGCTGCAGATACACATCCACAGACAGTTTAACGACTCACACCCACACATTGATCCCAGCCTGTTTCTATAGGCAAACTCAGTCTAAACAGTATGTTCTTGATTCTTGTCATGTGCCCACCATTAGTCTTTGTCAACTTTGTCCATATAGACTGGCTAATGAGCTGTATTTTTTTAATCTCTGTAAATTACTTTGTAAAGGAGAGTGCACTTCTTTCTTAATGGAATTCTCTTCTCGATTATTTGACATTTAAGCTACGGGTTGTCTGTGTGGGTCTGTGACCTCAGAGGTCATGATAGGACCTCAGCTTCCAATAAACATGCAAACCTCAGTGTCTCTGCTTTTAACCCATCTGGTGCAGGACACACAGAGCAGTGAGCGACCATGTACGGCTCAGGGAGCAGACGTTTGGGGAGTAAGGTGCCTTGCTCAGGGGCACTAGACAGGGTAGGGAGACACTTGGATTTTTGGACAGATCAATCCAGGTTCGTCTTTTGTTGTCTCTCCGTGGAATCGAACCAGAGACAAACCAGAGACCTTCTCTGCCCATAGTCCAAGTTTCTGGCACTAGACCACCGCCTCTCCCAAAAGCATACACATTTTCTAAAGGGCTTATCCTCTAAGGGTCTTTCTCACAATTTGCAGCCCACTATTGTTTTAGTTCACATCCTAGATGTTGCAGCAATAGAGTAACCAAAGTTAGCTGCTAGTTGGAGAACAAAGTGGAACATTTGACAGCAGATACAGTATTTCCCAGGCCTAAGTGGTGGAGTCCAAAACCAGAGTAAGAAGGCACGTGAGAGTTGTAACTGCATACATCAGGTGGGTGAAGACACAAGGTCTTGTTTCTGCTGGATACATTTATCCATGCTATTGAATAACAAGATAAACCATTTTGCATATCACAAACAAGCCACTGCAGTACAGCCCCAATACAGCTCTGTAGGCGCTTGCTATCATGTATCATGGCCAGTTTGGATTCCCTCACTAGCCAAGTTACTCTAGCCCACTGGGGCTCATCCCGACACACAGTTGGCATCCAAGTCAGATCCGCAGAAAGACATGACTGGAGGCTTGTAGCTTTTCCCCATAATATTTTTTTTTACGGAGGGACAGCTTATAATGGTACAAGGAGAAAACATTTTCACAGTCTCTATCTCTTGTGATCAATGAGAGCATTCTGTAGCTGACAACCACTCCCGTTTACCTGAAGGCGCGTGCCTTAGCTGTCATGGCTTGTCACAGGAGATTTCCATGTGTGTGGCAATTACAGTGTTTGTTGGTGGCTGTTGGAAGGTCCTCTGGGTTTTGGTATCGCTGTATAATTTCACCCCCTTTCCTCAGAGTAATTCTATCACTCCCACGACGCAGTCAGAGGCAGACTGAAGGGAGCAGCACGTCCACCGATAAATCCCTTTAAAGTGTATTTTGAATCTAATTTACGATGGTCACCTGCACACAACACGTCAAGTGAGAAATTGTGTTTGCTGCATAGAAAAAACACAATTTTTAGTTTGGCAAGTGGCATCAATCACCTTAACTATCTCAGATTTCTTGTGTTCTTATAGAGGCTTCATAAATAGACAGATGGGAGGAAAAACAAATGTCATGTAGTGCCCCTGGTGGAAGGACAACAGTGTGCAAACGGCTTTAGAGGAACAATACTGCCACCTGCAGGACAAGCATGCATCTCATACTTACATTTTCTATTTAAACATTCCTTAAATGTAGCAGCTGCAACATTTGCTATGAGAAATGTATTGGAAATATCTAAAAAAAACATTTTAATGATTGAGTGATGTGTCATAATTCAAAGGAGCCAGTAAAACAAAAGCTCAAGCAAAAAACTAGAATGATATATGCAAAGAAACTACCTTGCATGAGTGCATAATAATAAAATGATTATATGTAATTAATTATTATTTGTTATATTGTATAACATAAGAGCTACAAATGTATATGTATGTAACAGTTTTAGTGTGATGAAACGTAACATAATATAGGAATAAGATAATACAATATCTGTTGCTCTGTGTGTTTGTTTAGTGCTGGATTTCCATAGTTCCCATTTTGTGTGATTCGGAGGAAGAACACGGAGGAACGAGTGATTAAAAAAGACAAATATTGAGAAACTGGAAATAAAGGAACTACTGTGAATGCAGATTATGATCTGTGAAGGTAATCTGTGTACATTACATTATTTTTATTTCTTTCTATAAACCTTCAGCGCCTCTCGGTGGTCAATCAGCCACAGAGCATCAGAAAACTGCACAACCGCAGAGTTGCTAAAGAAAGCAGCTGCTAAACTGACCATCAGACAATCAGAACCGATTGTATTTTTTTTCTATTTTGTTTTCTAATTTACGTGGAGCTAATTCAAACTGAGTAAATTCCTGTGTGATACCAATCCCATGTTTTCAAGAGGCATCAAAGAGGCAGCTTCAAGTAAGATTTAACTTTCTGTTTCAATTTCAATCCAGCCAAAGTCATAATAACAATGTTTCATATTGTAATAGAGACATATTTCGTTTTCCACATTGAACCCTCTTTAATTTCACAGTGCACTCATTGATAAACTGCATAGAAATATGATGAAATTTTGCCGAGGTCACAGAAAGTAGCATCGTTTTAAATACAATCACAAAATCGCAATAAATTTACCCTGAGTCTCCCTAACACATTTATCAATTTAACATGTACAGTTATAGCTATAGATACATTTATAAATTAATCAAAACCAATTTAATCTTAATGACATCGAGTTTGTCGCAAATCATTATGTATTTTTGAATGAAAACAATATACCTTTTCTTCCCTCCTTTTTGTTAAACTGCTCAGACAGCAGCTCCACACAAAACACACTGCTCTCATAATGGAGCCGCTATAGTATCACGCACATTCAAAACTAGTAACAACTTTATAAACAGGAAAAAAAACATTAAAAATATCAATAAACATAACAAATAGACTGCATAACCCTGGAAGGTGAAAACCAGCGTCCCAATGAGATATTTGTTTGCTGAATAATGAAATACTTTCTGATCATTTCTGCTGAATCATATACAAAACCTGAACATGTTCAAATATGCCAGTATTTTCTTCTGTAACAATTCTTAACTTAATACATACGTGCTAAGATCCTTCCTAACCCTGCCACTCAATCTTTGGCATCACTGATACGTCATTTCTTTGACACCTCCTCTCTTGAAGCGTTTACACCTGGTTGTCGTTATATTGTGGGCTGGAGTGCTGACCCTCCATGCCTCCGGTCGCTGCCCCAATGGCAGCCTCCTGGGCCGCGGCCTGGACATGGGGGTTCTTCCAGGCTCCTGTGACCCACTCCGCCTGAGCTTTGGACATGCTGCCCTCACTGCCACGGTAGAAATTATGGATCTGCAGCAAGGTAAGACAACAAGTTATTATCAACAAAACCATTATGGCTGCATGAATTTAAGCTGATAGTATTAAATAGTATTTTCAATTAGACCTAATTAGTTTAAATCATCTAAAGCAAGCTAGATTTCTGGACTGATAAAAGCCCATTCATTATTTTCCCTCACATCAAAATATAAAGGAATCTATAACATCTGCAGAAGATTATACTAAAAGGATTAAAACACCAGAAATGCTTCTGATGAAATTGAATTACAGCTGTTGAATAAAACATCCCAAAAGTCATCACTCCAAAACACCTCTCTACAATTCTCTTTTTTAAAAGTTCAAATTCTTACCCTGGTGAGGGCGATGAAGGACAGCGAGGCCACAGCCGTGAACATGATCGTAGGGATCAGCATTACCAGTGCAATAAAAATATTATAGCTGAAGAAGGAGATGGTCGCAAGCCAACCACTGAAAAAAGAAAGAGGTTACATTTACCAAATTTCATCCAGAAAAGTTAGGATATTCCTCATCAGGCTACTTCCACTGAACATCTAGACGTTAAATGCCAATAATTGTGTGGACTTTAATTGCTGCGATATAAAGATTCAAAGTTTTATGGCTCATACATGAGGAGGTCCAGTTGCACATGGTGACATTTATAAACCTTATGGAGGCTGTCATAACATTCGTTCCTGATCATCAGCCTGAGTCAGGTGACATTTTGAGGATGATTTTAACAGCCTCTCAAAATCTAATAACAGGACCATCAAGAATGTTATATGAGGGTAATTTCTGACGACCCATCACTGACACGTTAATGAAACCGTTGAACGAGGACCGTCTACCTGTCTACCAGTCAGTTTTTCTCTCAAAGTCTGATTTAGCTTTCTGTAGTAAACAACTTCTGATTTTTATTGTTTGCTTGTGGCAGAGATGTTAATGACTCACTTAAAAATGCATGAAGAAATATGTCAGAACTTTTACTGTGAGTGAAGCACTTGAGTTGCACTTGACTGGCTCCAAAGAAACTGACTCTATAGCTTGTTGTGCTTTAGAAATGTATTTAAATCCTTCTAAACGATTTGACTTGAAAGATCACATATATATATATAAAAGAAATGACTTCAATGGAAAAATATCTAAACTTACAAAAATGATCAATTTAAATACTGTAATTTCTTAATACTGTGAGTATTGTGAGCTCATTTAACAATTTGAAAGAGATAATGTTTTCTCCTCTTACCACACTCCCCACCCAGGGATGCCGATGCTTTGGATGATGCTGATGCCGACTTGGGCCATGAACACAAAAAAGAACAGCATGTAGTTGAAGGAGCTGTCATTCCTGAGAAAGAGAAAACAATTTTAGCAGTTATAAACACAGTTGAATCTCATAGTTCAAATGTGATATCGTATTTTCATGTTATATTCTGGGTCATTAGAATGATTTGATCCTAATTTGGTTTCAGGTGGTGTCAGGCAATGAACATATCTAGCAGTGCATGTTGCATCAGGGCATCTTCTACGTAACACACAGGCTTCCCCCAACTCACAACAGATTTGCTTAGACCTGAGAGATAAAGGCATTATTTAAACACAAGCTCTTTCTGTTGGTGGCCCAGTCAATGGTCACGTGTTCGAGCTGGATAGTGATATCCATTTCAGAAGAGGGTTTCCAGATGGATCTGGTTAAAACATGTATCTTTACTCGAGGTTCACTGAGTTCAAGTCCCAAACTTTAGTTAATGAAATGGGACTTCACCTTGTCCTCATGTAAATATTCTAATATAGAAGCCTATAGTAACTCTGGAGTTTCTCAGCTGTAACCTATGAGGAGAAATCTGCATGCTCACATCCATGGTTCTTCACATGGCATGAGAAGAAAATGCACTGTGATGTAGGATTTCTCTAAATCAGGGGGCGATAAAGGGGCCCCAATTTACAAAGGGGGGCAAATTATATGTCCAACATCAATGCACAACTCCTGATTCAGTAAATGGCATTATGTTATTACTTCTTTACAGCAAGTGCACCAGTAAAATGCAGCTGAACAACTTTCAACGAGAATGTCAGAACTTATTATTTGACTTACTTGAAGGCCTTGTAGATGGGCCTAAACCAACAGACGTAAGAGCAGGGAGAGAACATGAGGAGCCAGATGATGGCCAGTCCAAAGTTGGTGACTCCACCTCCACCGAACATCCAGACGAAGCATCCGACGAGATTCACTGCGAGTGTGGCGCTGTTCACTGTGGGAAGGCGACAGAGATATCTTAGGCAAAGAAGCACCACATCATCTATTTGATCCACGCAAAGACATGCACGAAGATGAAGACAGACAGCCTTAACTTAACGTCCATCCATTTATTATTCATGCAGCTTATCCTTTAAGGGTCAGAGGGGAGCTGCAGACAATCCCAGCCAATATTGGATGAGAGGCGTGGTACACAGGTGGCCGTTGTATCACAGGATAAACAACCATCCAGGATCACACCTACAGGCAATTTAGAGTCTCCCATGAACCCTAGCACCATGTCTTTGGAAAGTGGGAGGAAGCAGGAGTACCCAGAGAAAACCCACGCAGGGAGCATGCATTAAACAACCCTGAAATATCTGATTAGACCCACAGGACGGCTTGCGTTCCCCGAATAGCCTTTCTGTGTGGTTCCTGTTCCAGTCATTCTCAGTAATGTTATGAATCGACTGTTCTCTCTACATAACTTGCACTTATGTGCCAATTGAATCTCCGTGCTTTGCTTCCATATTTCTTCTCTCAACTAGCAAAGTTTCAAACTGTGTTCCGCAGAGGAAATGTAAAGTGCCTCGGAGGAACATTATCAAGCTAGACACAGCTGCAACATGACAGATATTAAACAAACACTTCAATTTCCCCAATGCACGGCAGTAACCCATCCAAATCAGGCTGTTAATGGCATGAGACAGAAACGAACTGATGGAAAAAAGCAATGTGCATGCAATATGTAGTGCAGTGTAACGTATGGCGATCCACATCCAAGAATGACCAATAGAAACAAGAGTGGCAAAGAGAAGCAGCACATCCAGAAGCAGATTGAGACTTTGAATACCTGTTTCTGTTTATCGCCTGCAAAAAGAAAAGAGGTAATGATAGAGAGTTTAGGGCAACAGATACATATGATTATTCCTCATGGAAAACATATTATTGACTGTACCCTGCAAAACAAATTAAATCAGCTGTGGTTAGCTGCAACCTTTGCATCATCCGTATCCCAGCCCCGCTTTTGTTTACACTATTTAAATGCCATTCCTTACAGTTACTCATCTTGTTAATCTTTTCCTTCCTGGCTAAGTATATATCTACCTACATGGCTTTTTATTTTCTCTTCCTCTGCTCCCTCCTCCCTCACCTGCCTTCATGGACGGGCAGGGAGCCTCCAGAGCAGAGCCCCATCACAACCACCATTGTGCCGCTTGTTTATGGTGTAATAAACTTTGATGAAAGTGCTTCTGGTGAAAATTATTTAACACAATTTTAAACTTAACTGCTCCGCTCAAACCAAGGCCATCTGGTCAGTGCCATGACTCATTAGCAAATAAAAAAGTCAGGATGTTACAGCCGCGCCAATAAAAGATTTTTTTTTTTAAATGTTTTTGGAGCTAAAGGATCCTTGTAAACCACCAGCCGTCTGTTATGTAGTGCCTATCATGAGCTAAACGTGCAGGAGAGGTTAGTGGGACCTCCAGGAGAACCCAGGTGATTTCATTTTCCTTTATACGGACTCTGGTGTGTTCTGAGGAAAGAATCGGTTTATTTTTGCTGTTTCAAAGCGGTGATCTAAGCCCTGCAGTTAACTATCTATTCATCACATACATTACATTGTAAAAAGACATGCTGAATGTCCCACTCACACATCCACAGGTGGTACATTTTCTTGCACATGCTGCGATGCTGCTCAGGGATCTCGTCAAAGTCCTGGTAGAAACATGGCTTGAGTGGAATGAATCCGGGCAGTGGGGGGAAATTGGGTTCTGCAAAAAATAGTATAGTATGGTATATACACATATATATATATACATTCATCCATGCATGCATAAGGCCTACTCTATATGACACCATTTTAAAATTACAACACATATATTTCTCAAGGCGCTTCACAGAGTAAGGTCAAGAACTTAAAAGATTACAAGTGAATATGAGCAAAATGGGGGTGAGAGGGAAAAGAGGACCGACCTGCCATGTGGATACACTCTCAAGTCTGCAGCTTAGATTCGCTCCTGCTTCAGTCTGTTGATCCTGTAACACAAGGAGACACTGCAGGTTGGGACTAGTTTCCATTGCTCCTTTATGCATGTGTTAATTTGCAGTTTATTTTACATATGTGTGTGAGTTCATCTTTTTCCCCCCGTTGCAAAATAGAGCAGAGTAATTTCGGGGGGAATAAAACATTTAACAGAGGGACCTATACGATATGATGAGACTTTCTGTCGGGGGATTTAATAAGCTAGCCCTCCAGGCACGTCTCAATGGTGGTGATTACATTTTAACGACCAAGAACACACACCAGACGCACCCACACACACACACACACACAGGGGAGAGAAGACGCTCGCACGCCCCTGCGGACCTCTAAAAACGCACGCAGGCTGCATTCACAATCTGCATTGGGTGGATACATTAGGCGGTGATATTCATGTACATGTGCGGACAGTTTGACAGAGAGCTGGCCATCATAGGCAGGAATTACGGATTCCAAAGGGAAACCTATAATCTGCTTACCTCCTCCAGAGAGCAGCCGCTTCTCTTTGCGCACGGTCTCCTCTGAGCGTCAGCTGCGTGTTGAACGAACTATAACTAAGACAATAAGACGATGTCTGCAGGCAAACTATGAGACTATAATAATATTTTCTTATTGACGCTATAGCACGAGCAACAAATCCTAAGTATCCCGACCCTGGGCCAATCACCGTGCGTAAAGCTGCTGTCACTTTGATTCAGACCAATAGGCGGATTATTCTAATCCTTGGCGTTGTATTGTTGACCCAATCACTGTTCAGCTCTCTGTCCATGGTGCTGAAACCAGCCTATCAAACACTTGCAATACATTTCTATCGTGATTGAAAGTTGACATTTTCCTTTTTTGAATTTTGAAGAAAGATTTGCATACATACAACATACAAGTGATTTGATTATACAAATACTAGGACTGTACAGTGGTTGTGTTGTAAAAAATAATTGACTTATGTCCTGCATTAAGTTATTATTATGGAGGGTGTATTTGGAGTATTTTGATTTAATGAAACTAAATACTTCACATTAAGATTTAAAAAGTGGTAAAAATATATAATTGGTTTAAAAAATGTCACTTTTAATTTTATTTTAGAATATCGGACGGAGATGGAGAACATCCCTTATATGTTTGATGGCTTACCGTATTAATTAAGATGCTAACCATCAGACAGTTGCTCTGAGCGAATGTTAGCGACCACAAAACGATGTTAGGGACAATAGCAATAGCGCTACGAGCCGAACCTGAGGGTACACTGAGGTCAAAGGTAAATCTGACTGGCTCCTTGCTTGTATGGCAACACTATGGAAGCCATGTGGCCCACTCAGCAGATCAGACATCATTACCTCTATGCCTTTGTAAACAGTAAACATAATTTGGTCACAACTACATGCATCAGTAATAATGATCCAATAATATACCACTGACAGTGGATATTCTACATAATATCAATATTATATTTAAAGTACAAAGTAAAGTCTTTTTTTTATCCATGTAATGGAGTATTTTTCTATTGTAGTTACTCTTTACTAAATAACCTGAATATTCTTTCCCTAACTGGCACTATGATCCTAATTCCCTGTGTGCAAATTCAGCTGAAACACATTCCATATATTAAAAGGTGCTATCAGTCCGGTCACTGCCCATAGCTTGGCAAACTTGAATATGAGCTACTGCATGGACTCCAGCTGGTGATGCTGTTTCACTGTTACACTTTCAGTAAGTCGCTCAACTGTAATTCATGATATAACTGAAGGATTAATGCCTGGGTAGTTTTACAGCATTTATATTGTTACAGTGACATTAATCAAGTGCAAGTTCACCGACAGAGAATAAGTCAAAAAATGAATATCAGACACTGAAGGTTTAATGGTTTTTAACACTTTTTTTATATTGCAGATTTATTTTGATACAGAGATTATAATTTCCACAACTGTATTTTTTCCCCATATTCCTGACAACATTTTACACTATTATAGAACCGCTCCCCCAGGTTCCAGAGGTCAATGCAACTTTTAGGATATACTTTGTATATGAGATTACACTACTACACAAGTTTATTGGTTTAGGCCCGGTTAATCCATCTATAACACACCACCAGTGTTTTAGATGTTTTTTCTGTTTAAGGTGCTATAATATCAGCTGTACCTGCAAGGTGCCCCAATAGCCAAAGAAGGAGGAGGCTGTTTGTGTTGTTATTGTCTCTCTGACATAAATATTTGCCAATGGGCTGCAAAATCTGTGTGAAAAAATCTCAAGGGAGGTGATGAGTGTTGCTTATATCAATTATTAGGTTTTCTGAAAAAATCTCTAATGCCTATCATTTATATTAAAGACATACAGCTAAGAATTGGCAGAAATTTTAATTTTTTCATGAGTGTATTCAACAACAAGTTAATGCGTACTACTTTCTTCATTTTCACAAAAGCAAGATGTTAATAGGTTTTAAATGTTTCAAGGTAAAATTAGTCACAAGCAATGCATTCCACCCAGGGTGTATTCATTAGGACTACTTTTGAAATCAACAATTAACCAAATGTGGAGACGTGTAACCCCAGTGTCTTCACTTCATTTCACACCTTTCAGCAGTGTAAGGCAATTATGCAGCAGTGTGATCCTTGTCATTTTAACGAAACACTCTCTGATGAAGGGCTGCTGGAGCCTGATGTATCAATTAGATGTGCGTCTGAAATGCCGTCGCTGTGCAAGATGATGAGTTCCTCAGCAAATCAACTGCAAGCCAGAAGATGTCAAATAGTGGAAACAAGAATGTTACTCAGGAGAGCTCAACAGTCCCATTACATTCAATCAAGCTGCACCAAATTCCACACACACTCATAGACATTACTCATCTAAGTGTGCTTGATTTGTTATCATGATCAGTGCATTATCTCTTGGAAATTCACAAACATTGTAACGAACACCCTATCTCACAATGTTCAAGAAAATGGAAAAAATTAATTTGGATCTGCCCCTTGGATGATGAATAAATATTGGAACGCTAATGCATATCAGAATTTGTCCTGTTTTTAGATAGTTCCATGTGAAATAAATTACATCAGCCACAAAATAAAGAAATGATCCGGACTGTAGAGCAGTGTGGTACCTTAAAGCATTTACTTGTGTATTGAGTTACTTGTATTTTAATTTTGTGATACCAAATACTTTAATCCACAACCAGACCACACGACCTTGTTATGTTTAAGGATGTGAAAGAAAAAAAAACTGTATCTGCTTTATTGAATCCCGTCCAAATCTTAGGTTCAGTAGTTTTTAGCGAGTCCTGCTCACAGGCAGACAAGCAGCAGGTACAACCTCTTGGGGAGATAATGAAAATAAACATAAATAAATAAGGCTGAGATGCAAATAAACTGGTAATTGTTTGATAAGTAGAATGGACACGGGCGTAGCAAATCCTCGAGTGGAACCTGCTGATCGCTCTTATCATGACTCTACATATGTGAACAAGGCTGCTGGGAGCTTCCATTCATCCAGAGCTCCATTATCCAGACAGATACACTGTTGTCCTGACCCCTTTGGTAAGTGTCCCAGCTCATATCGGACTGAGGCAGGTATTCACTGGAGAATGCACATTCATCGTGCTTGGCACTGAAACTCAATCAATTCATGATTCTTTTTTGGTTAGCCCAAATAATTGCAGATCACAATTTGTCTCATAGGGTTTAACAAGCTGTGACATCCTCCAAGTGTAGGGGGAAAATACCTTTTTACAGGGACAGACAAATTCAAATCAGTAATGGAAGCGTCTAGAGGTGGAAGTCAACGTACAGGAGAACACAGAATGTCTGAGTTTACAGTCTGAACACACTGAGACCTGTCTGGTACCGGAAATACAAGTGTTTCAGTTCAGCCCAAACAATAACAAATGTAAGCTTTATTATTCAACTCTCTAGAAACGGACGATAAAAAATAATACATCTTTTATTAATCATCACATTACTGTCTGTTGTATCAAGGCCACTAGGTATGGAAAGCCTGCTACAGCTGTCTCCACTCCCTCCCCTTATCTCACACTGTCACTCCCTCCACTCATTTTCCCCCTCCGCTCTCCATTAATATTTATCAGAGGTAGTTCCAGTCTAGACAAGCTTCTGACATGATGTTTGAAGGCCACCATGTCATAAGCCTCACACAGAGAAGAGTTGGCCCTGAGTGATCTCTCTTTCTTCTTCCCTCTGAGCTCGTTCTGCCTCTGTCGTGTCCACAGCCAACACGGCCGCTATCGAGGGGACCATCGCTTTGCTCCTTTCTCCCACACCTACGGAATGAGATTCTGATTCAGAAGCCACTTTTAAGCTAATTAGGACGAGAGCTGCTTCTTTCAGTCGGTAATGGCCGGTTCTCTATTCAAACTGAGCCCACCTACTCCCTCCCCACTCCAGCTCACCAACAGCGCTTGGGAAAGTCAGATTTCCCTCCCGTGAGCTTTGCCAACACGGCATTGAAGCAACACAATGGGTCTTTTCTGGGCCCTCTTTGCTGCGCGCTTCGTCATTATGCTGGATGGGGTGTGGACAGAAAGCAGGAAATGAAGTATTGAGAAAGATAGAGTGAGAATAAGAGGGATAGGAGGAAAAGAGAAGGAAAAGAGGGGAAAGACTAGACGAAGTGAAGGAAGAGAGAGCATTTATCGAACGTCAGAAAAATGTATTTCACATCTATTGCGTCATTTTTCCAACAGATAATCTACAAATATTTAAATTAATTTAGATCCGTAAAAATTCAAAATTTAAGTGGGTCAACACTCGTTGACACACCTCCACAGGTTTGTACTGAGGTTTGTACTTCTATCCTTATTGGGACATTGTATTGACTTCCCTTCATTTTAGACAAACAAACACAAACCTTATCCAGAACCTTAACAAACAACAAACATTACACTAACCTTAACCTAACCACAATTCATAGCTTAGAACTAACTCATAGCAGGACCCCACAAAGGAAGATTTGCCTCCTCAGGACCAGGCTTGTATCCTCATGGGTTCCACTGGTCCTGACAAGGTCGGTGTTTGCACAAGGGGTTACAGAAACAAAAACACACACACACGTTAGTCCACTTGTTTCATATTGTACACACTTATTAATCCTCATCACTGGGTGAGTAAATGCACTTTAAATTAGGGAGAGATAAGTGTCTGTTGTTCGACACTCAATATCCCTGCTTGATGCTCTCAGTTGTGGCCCAGTGCCAGTGCACCCCGGCGTCATTGTCCTGTGATAGAAAAAACCCATTTGCCCACTCACCCTCTAAGCCCATGTGCCGCCGTTGTCTTAGTTTCTATGGAGACCCTTTCCTCCAGGCCAAGCATGTGGAGGGCACCCCTCCAGCGGAAGGAGGTGGAATAACATTGTGGCAGGGCAATCATACACCAAGCTCATTTACATATCCAAACATGAACTATGGACATGCAGCATGCAGTGTTTGTCTACTAAACATATCACTGCAGTTGATTCAACTCAGCTGGAAACGAAGGACACATACAGTATTAGGATTTTTTATAATTATTTCTTAACGACACAAAGGTTGGTTCTGTCGTGCGGGACTACAGATTTTTTTTTGTTATCTCAGTTGAAGAAGAAGCTATAGAGCACAGTGTAGAAATGTCTGTCTGGGCACACAGGTTTCATTTAGCATTCTGATCACTGTCACTCCCTTTGTACAGTTGACATGAATGATGCATGCCCCTGTCTGGGCCTGGTGTGGTCGTTGCTCATCACCTTCAGCAGGGGGCACTGTTCTATCTGTCCATGCCGGTGAGTGGGTGGTATTTCCTTACCAATTCTGGAGACACACTGTTGTCAGATGGAACTAGGTGTCTCTGACCTTGAGGGAGATGACAGACAGCCACCACGGAGGCTACTGTACTCAGCATTCAAATACGCAAACCTCACACACTCGCCATTGTAACACGTGACCTCGAGGCAAGGACACAAACAAAAGAGGGGGAGAAGCGAGGTGAAGAATGTAAATCATATCTGTTATCGTATCTGGACTACTACATAAAATATTGACTTTTGTGTTTTAATAATATCTATAATAATAATGTTAATAATAAATAACTTGATTTCAAAAAGACAATACAAAGTCCTTCAAGAAGAGGACAAACATACACAAGAAAACAAAACAGACAAGAAGCAAATTTATACAACATCATCAAAGACAACAAATGATTAACACTATTCATTATTAAATCATTATTTTGTTTAATTTGAAATCGCATGCTACTCTTTTGAAATAACTTTTTACATCTGACACATACAAATAAAGCTCATAAGCCGAATTGACTTCTTTCTCTTCTGAAGACTTAGATGATTGAAAAGCTAGCAAATAATTGGCCAGATAACAATGGAAGCAAAAAGGCGAATGGCAGATAATCGTCATTAACATATTTTACGGGGGCAGTAATTGTGGCTGTGACTGACTTCCATGCATAGACACACTGATTGCTATTTAATCCAGCAGAGATTCAAACTGCTTTGAGGAGGACTGGAAGCCAAATCTGTGTTATATGATCACTTAGATGCCCTTTGAAAACGCATCATAGGAAACCATAAACATATATGTATTATAGGAATTTAATGACCCTGTCTTTACTAACTTAGTTTACACAAAAGCGCCGTGATTGATATGTATTGGTTACGGTATATTATTATTCTTGCTGTCATGCAGTATGACTACTTTATGACCCATGCACCACAGGGTGCCTAATGAACCTTGTAATAAAATCATCAAGATACATATCATCACAATTCCCGGTCCCTGTGAGAATAATACACTCGTCTGATCTCATGTTCTCTCCAGACGATTTACTTAAACGACTGCTTCAATCACCCACAATCTCTTGTGGCGATGACTGGAATGTAGCACTGAGTATGACGTATGGGTTCTTTATGACTGGAGGTGATGATTAGTAAGTGTGTCATCACCATTAGGCAGGAGCCATAATGTGCCGTTAGCTCGTAGAAGGACACCAGAAATCATTGTTATTACAGTTAAACAATTCATTCTATAGTGTCGTGTGTTTGGTTCTGCTTGAAAAATCAAATACTCTCTAATCTAGTGTTAGAAATGCATACACTCTGCTCCTATGCAGTCATGCAAAGCCAAATTACCTTCAGTGACATATTCAGTTTTTACAATCAGTGATAATTTCTTTTTAATGTTAGTGTTTGTTAACAGTAGTCTTCCCATGAGATTCCACACAAATCAGTCATCTTGTCGACTTCACACTTGGCATGTGTATTGTGATTGGCCAAGGGAAGGGCAGTTTCGGATTTGGTCTAATTTGGACACGCAGCAGGTTTGCTATTCATAAAAACTTGAATAAACAGTTGCATGTGCTCATATCAGTCTGGGGGCGGGGCAGCGTGCTAACAGTCAGTCTGTAGACTGAGTGGAACATGTCTTCTACTTCCTCTGATTATTTACAGCAGTGGAATGACTGAGTCAAGCCACTGGTCAAAGGCATCACCAGATCATGTCAATACTTTGTTTATTTAATTTGACTTTATCGGACTGAAACATTCTCTGGAGTCAATGGTTTTGATCTCTGTAGTGGCAGCAATATTCATAGTACTCTTAAGAGATTTGTCATCAAAGTAGAAAGCATAACGTTTGTTAAACCAGGTAAGATGAAAACATTGGTTCTAACTTCACTCTGCACCATAGTCTGTTTTTAGAAAGCTGAAAAGTGACACTGTGTTGGAGAACTATCTGAGCAGGACTCACTAATGACAAGAAATAATTTTGAAGTGGCTCCAGAGCTTCAAAACCAGACAAGTTACAATGACCACTACACTACTGTGGACAATCTTAAAAAAAGAAACTCATTAATTGGACGATGGCAGATTGTTTTATTGTCAGCTGATCGTATAATATTCTTAAAACAGCACAGATGCACACAGAATCACACGTGTTTAATTTCATCCCATGCGGTTATTTTAAGAAACAAGTAATCCTTATATAAACATGAAAACAAATGGTTACCAGGGCTGAGGGATTGCCTGGAGTCCTGCAGAGCTGCTCAGCTCATCACCCAGAAATATTATTATTGTCTGTAGTCGAAAAAAATCTCATTTGTTTTCGGAGAGGAAAAGCAGCACCAGCAGCCTACCTCTCCCTGCCAGGAGAAACCACTAAAACCTCTCGCTTTTTGACTCGAGCCAGACAAGTTTACTGTACTAATTGGTCTCAGTGGGCAGAGTATCAAATGTGTAAATAATTTTCTCAGCTATTGGCCTGCTTGGGGTTTGGCTACCGTTGCTTTTTTCCCCCTATGACGGTGAAAAGAAAGCTGCTGGAGCTCCACTCGTGGCGGAAATTCCTGGAGCATTTTTGTTTTTGAATTTGTAGAAAACTGCTTCAAATATGGAAATGAGAGTCTGGTGCCGAATCATAAAAAACACCAATCTCAAATTATCCACAGGAGCAAGTGGTCGGCCACTTCTGCCGGGGGGAACAATTTGGCAGATGGGGTTTCAACGGGTTGTTGCACTGTGTTGAGGGCAGGTTTAAGGGAATCAGGTTACTTCTAATTAAGAACATGACTGGGAGCAGGTCATGGCTCCACTGGATTCAGCCTTTGAGGTTCTGACGGGACACAAGTTGTTAATTTCTGGCCGTCTGGGCTGTGGGCGCTACGTTGTAAACTTATATTTTATTTGTTGAGACTTTCTAGAGTAGCCACACACAATGTGATGGTACGTGGCATGCAGCCAAACAACTCGCGCAAGTAGTGACGTGTCAACATTTCATGACAAAATTGAACTAAAGCTATTTCTTTTAGATGGTTTGCATTTTTGACATCAACACGCTTTTGGTGATGTGCGAGCAGCTGGTAGTTTGTGTTCATCAGCAGCTGGGGAGGAAAAATGAGAAGCAGGGAAATTACGGCTTGACCACAATCACAGAGGACACAGCGATGCTATTAGTTTTCCAATGCAATCACATCATCTGATGGCCCACACATTTGCTTTAATCAGACACCTGGGAAATGCATCCATCCCGTTGCATTCCATCGGCTCATATCAATCTTGTATCAGTATTAAATGTACACACCGTGATGGGAAATCTGGTGGACAAGCTATTATTATCAAAGGTATCTCCTTCATTACGGCTGAATATGAAGAGCTGTCTTCTTCTACTGTGTGTTGTTGACGATATACAAAGCATTCTGTGCACGCGTGTAGTGCTGCAGTTCAGTTTGGAAATGAAAAAAAGAAAAGGAGCCGGTATTCAACAACACACTTTAAAATTCAAATGGTGCGAGATGACTTTGATGAGCTGTGATACATGTTCTTCTCATCCCAGCAGGCAATTTAGAATCGCAGGTCACATCATCAAAACCTGGATATTGCACTTTTGGAACAGCTACAGTGTAACAAGTAGCTGCTCTGCCTTGCCCTCCCCTGCCTCATCGTGCTGCTCCTGGTATAAGTGATGCTGCACAAGTCTTTGTCTAGTCTGGGGAGGCTGGGCTGCAGCTGGCTCCTACACTATGTGGTTTCATGCAAAAGTCAGTGGGTCCCTGAGCACTTGGTGCAAGAGGCGAGCTGGCTGATTGATTGGGACGCCCCCCCCCCCCCTCCACACACACACACACACACGCACACACACACACACACACACACCCTCCTCCTCCTCCTTCTCCTCCGCCTCCTCCTGCTTGTTCTTGCTCATGGAGAACATGTGCCTCCCCTGCTTTTTTTTTTTCTTTTCTTACCCAGAACTGCTTAATCACACACATACATCCATGCAGCCATGCATGGATGTATGTGCACTAACAAAGGTGCAGGCTCACACACAAAGAGGAAATAAAACACACATACATACACACACACACACACACACACACACACACACACACACACACAGGATAAATCGACAAAAATATGAATGAACGAGTGCTAGCATGATGTGAAGACAGGGTTCTCAATGAAACATGTGCATGTGTCTGTGTGATGCTCGCAGACTCCAGCACCGCAGGGTTCATTCAGGGCAACATATTAGCAGTCATTACAGATAGACACCATTCACCACACTTGTTTTTTTGCTCTTGCACAGAATGAAGCACATTACGCTATAAGCAATCCATCGTCCCAGACACACACAAACACACACACACACTGAGAGAGAGAGACACACAGAGAGTTGTTGGTGGAAGGCATGGAGCCGAACAAAAAGCATGAGGGGTGTGTGTTAAGATCACCAGCAGCTTTTCAGCACTCCAGCGACGAGCAGCCAGCCAGTGTCTGGCGAGCGTGCGCGCGCGCGTGCACGCTTGCATGTGAGCGTGTGGACCAGCAGCCAACACACACACACACACACACACACTCCTATCATTCGTTCGCAACATGGCGTTGGAGCGCTGAGAGACACGACGGCTCTGCCCCTGACTAACAGCAGCCGTGTTGTGGGGAGAGGAGCCGGAGGAGCGCGTGGAGCAGAGAGCGCCACATTCGACTCTTTTTCTCTTTTACGCACCACCGGAGGACACAATAGCGGATTCCTGCATATGCATGTCGCTGTAACGGTATAGCCGCTCGTTGTATAGACGCACGCTGCTGCCCCGCTGGTGGAAATCAAAGGCTGTACATGGCGGTGGAGACTATTTGGCTGCTCTGTCTTCTTTCGCTGCTTTCTGGTCCATCCGAGCAAGGTAAAAAGCGCACACTTTCAATCCCGTGTGGGGTTTTCTTTTTGTTCTTTCACAGTGGAGTGCATGTGTGAGGCAGCGGGCCACTAAAGTGCAGTTACTCACAACTAAGTGGGCAGGGGAGGAGAGGAGAGGGGCTCGACTGGGTGGATTTGCACCTTGCACGGTCCGATATCTACCAGCCCTCATCTCCCGTGTAATAATACCGTGCTCACCTCATGTGGCCTCTCCGCGGCTTATGGGCTATAGTGGTGCGCTGTCACTTCATGGGTGTCTCTCTCTTCATGAGTCTCTCTCTCTCTCGCTCTCTCTCGCTCCCTCTCTCTCTCTCACTCTCTCTCATCTCTCTCTCTCTCTCTCTCATCTCTCCCTCTCTCTCTCAGGACGCGCTGCGAGGCTTTATACCAAGTTGCAGCACATTGCTCAGGGAGCAGCCTCTGAATGGTGCCACAGGGCGGCCAGAGGGGTTTGCACCGGGCCATGGGGAAGTATGGGATCAAACAGCAGGAATAGGGCTCATTATAGGATGTAAAGTTTGTGTGGATCCTCCTGGAAGAAACAGTCTTTAAAGTGTTGCTTTGCCCACAAATATAGTCCGAGCTCTTCTTCTCAGTGGGATAATCTTGAGCTGCTCTGCTGTCTGCTTTTGGCCACTGGCTCAGAGAGTCAAGAATGTGTGAAAACAAAGGCATAAACAAATCATAAAGTAACACAGGGATGTGTCAGAGAGATGAGGCACCGAAGCTGAGGATTGGAGAGAGAGGAAAGTCTGCCCACACAGGAGACAAGGAGTGGGTGAAAGACTAGCCAGAGGATTTACATGACAGAGACCCATAGAGTATCAGTGGAATTTGTGCAGTTAAATGTAGAAAACTATTCAAAGAAGATGCGATATTCAGAATGGTCTGCCAAATGCTCTCCATTTCCGAAAACGTCATTAAACTATCGTGTGTTTGCGTACTGTTTGTCCTGTGGAATGACACCTGACAACAGCTGGCATTGGCAGTGAGAAATCACTGAACCAGGCTACAGGGGAAGAGGCAGATTAGAAGTAACAGAAGTGATGTAGCCAAGCAAATCACATCAATTACCTGCAGCGTGTTGCCCAAGTTACATTTGCAAAGATCTGTAGGGAGGGAAACGGGTGAAATGCAACCAGCTGTCATCGCACTGTGCAAACTGCTCAACTCTCACATCGGAGTGCTCTGCTGTCACGTTTTAACTGTGTGGCAGCAGTTACGGTTTAAGCAATACCAAGCATTGACAGGTGTATGCGTTGAGAAAGAGAGAGAGAGAGAGAGGGAGCACACAATGAAACTTTATGATTTATCTCCTTTGGTTTGAGGGCTCCAAGAGCTGGTGTTCATACTCAGGCTGCTCAAAACATTTGGATCGATGAGATTACTGCTGGAGACATATCTTTAAATCATTGCTGTTTGGTTTACAGTTTGTACAGAACTGATTATTTTGATAGTTGATGAATTGTCTGGGGGTTTTTTCAAGCTAAAAATACCAAAGAATATTAAGATTAAGATGATTAAGATGCATGTATTAGTCCCAAACACATGCACAGACATGCAAAGGCACACTCAGGCAGGTAGAGAAATTGAATCTCTGCTTTTGACCCATCTGGTGCAGGACACACAGAGCAGTGAGCGACCATGTACGGCGCTCGGGGAGCAGAAGTTGGGGGAGTAAGGTGCCTTGCTCAGGGGCACTAGACAGGGTAGGGAGACTCTTAGATTTTTGGACAGATCAATCCAGGTTCGTCTTTTGTTGTCTCTCCGTGGAGTCGAACCAGAGACGAACCAGAGACCTTCTCTGCCTATAGTCCAAGTTTCTGCCACTAGACCACCGCCTCTCTAATATCTGGTTACAGCTTCTTGAATTTGCTGCTATTGTTTGCCCTGTAATCACTATTATAGTTTTTTGGGTCTTATCCTCATGTTGACATGAAACATGATTCTGAGGATGCCATGTACAGTCAGTTTATGAAATCACATATACATTCACTAGATTAAGATTTTTATTTGGATCTGCAATTAATCTGCAGAAAATGTTGTATCAAATCGGAAAATGTTGAACTGAAACTATTTTACATTGTTAAAGAAAGAACTGGATCCAGTACGCATCAAAACATAATGGGTTCTTGCTTTGGTCACGCCCCACCCCTCCACAAATTCCCATTTCATGAGAACTGGTTGAGTAGTAATCCTTCTAACTACAGCCGTTCTGAGACATAACCTCCGGAGAATATAAGCACGATTGGATCCGGACATTCTCTGGAGTGAGCCTTTGTCATATAAAAAGCATAGCAGTAGATTCTCGGCTCAGATGCGTTGACTTCAACACAGAAATCTCAGGAGCGTTCAGGTGAGGGTGTGTGCGTGTGTGTGTGTATGGGGGGGGGGGGGGGGGCAGCAGGCAGTGCAGGGTGTAAAGTATTAATTCTGCTGCTGAGAACACGTGTTTTGGTTTACGGTACATTGACATGGGTGTCAGCCCTCATCGCCAAAAACTCCCTTGACATCTTTGTTGGTGTCTTCTTTATGTCTGTTACCTTTGTTTTCATTCTGACCTATTTGTTATTTTAAATGTTTGCTTCTGTTGTTACAAACGTGTTTAACACAGAATTCAGTGTACGTCTGAAAGCATCTTTACAAAAAGACAGTGGTAGATGAAAACATAATCTCCTTGTAGTAACACGTATATTATTCAGTCAGAAAAAAAAATTGCAGGTCTACTGATAAAGAAATTAATAATTGGTGGCAGCTCTACATTTTTGTTGAGGCTAAAAAACCTCAGTGTGATATATTTGTTTAAAAGCTGTTGAGTAGTTGTGTTTAGTGAATACAGTTGTTGCACTATTCAAAAGGGTTTCATTCATAATTGTACCCCCCTCTTGTGTCTGCATGGGGCTCACTGGCAACATTGATATGCTGCTGCTTCAGCACCAGTATGTCAAGCTCCACAGTGGTCTCAACCCACAGTGATGAGAAATGAAGCAATACTGTGCACGGGGGGTTGGTTGTGGTGTTGTTGAAAAGTCAAATGTGTCAGAATGAATCTCCATCTGATATAGTCTCTGAGAAAGTACATCCAGGTAGACTCCACCTCTCATAGACATATAAAGTGCCATCCTTTCACTTATGTTCCCATAGTCATTGTTCAATTATGCAAATGAAGGCCTCAAAAGGGAAGCAGCTAGAGGTAAAGCCTCCTTGATTTCCATCTGTATGGTAGTAGAAGGTCAGCGGATACAATTTATGTAGAGGGAGATTACGATGGCCCGCAGACTCCATCAGAGACAGAATAAGGAATTACTCCCCTTGAGATCCTCCTGACAGGAGAGTGAGTGCCACACTGGGGGCGATCACATCCAGATGATGAAATCCCTGGCAGGTAAATGGCGATTGTGATAGTAGTTTGCCGGCGATAAGAGCGAAGAGGAAATTGATTTATGTGCACTGCGAGATTTATCACTGAAAAGTTGGTACCAAACAGTTGTGGCAGTTTGTTCGGCGAACTAGACGCTTTGGAATTCGTGAGATGTCGCGTTTGTATAAGAGAAGATTATTTGAAATAGTGTAAACAAATCAGATTCAAACACATTTCAATAATTAAGAGTTGCCATCAAAGGGTTTTTCTCCAGAGGAAAACAAAATCCCATTTGTATTCATGAGCTCTGCTGACAGCAGCATCATGCTTTGTGATCAAATGAACAAATTAGTATGTATTATTAACAAATAATTACTCTGCATTGGTTATTATTATTCATCAAGACTAGGGAACAACACAGTCATGGAGGGCATCGTGGTGTCTGCTGTCTCTCTTTATCAGCTCTATTTGTGTGTGTGTGTGTTTTGCCAGGTTTTGAAACTGGAGCATGAATGTCGTGGGTGTTGCTGGTGGTGGGAACTGAAGCTGGTAGTGAGTGGGGGCTGGGGGTGATTCTGGGACAGGGATGAATTGGACGGGTGCTGGTGGGGCGAGAGCGAGGGCAAGGGCCATTGCTACATCCACAAACAAAGAGCTTGTCTTGTCCGTTCTAAAGATCAAATGAAAATATGTCAGCCTCACTTAACACATCTCTGGCAAATGAGTGAGTGTGAGTGTCCGTGTGTTCACATCCCAGGAAGCACTGCACAGTTATTAATGGAGACAATAAAAAGAAAAACATCTGTTGTCCTGCTAGGATTTATGACCAAATAAATGTGATTATCGCCTTTGCACTATTTTTTTAGTCAGAAAATTGTAAACACAGTTGCATGATGAAGTGGAGGCGGAGATATGAGAAAAATGAGTCCATTACCCACATTTCCTGCATTATTCTCGATTCTCTGTGATTAAAATCTTTGTAGAACTACAGATGCTTTTCTTTTCATTGTCCCCATGAATAACTGTGCAGTTCTAATTCTCACCTCTGCCAAGGAGGTTCTGTTTTTCACCCCTGTCTGTTGGTTTGTTGCATCAAAAGACGATTTGGTGGAAGGATGTGGTATGGGTCAAGAAAGAACCCATTCAAATTGGTGCGGATCCAGATCAGGGGTCGGATCAGGGACCTTTTCTTCACCTTCTTTAACATTATGAGGCATTCATGTATCTTGATGAAAGGCAATCTGTTATATTTTGGTCCTTGGTGGAAGTATGCACTCTACTGAGTGACATTCTGGTAGTGTCTTGGGTCACTTTTTCTTTACCAGCAAAAGTTGAATGAGCTCATATGATGCTATTTCCGGACTGTCAAGCTTCTTATACACAGTTGGTAGTTGTGAGATATCCACTGCAGTGTAATATGCCTTGATTAAGGGGGAAGAGTACTTCAAATTCATTATCTTTCCTTTTAGCAATACCATCCTATGTCTGAACTGCTTATTCTGAATGTCAATGGCCAAAACTCTAGATAACCTACAGGAAACCACAGACACAGAGAGAACAGGGATGAAAAGAACCACACCCAACAAAATGGACCTTATTCACAGATCCAGCAGTTATGCAGCAAAGCTAACATTCACTATTTTATGCCATGTAGTTAATCTAAAATGGAGATGTTTAGAAACAATGACGTAGACCCGCACAACTGCTTGCTGATTGGGTGTTTTTGCTCACTTCAAAACCTTCCCTGATTCATCAGGCTTCTATCACATGAGACCCTTCTCGAGCAAAACAAAAGGCATTAGCCTTGGCAACCAGCTAAAACACAATGTGAAGCTCTGTAAAGCCAAGGGGAGCTGCAGATTCAGGTGATAATGCTCTGATAATCCTATTGGTTCATCACTGCCACTGTCCTCTGACACCATATCACACCGATGGATAGATATCTCAGTAGGTTGTGTGCAGGAAGAGATGGGCTGACTTAAAAATATGTGCAATGGTAAATGTTTCTACTCTTTAACCGGTTCAACAGAACTGTTTTATTACTTCCACGTGTTACTGTAATGAATGGTAACATAATAATATTAAGAGTGAATTATCCTCTAATGAGTCTCAATTACATTTTTTTTTCGAGTCCCACAGGCATTTTGCTGTTGCAGTTGATTTAATGAAATTTGATTTTAAGCAACAATTACAGTTGATTCTGTTTTATTTTTAGTTTGTTAAATTCAACTGAGTAAAAGTGAAGAACGTGAGTAGACTGTGACTTTGATGACTAATAATGAATGATGACCTTGAATAGAGCTTGAAAAGTTAGGAACTGATCTCGGAAATGAGCTTGGAAATAAAACGAATTGATAGAATATGTTTTCATCGTAGCCTCGTCGTCCCTGTATTAACTTGTAACGTAGCACTGTTCAGACAGACAGAGTTATATCCTCATATCTAAACGAGCAGCGTTGGCTCACATGCTCTCGACGAGAACATGTGAAGAGATGGAACCTGCCTGTCAACGACACCACGCTGCTGAAGTCTTATTTTTAGCTTGCTTTGAAATCACCTCAGACTACCTCTGCTTGATCAGTTCTGGGAGATTAAATTCCTTTTTTCTGAAATTATTATAAAACAGATTAATGTCCGTACAACTCCACACGTTATCTCTGAGTTTGTTACAATGAGATTCCTCCAGTGTTCTGAGGTCAGACAGTGTCATCTCAGCAGCCTGTTTCATACAAAGTTAATATTTCTATGGAACACCCGAGGAAAATGAGCCTGTAGGAATCCTGCTGCTGAAGTGACCCCGTGCAACGTTAGGCATGGTAGTGGGAGGGAACTGGGTTTTTGAGTCAACCATTTGTTCCACACACTCCAACAGGGTGCTGTAGGGCAAAGTCCGTCCTCCAGCTTAAATATCATGGAGATGTCAAGTTGCACAAGGGGTTACATTTTTGACTCTGCACTGTCTCAAATGAAGATATTTCGAATACAGCGAAGTTGGAGTGTTAAAATGCAAACAAGTCTGAAGACGGTGGTTTGTCGTGACAATTAAAGTGCAAGTTTCAGCACGACATGCACAAATACCAGTCTGCAGCGCAGGGAAGCCGTCTCACTGTCACAAAACTTGCGTCACTAACTGTGATAAAGTGGAACTCGCTCATGACGCCTGACACTCCTACCTCTGCTGTAACTCGCCAGATGTGGAACAAACGTTTCTCAGCTGACGTGTAAAAGGAACTGCTCTATTTTCTAATAATCTTCTCATTGTGTGTTTTCTTACACTATGTTGCCTTCAAGCTACAGGGCTGTCAAAACACCAGGGCAATGTGGAGTGAAGCAGGCCAAACGCTGAAATGTGCTTAATAAATAATTCATTGTCGGACAGTTCCAACAATGTACCAATACAAACCTGAGTGATCACACACTTGCATCATCATTGCAGCTTTAAATTTGAAATAGAAAGTGGCTGTGCTCAGCAATAAGCTGACAAACCTGACATATATATTTATGGTGAACGTTGCGTAACAGTTGCAGCAGAATCAAAGCAGCCTGTGCCTTTGCAGTTTTCTTTCCCTGCAACCGTTTGAATATAAATTCAATATTCTCTTAATTGTTGATTTCGGTTTAGTCTGTCAAATAAACTGATTAAAACTAATTTTGCTTCGTAGATGATGAATTAAATTCCTTGGTTAGACATTTACTTTATATCTACATGGTGTCCAACATCTTATGCTGTTTATATCACTCACATTAGTGAGCAGACAGCTCATGTTATTCTGAGTTGGTAAACCAAATGATTGCACTAGGAGCTGCTTTCACAAGTTTCCTGTATCGCTTGGTATCATTTTCTGCTGGTTATCTCTCAGCTGACTGCTTTGGTCCGATTATTTCATCCGGTAATAGGAGTGTACCATTGGTCAAGTGGTGGGGGTACTTTTGGAGGTCATCCTCAAACATTTTTATCCGTATAACTAGCATTTGAATTAAGTTTATTGGCCATGGACGCGTGCCCAGCATGCTCGGAAGCCGCCGGTGTACTTAAAAACATAAAGACTAACAAATGGAGCTTTTGTTGTGGGTTGAACTTCCTCAGCCACTGCAGACAGAATATCCCCTTTTTAATGAGCGACTCAAATGGTTACTTCCACCTTTAGTTCACCTGATTAGCATTGTGTATGTCTCCTTCTGAACTGTACCGTCATTCT
Organism: Platichthys flesus; assembly: GCF_949316205.1. Lineage (NCBI taxonomy): Eukaryota > Metazoa > Chordata > Actinopteri > Pleuronectiformes > Pleuronectidae > Platichthys > Platichthys flesus. Next base: position 20,040,115 of record NC_084945.1, on the reverse strand, counting down.
GAATGATCCGACTGGGTTCAGCTCCAGGTTGTTATGTCTACAGCACAGGGCCAGCTGTTCAACCTCCCGTATAGCAGCAGCTACGGAATATTAAACACTGAATTTGTAGTGGGATGTACACTGACTCTAGTGCATTGACCCTTACTCTTTAGAAAGGCTCTATGTAGCCTGATGTAGTACCTGACCTGACCTACCTGATGTAGTTCTGATATAAATAATTGATTATGTGCCTGTTTTCATCTCAGTCCCTGTGTTTACATGGACACTATTATAACAATATTTACCCTAAGCCAATAGTCTGAAAAGAGAGTGCCGTTCCAGCATTTACTGATGACCAGAATGTACATTATGTTATAATGTATATTACGATTTGGCGCAATACAAATTGAATTGAATAGGATCATGATCATATTAAGGCCTGGAGTACTCTGACCCTATTTCCATTATGTAGACATGTGTACATCTCAATCACATGATAATGTCCTCTTGGAATTCTCACAGCAACATCGACCCATGATTGTTACCAACAGTTTGACGACAATCTGAGTGTTAACAGGATGGAGTTGTATTTTTTGGCAAAATTACAACAAAAACACCCAAAATGGTAAACGTTAATGTCGTACATGAAACCATTCCAGGTTGGGGTTTTAAAACTGGCATAGTGACAATGAACGTAAGGGTGTGGTGGACGCATGACTGAATAAGGTCAATTGTTGTAATATTGGTGTCCACCCAAACGTAGTCACTGCCAGCTTCTGTTCTTTAATGTCTTGTACTGCACACGCCAACTCAATGACCTCAGGCAATTAGATTTTTAAATAATGTTCTAATGTAAACAGTGCCTCTAATTACTATGTTCTAGTTGTTAGCATCGTTTGAACTTTCCCTGTGATCAAACTTCCCTCCTCCCTCTTCCTCGTTCAGTAATTCTGTGAACATACATCCTCGCATCTCTGGAGACCAGTGCTCGCTGGACAGCATCGCCTGTGGAGAATAGCTCATTACATATTAGTCATACATTAATTATCTGCATGTTGGGGGGTGTTTGCAGAGGTACATCCACCCATGTGTGCTTGCTTGTGTGTTTGTGTTGGTGCATCAGCTGCGATTTGTGAGTGTATCTTGATCTGCTCCCCAGAGAGTCCATGCTAAATTAGGATGCATATTATTTAAAGATGCCTTGGGCTGAGTTTCAGCTGGGTGTATTTGTGCAGTGAATAAGTTGATTTTTGATGGTGCCCTGTGAGCGCCTTTTCATGCTGCCAGGGAGGCAATCTTAAGCACAGGGGTGTTTGTGTGAATGCAATAGAAGTCTCACGCTCCATTTTGTCTGCAGTGAAATCGAATGATTTACTCCCATGGGATGTTGGAGCAATTTGTCAGTTCTAAAAAGTGTGACTGCTTCAAAATATCGGAATATCGGAGACCTCATTAGCTAACGAGGGTTTTATTTCAGTACCTGTATGTATTCATGACTTGCCTGGGTCAGATCTGTGCTAAAAGAAATGCATTTCTTCTGTCCATCTAAATCCTTTGACAGAGATTATACAAGTATTAAAAGAATGATTACATTTGTATTCTTTTGTAGATGAGGTTTTAGCTAATATTGTGTTCTAATGTAAATGTTTTATCTAAAATAATAATAGTATAGCCTACTTGATTTAACATGGGGGTGTTAGAAATACAAAAGTTGCATTTTGACTCTTCACGGCAAATCATGTTATCATGACAGGATTTATACAGATGGGCGTGTGGATGATGTGGAATTTAGCCCATCTGACAAGTCGAGCTACGTTTCATGTATAAGGTGAAGATTGATTTTGCAACATGCTGCTAAGCCACCTTCCTCTATGGGGGGGAAAGCTTTATAATTCTGCCATCTGATAAACTAGTACGCCAGCTTGCATAGCTTGTGCAAAAAAAAAAAGCTTTATGAAAGAGCAATTTAATTTTGTGTGTGTCTTATACTGGCAATGGAGCTGCCTTGACTCATGTGTGATGACATATCCTTGCTTTGGTTGGGTTGTTCGGTAAAGCAGCTCTTTAATCCCAGGAGCAGAAACTAATATTACAAAATGACAATGATGCAATTCAGACCGATTGTGCGATTCCCTCCGGTTGGCTTACTAGGTCACTGAGGTTTGCCACACAGTGTATCTGATAACTGTACATGATGGGATTTTGAGCAGATCCTCGAGGCAGGGTCACTGTTACACCGTAGGTGGTTCACTTTGTATTATCCAAGACTTATCCAGCAGCAGCCTGACATAATCATACTCTCATTTGAATTTTAGCACAAGCTCCATCCATAGCCCAAACTTCATTGACAGTGCTGGCAGTTTTAAACATGAGCTACATGTAAATTGTACGTTAAGAGTGATCAGTTAAAGGAACAGCAATGTTTTGTGTAATGTCTAAACAGAACATTACAATAAAGCCTAGATGGGTCATTATGTCAACCCACAAATTAATTTTGTTTCTTGAAAATGTTCAACTAGTCTTTTATTCTGCTCAAGTAGTTTGATCTATGTGTATATTAATTTTGTTACATCTTCAGGACCTTTGCAAGCATAAACCCTGAGTACAAGTAGACCTTAATTGGGACCAAAGCTTGATCCTAATGAGATGAAACTTAATTTCTGAGGTCCTAATGGTGACGGGTAAGATGTGAATTACTGTTCAGCTTAAGGATCAGGCAATCTGAGCCAATCTCTATTGTCAGGCAAGGAAAGAAGTGACAATATTTTATCACTTCTGGTGTGGACAACGGATATCCAGACCAAGATTCTATCTTCTGTTTGCCACTGTTTACAGTTTGACTATAGTTTATTTTAAATAGCATGAGTTGAATATTTGTAAAACTTTTTAAAGGTGTTCTAGGTCCAGACATAATGATCTGGCTATGCTCTATTAACAGCTACCCACATATGAATGCAGATAAATTAAAGAATCGATAGACTAATGCAGGTCGGTCCATTTGTCCCGGGTCTTCTTCTCTCTACACTGACAGTTCGTCAGCGGCCAACCGAAGCCTGCTCAAACGTGATCGGTCAAACTAGAAACAGAAAGAGGTTCACATGCATAGATGTCAATGGAGGGCTGTTCTTTAAATGGGTATATGCAGCCATCATTCAATAAACGACAGAGGTTTTAAAATCATTTGAGCGTACACACATACACATCCCCTTCTCATTTAGATGCAGTATATTACTCACAGATTAGCACATCTCGCTAACATCAACGATGTAAGAATGTAATTCTTGAGAACCTAGTGTGAGCATAGTATGTAAAGCCTGCTTGCTCAGTGCATTACACCTTCACATATTTGGTTTATCAAGCTGACCTTGTGTTAGATGCTCAACCCTGAACCTAAAATACAAGCATTACAAGAATTCAAGGATGAGGAAGGTTTTTTCTGACTCTTCTGCTTGTGAGTTGTCTCCTATCTTTGGTCTATTTTTCCATAGAATACCTCACAGTATGTCTTGCTGCCCTGAACACTGGAAGTGTGTTCCCAGTCTCATGCACCAGTGCCCCCCCCCCCAGCCACACAGTTCTGTTTGTTCATTGTGCTGCTGCGTGAACACACAGATTCTGACTCATATCTCCCGTTTTACTCCCGTGTTAGTTTTTTTTGCTCGCTTTGTTGACCCATGAAAGTGGGCCTGGCACTTGACATGGCCATGTGGAGGCCCCCACGCTGCTGTTAGGTCCTTCCTGCGGGAACGTTGCTCTGTGATTGGATGAGGAGGACTGGGATGAATGAGCAGTGTACGTAGAGCAGGACGCATGAGGGACTGCACTGGTGCCGTCCCCCCTCTCTCTCCTCACCCTCAGCTCCCTTTCTCTTTCACACAAGTCTAGTTTCTCACCACAACACCTCGTTTTTCATTGTACTCCTTCCCGTCCCTTCATGTAACTCTGGCTGCGAGAGGACGGCCTCTGCATGATGTCACAGCTTGTGAGTGTTTCATTACTTGAGCAAAATCAACAATTCCTTCCATTTCTCAAATGTGAATTTCTGCCAGTTCCGAAGACAGATACGAAAACAAAAGATGAATATGTCAACTAGTGCTTTAAAAAATGGTGATGGCCATCTTTTTAGAAGGGAAAACGACCACACATTCACACACTCAGACATCAGTCCTCTTAATGTGCTGTTTTTCACCGACATCCATGAACGGTTCCCTGGGAAATGGGTGAAAATGTTGAAAAATCACCACAATGTTACAGAAAGTGGAAAAACAGAAGTGTGCAAATCTGTCAGTGTTTGTTTAGTGTAATACGTTGTACAAACAAAAAACATGAAACAACAAATGGATGAAGTGCAAACATAACCTACTTAGTGGAGGTAATAAATTACTCACAAGATTAATCCACTGTGAAAATAACGTCTTAAAACGTCAATAAAATGCTTTAAGGAGGTAATTAGATGGTCATGGTCTTGATTTGGTTGGCTTTAAGCAAAAGTGAAACAATTATCTGGAGGTCAGGAATCTAAAGCAGCAAAACAACAGTTGAGACAAATGCCTGCAACAGTTTTCCATCAGAGATGAACTTGCAGCCACCTAAGCAATGCTTTTCTGTTAATTGTGCAGCTCTGTACGCGTGCACTCAGTGAACCCTGCAGGAGAAAACAAACTCTGTCAGGGGGGAAAAAAGAAGCTCCCTTATAGTGGAAGTGATTGTGTGTTTGTGGTCAGGATGACAGGGTGTTAGAGGAGCTCTGCAGTAGCCTATCATCATGGGAGAAAACACAACTGGAACGGTTAACAACCAACAGCTGTTCGGATTGTTGAGTGATTCACAGCCTCACTGTGGAGTCAGGGAAATCTTTCGCCCTCCGTATGAATCTCCCTGCTTGTCTGGTAAACAGAGCGCTTTTTCTTAATTTGGCATTATATGCAATTAAAGCTTGTAAATAGGGCTAAATGTACAACACGTTTCAGACAGCGCTTTAAAGCCAGAGACAAAGCTCCACGAGATAAATGTCTAAATATAAACAGTCGTTTCTTGCTGCCGCTCAGGCATTTCCACTCAAATACTGAAACACAAGAGTCTGTATGTCCCTGCAGGGTTTTTATTGCAAGCTGCCTCTCTTCTCAGATTATCACAACTGTGGCTTCACACTATCGATTTATTCACACACCGGGTTGTTTTTCTCGGCCACAAGCAAATGACAGGGCTTGTTTTATTTTACTTTCTTGTCCATGTTTGGTAATTGAACCTTCAAACGGAAACACGGCCGTAACAGCAGCTGAACACTTGTTGAGCCTGGTTTGAGGTTTGGTCAGTGGCCTCCAGCCACACACTGGGACACGCACTGCTGCACACTGGTCAGTACTGTCATTCAGACTATCTGTCCCTGTCCACTCTGCATTAAGGTTTAAGTGATGTCCTACAACCCCAATCCTTCCAACACTCACTACCTTTATGCACAATACAAGACATTGCGAACATCATGCAGCAGGAACTTGTGCAATTATCTACTGCCGCCGTGTCAATTTAGCAGATGTACAAGGCAATCTGGTTATCACTGCTTTGTGGTCCCTCTTCACAAAAGTGTCTGTAATCACATTTCGCTGCTCTCTTTCAACTGCTTCTCAAGGCTGCTCTAATCTTATCTGCACTGCTCAGTCTGCCTTGTCCCTTTCTTTGTCTCCTCTCTTTCCATTTCTTAGCTCACACTCGACACCTTTTTTACAAATGTGGGTCCTCTTCCAGTGTAGTTGGCTCTTGTTCATGCAGTACTTTATAGCTCCCAGTCCAGCTAGAGTTGTCATGGATGTCAATGTCAGTGAGCTGGTGGTCTGTCCACACCGTGGTATCCAGATGTTCCAGTTGGTCCATTATTCTCTCAGTTTTGAGCTAAGTACAAAAGGTCCTGACAAATATCTAAAAACTCTTTAAAATGTTCCACATTAACTGCCGAACAGTCTCAGTGTAACCTCAATCCAAATTATAATGACATTGTCCTGCTATACCTCAGCACTTACATATGTTTATCATGTTCTGTCCCACTCATTATTACCTAATCCCATTTGGAAAACTTAACTGTTGAAAGCTTAACTGGGTAGGTGTGAAAGAGAACGCCTGAAACTGTCCCTTATGCTGATGAACACAGTGGTGCATGCATGGGTTCAAAGTTCCCGGTTGGGAGGTTTGAAAATCGGGGCACTGTACTCGACACTGAAATATAACAATTATTGGATAGATTGTCATGATGTCTTGTAAACATGTTCATAGTTTCCAAAGGATTACCCCTGACTTCCCTTTAAAGACATGTCAATAACTCTTGGATGGATTACCATGAACTTATTTCTGTTCTGTTCAGGATAAATTATCTTGAACTTTTCTTTAAACGGCCACATCTGTTCAAAATTCATTTGCACAGAAATGTTGTATTTTTGTGATTTGCAGCCACAGACCAATGAAACTCATGACATCCGTGTCAGACTCAGCTGTACATTGTGTTAAGTGTTATTATACCAATGATTGAATGCTAAACCAGTTAGATTATCATCGTGTTTGACTTTTAAGGGCTTAGTACACTGGGGTGTTCACACACAACTAAAATAGATTTTATTACTATTCCTGAAGAAGGTGGCGCAAATCGACTGGAACCTTTGATTGAAAGTGTTCCAAATGTCACTGGGGATATGATGATTTTTGATGATTTTTAAAATGCTGAACTAAGACGTTAACACCTGCCTGGCAACGTGTGAGCATCCTAGCATTTGGACATTTGAAAATATACTGTCTGAGCCGGGATGTGTGTTAAACCATTTGCTTTTCATTTATATCTATTGAAATTGCAGTCGTAGATTTTCCCTTTTTGTATACCCGATTGTAAAAATACAGGTTTATGCACCTCAGGACATGATCATAACTGTACTACCCAAGTAAAAGCACCACTGCATGTTGTCCTTGGGTAAAAGCTTTAGGAACAAAGTTCACCTTATTTCCTGAAGCACCCGTTTTTGGACCCTTTCAGCAGAGCCTCTTTGTGCATCAGGACATCCCGACAGACATGAGCTATTGTATCGCTTCACGTTAGAGGCTGTGGAAACCTGAGCTGTGGCCTCAGGGTCATGGGGCGTCCATTCTCTGATGACAGTGAGCTGGACCGGGTGAAGAAATGTTTTCTGTGCCGGGTCACTCTCCTGCCTGCTCCTCCTCTTTCTCCTTTTTTCCCCAAATGTATTTTTGTGAATAGGTGATCCATTAACAGAAATGGAGCTGCGAACTAAGTGTAGATGGTATAGAGAGGTCTGCCGTCCTCGTTTCGCCACCTGCCTTTTCCTCTTTTATTAGATTTTTTTTACTCTTAAGGAGGAAAACACTCTTTTAGGGACAGAGATAGCTTCTTGGCCTAGGCGCTTTTCTTTTGCATCTCTTTTGTGCTTTTTGTTGTGTCCAGGATAGCAAGGTCTGGTCTACAATTCAATACAGATCTTTTTTTAAAGATATTTTCTTCTCCTTTCCTCTTCATTAAAAAACTCCTCTACATGGCGGGGGGGGGGGGGGGGGGGGGGCACCATTGTAGGCATGTTCATTGAGCTTATTCTCCTGTCAACATTGTAGCTGCTATCGTTGTTGTCTTGTATTGCATGTGTGAAGAAAGCTGTGATGTCATCATTACCCAAACACTCTGTTGTACATGGATGGACACACGGATACGGACAAACCTCAATTTCGAAATTCGTCTCTCTGGAAGTTGTTTGTTTAATTATTTTGTTCACATGTGAAAGAGAGACCCCCCCCACAAATAGGGAAAAGTTTGTTTTGCAAAATCAGTGTGCAGTCCTTCCATTTATCCATCTGATATCCAGCAGCAATATGGTGATTTATGATAAAGTCAATGGGGGTCATACCACTGCTATATTTGTTCTTCATCCTCAGTACTGCTGTTGGCACAATTACAGAGATTTTACCAATCCAGATCGGGCAGAGAGCCAGTGTCTTAATCATCGGCAAGTTTAGTTTTTTGAATGTGTTTGATTCCATCTCTTGTCGTCCTTCCATCTCTATTTCAACCTCTCTCCCTTTTGCAAACCGCTGTCTCTCCACCCAGACAAAGCTATGAACCTCTTGGCGCGGTGCCATCCCAATCCATTCACTACAGCTCAGCGAGGGCGCACAGCCGCTGTTGTCTCCCGGAGTGTGTCCCCTGTCCTTCCATCGGCTCCCACTGTACAGTTAAATGGCAAAATGGCCACTTCACACATCCCCTCCTCTTCACCACACCGTGTCCTCATGAGACACCGGCAGTCACGGTGCGCTTGTGTATGTGTCTGCCTTTGTGAAATGGGTGTTTGTGTGTGAACACATCCGCCTGTATGTTATGTACTGTGTGTGCTGCCTCAAATCTAGGGCACGTCGAGGCTCCTGGTGCAAATGTGTGTGAGCATCATGCGTTTGATTCCCATATGAAAAGACCACAACTTGAAATATGTGATACTGTGTGCTTACCTTAACTCTTTTTAAGGATAGTCGTGCTACCATTTGCTTCTAAACATGCTTCTTTGTCTTAACAAAAATAAAGTCAATGCTTTCCTGCATTTCCCCCCCCTGTTTTACTTTGACCTTATCACATCTTTTTCCACTTTTCAGAAACATAATGGCTCCCATATTCAACACAGAATAATCCCCACCTCTTGCTAAGTGAAACCATTGACAGGGGGCTGGGAAATGGCTGCTAACGGTTTAATGACTTAATGAAAGCTAATTAGTTGAAATAAGGCGAGAGGAAGAGGGGAGCCATGGAGGTGATGTGTGTTAGTGTGTGTTAGTGTGTGTGATTTTGGGCGTGCTTTTGCGCAAGTGTTTCTGCTCCTACAAGATTACATGCATATTTGAGAGACCTTTACTTGCATGGGTCTGTGTGTTTGCATATGTATGTTGTTCCTGTGGCAGGTGAGTGTGTGTGTATGTGTGTGTGATTTTGTGTGTGCCCAGAGAAAAGTGCAGCAGCTTTTCTCAGCATTAACCAGCCTCTTCATCAGGAAGTGATGGTGGGGGGTCAGGCCTCATTTAATCAAGGGAAAAATTCCATCTCCCATTAACTTAATTAATCCAACGCCAGAGAGAGAGAGAGAGAAGCTGAAAGAAACCTGTGTGTGTGCGTGTGTATGTGTGCGTGTGTGTGTGTGTGTGTGTGTGTGTGTGTGTGTGTCTGTGTCTGTCTTTGTGAGAAAATAGTGTTTCCTGAGCTGGATTCACAAAGCGGTTTGTCAAATGAAGTGTAGAGTGGGTCGATTAAATAAGATGACTTACACGGGCACATGTGAAGTCATGTAATGACTTCATGTAAAAGACATTTGATTTGACTTAACCTCAATTCACACTATTTGTCAGCTACAGCAAAATCCGCTTTTACAGGAGGGAATAAACAAGCGGCCATTTCTGCAGCAGCAACTAATTTGTAAACCCATGTCTGACACTGTATGTGATGCAACATATTACACCAATGAGAACATGGATCCAATGGGCTTTTACTCCCGGATCCTCGTTATCTTCTTCTTTCATCGTCTGTGTTTGTGTTGTTTTTGGTTTTTGTCAACTTTGCACTTGCGTTATAGCTTTAACAGTTGTGTTGTGGCTCTAAGCAATTTTGTTGTAGCTTTTGCAGTTGTGTTGTGGCTCTAGTTGTATGGTAGCTTTTGTAGTTGTGTTGTAGCTTTTGCTTTTGTGTTGTCACTGGCAGTTGTGTTGCGGATTTTGCAGTTGTATTGACACTTTTGCGCTTTGGTTGTCACTTGCAGTTGTTTTGTCACTTGCAGTTGTGTGTTGGCTTCAGCATTCAACTTTTCCATTTTTTGTGTCAGAAGTCTCAGCCAGCGTGCAAAACAGATGTTACTGCATCATGTGTAATGAAATATGTGCACATTCAAATATTAAAAATAACATTCATGTGTAGAATAATATTTGTAGTCTGCTGGACCCTAGCACGTTCATGCTTCCTAATAAATCAATCCAATTTTATTTTTATAGCCCATATTCACAAATCACAATTTGTCTCATAGGGCTTTATCATGGTGTGACATCCTCTGCCCTTAACCCTCAACAAGAGTAAGGAAATGATTAATGATTCTAATTCTGTCGGTCCTCCTCTGGAAGGATAAACTACCATCATGTCAGTAAAGATTTGAAGTTCAGTCCTTTTATCTCCCATCTCTGGTTCTGTCTTGATCTTTTCCTTCTTTGTTTTTCGTTAATCCTCTCTTTCCTAAGATCTCTCCATCTTTTTCTTCACAGAAACACATTAAAACGGACTGTTCACAGCGTTTACTGTTTTAAAATAGAGGGCGAAACAGAAAGGGTGTGGGTGAGATACAGTGAAGATAAAGACAGGAGATCAAGAGAACTGGGAGCGTATTAAAACATCTGGATGCACCGTGAGGAACGAATAATAATGTGATCGTGTGTTGTCTGATACCACTGCCAGTGCATTTCTTTCCATTTCATTATCTGCATCTTTATTTCAAGGTTATCTTTGCATTCAATTAAATATGATTTTATAAAAACATTAACCATTAAATCAATAAGCCACCTTCAAGTATGTGCAGGGTTAAATTGCTCTGGTCTCCTTGGACTGCAGTTTATGTAGCACGCTGTTGCTCATCTCACACCAGCTCATCAATCACTCACCCCAGGACTTCCCCTCTCCCTCTGACTTTAATGTCCTGCTGCTGACACACAAATCCCTTCATGCTTCTGCACTCATTTCATTTGCAGAGCTCCTCCTCCGCCTCCTCCTCCTCCTCCTCTGGCCTCCTCTCTCTGTCCCCAAAACACCCTGCGCCTGGAATGCACCACCCCTGTCCATCTGTGCTGCCAGTGCTATTGACTCTGGAATTTCTGCTGCAAATGACAAATTGCCAAAGCCTGAAACGGATAAAGTCGGCAAAAAAGCCCCAAATGACAAATGAAACAGGTGTTAGGAAGAGACAATAATCAGAGCTATGTATACAAAAAAAGTAAGGTTAAATTTATAGATGTTATAAAAACAAAAGGGTTACTTTGACACTCCGTGCATTCATATCATAATCAAATTATACTGACAAACACAGAGATGGTGAAACTAGAGGGCCATATGTTTAAGAGTGAAGATGACCCTAACTGAACCAACACTGCGGCCCAGCTAACAAACTCTCCGTCCTTTCTCCCAAAACAGAAAAGCCTGTTTCCGTGGAGCTGAGCTGTGGGGCTGGGCCCAGCCATGTAGTGTTGGAACCAGGTTCGCCCCTCTTGCTGGACTGCAATCTGGGGGCCAGCGAGACACCTTTCAACGTCACCTGGCTCCAGGATGGCCGGACCCTGCCTCCGGAGGGGGATCAGCTGCAGTATTTGGGCAACGGGTCCCTCCTCCTGCTGCCGGCCTCCAAGGACGGCCGGCCTGCCCAGAGGTTGGAGGGGGGCTACAGCTGCGTGAGTGCCAGTGCTGCTGGAGCCCTCACCAGCAGGACGGTGAATGTACTCTTGGCAGGTAGGTGTCCAGCAACACCCAGAGCACACTGGTTTATTTTGGCTGCTTTGTTTCCTACCACACTTATAACACATGCAGTTAGTTGTGATCTGGGCCTGCCAATGCCTGTCTTCATGACCGTGAACTGGATGAATAGAAAGTTCACCGATAGATTGATGAGGAGGTTTAACAAAGATTACATTTTTTATTTGGGTCAAGCACAGAAGACGATTTCCTCTCTACTCCAGAATTTTGAAACTTATGTCTGGTTGGGCAGAAACGCAGATGTTTGGAAACGCTGATCTAGAGACTCACAACCATTTTCTGATTGGATCTTTTTTCGTTTGCGACTTATGCTTCACTGATTCGTCAGGCTCCTATCACATGACTCCCTTCTGGGACTAACTGACATTAAACTTGGCTGCCAGGGTAGAAGCAACAATTAAAGTGGTTGTTGTTGTTGTCTTTGCAATGAGCTGTTGTGCCTAAATTCTGTAAATAATGTGTAGCAATGAAAAGAGCTATTGTTTCAACCATCTGAAATACAGTTATTGTCCAGCACGTGCCTCCATGTTTACACCAGCAACTTGACATGTTTTCAGGTGCATTTTTCTGAACGGTACCATAATGCAGAGCCGAAACGTTGGTGTGGACAGAAATAGTTTTAGTTTGAAAATGCCATTTTCTAACCAGTATGGATGTAGCCTGAGAGTGGAACCAATCTGCTCACCGAACTGTTCCATTGCCTCAAAGGTGATCATTTAACAATTAGGAATATTCTGCATCTGGCATAATTACCTCTACGTCATTTCCATCACAACAATTGGTCTGCGTCTGTTTGTGTTTGGGTTCAGTCGTGTGTGTGTGTGCTCATCACACAGAGCAGTGTGAATCGTCAGGTTTGTCGGGGGGGTTTTCTTTGCATGGATGGAGATGAACTTGGGTCCCCCTCTGCTGCAGATTAGAGACTCATCCTCTGGTGGAGCACTAACAAGTGTCTTGGGAACAGGGACATGCTTAAACCACAGTCTGCTGTTCAGAGTTATTTGGAGTGAAGTAGAAAGAGTGGGCGGATATGAAAGAAGCAAAAAAGGAAGACGTGGATGTGAGGGACGGCTGCCGCTCTGTAATCGCCCCCTCCAAGGAGCCCTCTTTCTCTCACACTCCTAAGTGGTAGTCTTTATTTAGTCATTAGCTTTTTGTAAAATGAGACAGTATCCTCTTTGGATGCCCCCACTTTTGTCAGCTGTCACATGCCTATTTATGAGGAGCTCTTGTTTGAGGGACAATAAGGAATCGAGGGGAGGGCGGGGGGGATGAGGGATGAATGGTGGGAAGGCAGAAAAGGCTGAAGAGAGTTTGCGGTGATGGTGAAAGGAAAGGCTTCAGAGACCATTAGGAATGACCTTCAGTTTGTGTGTGTCTGTGTGCTGTGGTTGTGCGCAGGATTTGAATTAAATCAGCAGTGAGAGGCTATGAGATAGATGTGGCCAGTGTGTACGAGGTCGAAGCCGAAGCGCCTCGACATTGTCATTGAGCGGGCGTTCTTATTACCGAGCGCGTCCTTACCGCCAGAGATGAGACCGAAGCGAGAACAGGGGCGAGATCACATTTGTGAAACCATGTTGTGGAAGCCACCTGGTCCAGACCAAGTGGTGTGTCTCGGTGTATGATGCACGTTGCCTTGTTAACCGCATGTGGAAGAGAGAGAGACAGTTTGAGAACCTTATGGAAATGCAAAGCAAAATAAAATGTATTTAGGTTTACAGCCTCTAACTCACTCTTCTCTCGGCAGAATGCCAAAGCGGCACAGAGCGTGCACATCACATTACCCAAATACATCCATGTGTAAATGATGATGCTGGGGGGAAAAAACAGCTTTTAGAGTTAATAAGGCCAATTAACCTTTCTGATTATGAGACTGCTGAAATGAATGTCAATATTTCCCAATTCCTAGCAGCTTTCGCAACATAATTCAAAAAAAGGAAGTGATGTCAGAGCTGCTTTCTCTTCATGCAGTTTTATGAATGTTTGAGGGCAAACTGATTTTCTTTTTTATAATCGGTGCTTTCATTACAACATATCAGTCTTTTTTATGCCACTCTATCTATCTACTCAGACTATCTGGAGGTAAAATCACTCTGGTCTCAAATTACACAGTTAAATGAGGTGGGAACAGGATGAGGGCAATTGTATCTGGATGTGCCTTAAATGGCCTTTTCTTTGTCAATGAGTTAGAAGGGGTGAAATACTGTAAAATTGACAAAATTTAATGCAGCGCAATTATTATCCAGCAGTTATTACAAATATGTGTTGGGGCTGGCTGGCTGGCTGGGGGGGGTTTTCACACTGATACTCTGCCTGAAAGCTGGGTAGCAGAGAGGTCACGGGTAAAATTATCTACTCGCACAAGGGGAGGGGAAAAACACTGCAATCTGATAGCTCTGGGGCCAAAGAGTGGGGCATAGATAGAGGGACGGACAAAACACACAAAGAAAGAGTTGGGGTAAAGTCAAGGGCAGGAGAGAGAGAGAGAGGGAGAGAGAGAGAGAGTGCAAGATGCAATGAGCAAAGAAGAAAGAGCTGTACAGCAAAGAAAGACAAGATATGGAGGAAGGGGAAGGGAAAGGTTACACTCTTTACACAGAGAAGAAGAAGTGCCCGAGGAGCCGCCCGGAAATGTTCCTGTAAGACTTTAGGAAGACCCTGTTGCTAGGAAACAATTGGACGAGTGTGTGAACCTGTGGCTGGATATGTCAGCTTTCCTGGGAGAGCCAGTGGTGTATCAGCACAATGCCCGGCAGAACAGTGTCAACTTTTGCAAATCTGAGTGTGTGCTCCGCGTGATGCTGGACGGATCTGCCGTGGAATTTCATCGCAGGGCCAGGGGGACACTCACGGAGTCCTGGGAAAAGACTAATATGATTATGCTTTGACAGAGCGGAGGTGAAAGCCTGGCCGGTTGCCTTTGTTCCATCACAGCATGGGCAAAGTGTGTTCTCTGAGCAGCCCCCCCCCCCCCCCCCCCCCGCCCCCTGCCCCCTTTCATTAACGTCTGCGTCGCTGATCAGCTGTTGTCGGCTACCCCACATATACGGACGCTCCCACTTTCCCACTTACAGACGTGCACATAAATGCACACGCTGATCCAGTAACCTAATCACAAGATGCCTGTGTGGAGGCATCGAGACACACCGTATACACACTGAGGTACAAGTAGCTCGGCACGCACGCCCTCAAACTCACACTCACCCTCTGAGCGAGTCTGGCACCCAGTCCGGCGCTCCACTCTCTGGCAGTGTTACAGGTGGTGTGTTTACATGAGGGCATCACAGTGTGTAATGGCTGGAAGAGGCAAGGGTTAATCATCAACTCCTCCTGCAAAGCTGCCTGCGCAAGTGATTCCAAGATTTTTTTTCTCCTGAAATGAATCAAATGCTTTCTGTTACTATGGCCAGACTTGTGTGTCAGCCTCTGTGTACCCATTGAGGAACTCTGCTCCCTCCGTGCAGCAGGAAAACACAGATGGTCGGTTTGTTGCCATGACTAACAGTTGCCGTGATAGGGGTTAGTGGCTGTGACTCTTCCGGCTCACTGTGGTTTGGAGGGAATAGATTGCGAGACTTTGGAAGTTTTCAACTTTGGAAATCTTTACACAGATAGGATAAGACAGAGAGGATGCAAGTTTGGAAACATCCAAATCTAAAAATGGCTTCTGTCTACAAGTTAGTCAGTTCTCCTTTTCACAGGTCTGTTTGTTTAAAGTCTGATGACATGTCCACTTTATTGCTAGTAGTGACTCTCACTCTATGGCCGATGTTGTCATTGTTATTACTCTTTTTGTGACTGGATCAATAGGTTTTTATGTACAGAAGTGAATTGTTCCAGAGGATGAAGCATGGCGATTACGTGGCCGTACAGCAAGTTGGTTTACATTTAGAATTTTTAGTGAAATGTCTCAACAGGTGCGGGATTGGTAACCACAACATGTTTGGTACAATCATGGTTTCCAGAGGATGAATCCTGCATTGATTTCAAGCTTTTTCATCCATTGCCACCAGCCAATCAAAGTTTCCAGTTATCCAGTGAAATACCCCATTGCTTTCTCTGTATAGCTACACAATTGGATTGACATTTGTATTATATCATCTCGTTCTTAAAACTATTGTTTGTTTTGCTGAAATTAAATTAAGTACAAGTAGGATGTATCATATAATACCAACTGCTGCCATTATCAGGTAATATCGACATTTTACATTCATTGCAGCCTCTGCTGTACTTTGTGGACAGCGCTTATAACATGTCCTGTCTTAAGACTCAGTTTGATAGATCAAATTCACAATACACCACAGTTCAAAGTTTTGAAAACAGCAGTCATTCAAATATGAAACTGTAAATCCTAAATATAATGCATGGAGTATGGTCAGATCCTACCGATACTATAGTATTACGTGTGGTGATCAGTCTCTGACTGATGTAATTACCTTCAGGGATCTTTGAAATAAAGAAAGTACATGTTGATATCTATCTATAGGGGAAGCACCTCTATGAATCACCTTTGTCTCTGCTGCTAGGTGGATATACAATATATGTAGCACTTCATGTTAATCTTTAAACGTTTTCACACTGTGCTGATCTCAGTTCTGCAATTATCTGTCCATGGGGATGTTACAGAACGCTGAGGAATGGCTCATTACTTAATCACTTTGTGTTCAGATTCATTCAACTATACTTTACAATTCACAATATGGGTAATGTTGGTTTACTTGCTTTACTCCGTGCAGTATGCACTGCATTTTTTGGTCCAGCTCTTTACATTTTGAATGTTTCTTTCTGTCTACCTTCCCGCTTCCGTCCTGTCTCTGGCTGCCTTCTCTCTCTCTCTCTCTTTGATTCCTCCCCTCCCCTCCCAGCTCTCTGCTCCTTTAGTGAGAGCTGCAGGCGTGTGTGGCTGGGACAGCCAACCACTTTTGTTCTCGTCTCCTGCAGCCTGCTCAGGGGGTCAGAGGTTAGAGGCCCTCAGATAGTGCTCAGTGCTGGCCCCTGGTGCTTGGTGTTACCTACCGTCGGAAGCCCTCCTGTCTTTGTGCAAAGTTTGGAGGCCTGCCAAGACTCAACCTGGAGAGAGAAATAATCCAAGCCAAGCCTTATTATGTCCCCAGATTTCCCTTAATCAGGACATTCAAGGGTATTCAAATGGTCTTAGTAGGATTGTAATTAAATTACAAGTTTAGAATGGTGCGTTTAAAAGCCTCAAAACGGTTTCAATACAGTAATTTGGAAGTTTGAAATCGAGACTATGGCAACGTTATGCACATATTCTGAGCGTTCTCCTCGAGATTTAAGTTGAATAAACCCACTTTAATTTCATTTGTTTAAACCAAAGCTGTGAATCATTGGTCAGTGTTATTTAGTGTATCTGATGTGTTCAAGTTACAGCCTTAGTGCTGCGTGTTTGTCGTTGTTGGGTTTTCCTGCAGGTATCCCCCCCCCCACACGCTTCCTGCAGTGGGTGGTTGAGTGTGTGCTGTCGGGAGCACAATCAGGGAGAAGCGACGCAGGCTTTGCCAGGAGGCCATTTGGCAGCTCTCAGGCTGTGTGTTGTCAACTAGAGTTATAATGTACCGAGATCAATACCGCCTTTTTGGAAGGGAAAGTGTTTATTGTAGTTGTTGTTTCCTGATTTGTGTTTTACTTTGGCCAAGTTTCTTTACTTACAGGAAGATTGATTTTCTTCTTATTTTTATTCACTTCATCCCCCCGGACTTTAACAGGGACGTAACTGCTCATCTTACGAGAGCAGTAGACCGGTTGTGGACAATGGCTTCAATACATTTGTAGTCTATCACATTGTGTGTCCCACATTAAACACAGTGTGTCCTATTCATCATACCAGAGGTACACGAAATGACACAGATTTCAGATCATTTAAATATGTCAGTTGCACAGGGCTAATTAGATGTGGGCTGTATTTTATGCTTTGTCTGCTCACTGTTATATCTCCAACTCTGCTTTATGCCTCCAGGTCTGTCTAAGTTCCACCAAGAGCCGTCACTCCAGACAGTCCCTGCTGGGGGCGCTGCCCGCTTCGAGTGCCAGATTGAGGGTGTACCCACACCTGTTATAACCTGGGAAAAGAACAGAGTGGCTGTCCCTGAGGAGACCAGGTGACCCTTCTCTTTGTGCGGTTGTCCCTCATCTCCTTCTTTTTCCACCTTCTCTTGTCTCTTCATTGCTTCTGATGAATTAGCAGTGTGCTTTTTCTGTGGCTCTCCTGACAAATCCTGAGACCACTGAGACAAGATTTCTACTGCAACAAAATTAATTTCAATAAGTCTTCTTGGTGATTGTCTGATTTCATTATTTTCTATGAAAATGATCTTAAAAGTAAGTAATTAAATACTTACTCTGGCAATGACACTCGCACTTACGAGTGTGGCCTAGTGTGATTTTTATGAAAGTTGACTTTGGCTCTCACCGTTTGAGTTTATTATCTAAGGTTTCATTCTTTTCTTTAACGATCTGTGATGTACTTGATGATTTCAGAAATACCTGTTTGATTCAAGATAAGAGTCTCTTTGAGCTTTAGTGGAAGAGAGGCCTTTCACACTTTGTGAATGTTACGCCGCTGTAGCTACAAACTCAACCTACAAAATCAGAAAACTTTGTTGTCAGGTTTGACAGACTTCGACATTCATTCAAGATGTGAAACATACATGGCGATGCAAATCTTTACAATGTCCTTTAATTGCAGCCTCACTTTCGCCTCATCACTTCATCATATATTCTCCCCGGAGGATATACTGCATATTATAACACACTGCAGTGAAGGGGTCAGAGGTCAGAGATAATGAAAAACAATGATCCGTCAATGAGCTTATAATACAAATAACAATTAATAAGGCCGTTGTCAGTGAGGTTGGAGCACGTGTTCTTATTATTCTAACTATTCTCAAAGTAAATATTAAGGACTTTAGCAACTGTATGAAGAGCACTTGAAAATCACCTTGAGTTTTAAACAAGATCACAATTAAAAACCTTCTGCGCTTTTATACATCAAAAATCAAAATGTCAAAATGTCATATCCTCGACAGGTCTCTCGCTCACGCTCTCTCTCTTTTGCTGTCATTATTATCATTTACTCAGCCACTTAACAGTATTGACATTTCACTGTGGCTCCACTGGCCCCGTCGCCTTGAAATTTGTTTCAAGCTCAAGCCTTATTGCTCAGGACTAAGTGCTAATGGCTTTTGAAGCCCTGTGTGACCCACAAACAGCTCGCTGCTTATAAGGTCTCATTGGCGGGATGCGGCTCTCCCACCTCAGGCGCCGTTAATGGCCTCTCACAAAGATGAACCATAAAGGACGGATGATACATCACTGACTTTTTTTTTTCTGTTCTCTCTCCTTACTCTAATTTGCCTCTGCCTTTCTGTCGGCCCCTTTGGTGTCATCTCTTGCTGTTTTTCTTCGCCATTATGCCCTTTCCACCTCTATTTATGTGTCTTTTCTGATCCATGCTTTCTTCACAGCCGGTCCTTTCATTATCTCTTTCTCTTCTTATTGTTTTTTCCTATCCACTGCTTCTACTTTTTCCCCTTCCTCCTCTCAGTACATTGTTCATTTGTCATATAGTAGGCAATAAGAGTGTGCTGGACTTCAATGTGTCTGGAACATTCAAGTCAACATAATAAATATCAACAGTACAAATAGAACAAAGTCAAAGGTATATATTTTTGATCCATGTAACAGGACTCTAAGCCATTTATTCAGTTCTCTCTCCAAATCTCTTCCTCTCTGTTTTTTCCCTGCGTGCAACAGGTTCATTTCCCTACCTAACGGGGTGCTCCAGATCCTTGAGGTGACCAAGGAAGATGAGGGTGCCTACCGCTGTGTCGCCTCCAACTCTGCCCGGAAGGACATCAGTCATGAAGCTCTACTCACTGTCACCACAGGTGATGTCTGCTGCAGTGCTTTGTAACGTCTGAATAGGCGGCCAGGCTCCACTGGGAGCTGCAACACCAGTCTGAAAAATCTAATTTCAGTCTTAGGACAACAACAACTGGTGCATGTTGCAGCTATGTTGTTGTATTGCACTTTGTGGGTTTGAAACTACCATGACTCATCTAATTGAAACCTGAAGAATATTTTTGCAAAGAAATAGTTCAGCGTCATTATTTTAAAAAGAATGAGTTGAACCGTTTTGCCTAAAATACGTGACTGATTATTTGTTATTACCAGTGAAGTCCCTATTCTGAACATAGGGGTTGGAATGGGCGGTTTACTTGTTCGGTGCTACAGCTTACCTTCTGAAACTCTAAAAGTGACCCGCAGTAAATGAGCTGCAAAGTTCAGCACAACTCTGAACTGGAGAACCAGAGATCAGCAACGTCACTCACATTGTCCCATTAACTCCCAAAGTTTTTATTCAGGCGTTATTCATTTTGAACCTTTTACTTAAATTCGACGCTGCACTTCCGTATGCCCTGTACATTACTAATGGCGGGTGTGAAGCTTATAAGATGAGCGGTTCTCGAGATCTGCAAGCCACACACACACAGTTAGAGATTTCTGTAAATAGTAGATACATAAGCGTGGGTTTCTGGTCACAGGTGATTAGAGATACGTTATAGTAGAATACCTAACAATTTTTTGAATCTGTTGTAGTTGAAAATTTGTTTAGAAGGGATGTGTTTACTCTGATTATTCCTGGACTGTGGTCACTTCAGCTGTACAAATACACAATGCTTCACATGCACAGCTGCAGCTGTAGCTGAATGGCGATTGTACAGTATCCAGACCAGCCTCCCTTTTCATTCTCTCACAATATAACCACACACAGGAGAATAGAGTAACTCTAATGTGATCAAAATATTGCACTAATGGAACCGCATAGAAATACTCAAGCACTACGGTCCTCACTGTCAGGGGGCATATTGCTGCGGCTGATCGACATGACACATTGAATCTTTCATCAGCATTGTGAGGTCAGAGATTTCACCATTAGGCTGCCCACGGTAGAGCCATGCCACATAATGCGCCTCTGCCACCGGCTCGCGAGAGATCGGTCAACGTTAATTGGCAGCTCTGTGGAAACCTGTTGTGTCCTTTTTGAATCACAGCTTTTGTGTCCTTCAAAAGAAAGACAAAAAAGAAAAACAAATGGGAAGGGGAGAGGGAGACGGGGGGTGAGTCAGATGCGATAGAGCTACATTCAAGGTTTTCACACAGTTGTTTTTACGCAGTCACTTTTCAAGTCCTCAACTTCACATTTGCAAGATTAAAATTCACCTCAATTTGAAGCTCAGTGTAATGACATGGCTGCTCCAAAATGCAAAAGAGAGAACAAGTATCCTCTCTATTTGCCACAGCAGCTTCACCACTGTTTTAACAGGAGCCATTTCAGCAAGGTGGTTAACACCTAACAGCAAGAAGGCCCCTGGTACAGCCCGGATCTTTTTGTGTAGAGTTTGCATGTTCTGCTTGTTTCTGTGTGAGTTTCCTCCTGATATCCAAAGACATGCAGAATGAGGGGTAGGGAGACTCTAAATCGACCGAAGGTGTGACTGGATGGCCTGTGCAACGCTAGCGACCTGACCGGGCTGAACCATGCCTCTTTGTGCAACGCCATCTGAAATTAGCTCCGGTTTCCCTCTCAACCCTCAAAGGATAAGTGCAATGCTACATGGACTAGATGGATGGAGGAGCAATTTATAAAGTTAATTGCTGAAAGTGTGGAACAATCTTGAGGATGAATTGAAATGATTTAATACTACTTGTAGTGCAGTTGAAAAAAAAGGTTTAGAACAATTGTTATAGATAAATATAAGACATTTGGACGTTTGGATGAGGTACAGCGTTGTTTGTAGTAATGTTATCAGGTTGTTATCAGGTTGACTTCAGAATATCCATCTATCCATCTATCCATCTATCAATCTATCCATCTATCCATCTATCCATCTATCTATCTCTCTCTGTCTCTCTCTCTCTCTCTCTCTCTATCATCTATCTATCTATCTAGGGTAGTCATGCTGATCTTGGAGGAAACGGCTTAAGTCTCTATTGTCAGCTATTACCATACAGTCTACGGCTACTACATGATTCACTTGTTACATCTAATGCCATCGCTTCACTCGCTTGCACTGTTTTCCTCGTATCTCATTCACAGCTTTGACGTCAGTGTCATCGATTGCATGTACTTAACTCGCACGGCTGGAGAAAATCTGAGACACTCACCTGCATTAACCTTACTTTATCTAGTGTCCTCCATTTTCTTTACCCTCTCATTTTTTATTCACACGCTGCACCACACCCGTCTCGTCCGCAAACAAGACCCTTACAAAGGCGCACCCCGCAGTGCAGTCCTCGCAGAGGCAGACAGACACACTTAAAGCCATATGCATCAGCAAGGGCTGCTGAATCTAATCTCCATGATTAATTTATAACGTGTTTACAGAATGCCTAGCGTGTGTGTACATATTGCTTCCTGGCGAGCATTAGCATTACGTGCTGAGACTGCCTGGGCTGAGCAGAAATGCACAGAAGTAAGGACCTCTCACACCAGCAGTACCTTGATACACACACCCGAGTAATAAATGTCTGTTCCCTACGATCCTGTCATCCGCAGTCAGTGATGCACCTTATTTACATAATTTGAGGCCATTCTGTCAACTGAATTAATGCTTTATACCTTTTCTCGCACAAAAGGATTCTCTCTGTTGCTCCCTCTCGCTCTCCTTTCAAAAAGCCCTCTCTGCACTATCAGGTGTTTTTTTCATTAGATAGAAAATCACCTCCTCTCTCTGTCTCTCCAGCTCACATCAGTCGATTCGGTCGCTGATGGTTTTGTACAGTGTGTTTTGTACAGTGTGTCTCAGTGAAACACCCTGCACCGCTGCCAGTAAATAATCATTTTGTGATGTAAGAGCTTACATTGCCTCCTGGCAAATCCTCTCCAATCAAGGCTCCCTGTTACATTCAGGTCCTAGCCACATCAGCTCTCTAATAAGAATTGATGTAACCTCGACCAGATACCAATCAGCCAACTACGGAGACGGTTTTGATGATGAAGTGACTCGCTGTGTTAGAAATTGAGTCAATCTCAGTCGCTAAAGAATCCTCAGAAGTCAGCGCTCTAAATCCTCTCCGATCTTCAGCTTGAATTGCAAATACGATACAGTACACTGATTTTTACAATATGGTATATAAATACTGACTACCGCTCAGTTGTGTAGGAAAGGCTTGCAAATGCTAATGCAACAAATAAACAGTTTTCCATGAACAGATCTTTTTTTGGTCTGAAAATCTGAAGTATGTAGTGCAATGTAATCAGCATTTAATTCTTCAAAGGATTTGTATCAGCTAAAATGAAGGCACACAGAAATATCAGCGCCTTGTTTGTCCATCTTACCAAATACACAACTTGAATACTCTGTGTTGGCAGTCAGCCATCACAAGATGTGTATGCCAACACCCACTGGGCATGAGTGTGTTCAGATCCTCAGTCTGCTGTGGTGCTGCGTAACTTAACCCTGAAGTGTGCATACAAAAATAGATTGTAAATGTGTTCACCAAGTGGGCAATGAGTTCTAACAACTCTCATCACAACTCTGTGAGGGGTATTTGTGGAGCAGTATCATTACACTGACCCTCCTCCTTTATTTATCTCCCTCTTTTTAACCTAATCATTTGTCAGCAATGTTTTGCTGAGTTGCAAACGGAAAGCTTTTAACCAAGTACATTTTCTCAAGTACTTAATGAAATACAAGTATGTGGTTCTTGTTAATATAATCCAATAATTATCTAAATTATTATATATCATAAAGCTATCTAGCAATGTATAAATCAGTAAAATGAATCACAAGTATACCAGCTGCAATATTATAGACATGATATACATATATATATATATATATATATCATATATATATATATATCATGTATAAAAATATATTTATATAGATTTTATATATATTATGGATGTGCATATATGTGTGTGTGTATTTACATATTCGGAAATTGGTATATATAGTGTATATTTAATCATCCTGCCATTTGAGATTATGTTGTCATACCTGTCTTTTGTTGTGTTTGTTTGAAAGCAAAATGATCACAACTAAACTGATTCTCACAGAACTTGGTGGAAGAACCTTGTATGGGTCAGGGGTGAATTCATTAAATATTGGTCCAGGATTTTATTGGGTGTTTTTTTAACATTTCCACCAATATTTAAGGAAGTGATTCATGGACCTTGATGAACAATATTTTGATTACTAATATAATCCTTTACTTTTACTTTCATATTTTGAATAAAGACAACTTTTACTTGCAACAGAGTAATTTACACTTTGGTATTGACATTGTGGCATTTTACAGTTTTTCACAATTGTTAACACACGTTTTTCAAAACAATAACGGTTTTCTCAAAACTGCACACAGAAAACTGAAAACCTCACACACAAAATGCTAAACCTGACACTCCCTTTGCAAGATCACTCTTTGCCATCAAATCTCTTACCTGTTCACAAAATGGAACTTGTGTTTTCATTTGGTACACACAGCCATATTTTCAAATGACACACACATACCATTCATTGATTACACACAACTAAGCATTTGCTTGCACACTACCAAGCATTTACAGCACACTGTAGTGCAAAACTGAAAGCACAATCATCAAAATGGAACACACCATATGAATGACAGTGACTCTGGAGAATGAGCCATTTCTCTTTTTGAAAAATGTCTCAGTGTAGGCCTACTTTTTTCATAGTCAAATATAAAACAGCCCACAAATATGCATAAAAAAAAGGGTTATTACGGTACACACAGAGAACAGTACAGTACTGTTAACCCCCCCCATTCACAAAAATTATTTTGGCATCAGGCCTCCGGTTCCTATCTGGCCAGAGGGCCTCATCCACATCACAGGCAATGTTCTCCCTGTCCAAGCAGCGTTGGAAGAAACACCTTGAATGGCACATGAAGCCCTGACAGGCCTCGACACTCACGTCGCCACAAGCCTCCTCCATGGCCTGGAGCAGTGGGACCCGGTCCCACTGGCTTCCATTCATATACCTTCCACCTCCAAGCTGAAAATTATTTTCTCAATGGGATTCAGGAAAGGAAAATAAGGTGGAAGGTATAGAACGGAAAAATGGGGGTGGTCCTGGAACCACTCACGCACTTGAGCAGCCCGGTGGAAGCTCACATTGTGCCAGATGACAACGTGATGGATCCGCTGTGGGTCATCTACCTGGTCAGGTGGTACCAGCAGGTCATGCAGGCCATCCAGGAAGACGAGGAGATGGGCAGCGTTATAGGCCCCTAGGTGGGCATGACGGTGCAAGATCCCAGGATGCTTCATTGCAGCACACAGTGTGATGTTCCCACCACGCCGGCCGGGGACGTCAACAATGGCCCGCTGGCCAATGACATTTCTGCCCCGTCGCCTCCTCTTCATCAGGTTGAGTCCCACCTCATCAATACAGATGTACTGGTACAACACATTAGCTGTGTCATGCTCCTGGATACGTCCTGGGTTTGTTCCCTTGGGGTTGAATGCACTTATTGTAAGTCGCTTTGGATAAAAGCGTCAGCTAAATGAAATGTTATGTAATGTAATGTAAATCCGCTGACACAGACAGCATGAGAATGCAAGTTACAGTATGGACACAGAGAGGTCAACACAGTGGGCTACAGTGAGACACTGTAGAAAAGGAACAATATTGGATTACAGGTACAATACATGCATGTGTCAGTGCTGAATGTTGGTACTTACAAGCACAAACTCTCACCGTAACTCCTTCATGTCTGTGTTCCATTCAAATGGGACCCTGAACACTTGTTTCATCCACATGGCAGTCCTATGAAGAATATGCTCCAATGTAGAGAGGCTGACGGTCTGGACGTTTCTAAATGTAGCATGGTCAGCCAGGGTCCTAGTTTTTATTTGTCTGAGTGTGATAGATTTGTTCTCACGAACCATATCTACAATTTCAGTCTCCTGTTCGGCTGTGAAAATGAGGTGAAATTGCTCAACAGACCTGAATGTTTAGAGATTTGAGTATTTGTGTGTTGTAGGTTGATGCTTTGAGATTTTACTTGAGAAGTGTGTGCAACAACTGAACATTGTGTGTAGTGTTTTGACAACAATGTGATGTGTAATTGACATCAGTGTGTAAAGAATGAAAGTCAGAGTCTAATGCAGATAAGGGAGTGTGAAGTAGTGCCAAATTGGGTCGAGTGATTGGTACATGAAGTGATGGTTGTGCAAATTGTGCCGAATTTTTGCTTTTTGTGTGTTAACAACTGAGAAAAACTGTAGTAAAAAACCTAAGTACTTCCTCCACTGTTGCCCTCACTGTAGTACAGGGATGCTGGTGATGAATGAGTTAAGTCTCAGAAACTTCAGTAGTAATCGATGAGAGATGGAACAGCAGCAGCAGCAGCCTGATTTCCAGACTGAATTTCCAATTTCTTAACTTTATTGGAGAACATTGAAGTCAACGTGTTATTGTCACAATGAGTCACTGATATATCTAGTATACTGATCTGTATCACTTAAAGTTCCTGTGTGTACGATGTAGCTTAAAGGGATCTTTTGGCAGAGGTGGAAATTGAATAAAAATGTATCCTAGTCATGTTTTCACTAGTGTGTTTCATCTAAGTTGTCAGAAATGTGATTTCCTTTACCCTAGAACTAGTCTTTCCTATTTAAATGTGTTAACTTATGTTGTTGTCGTAGGGTCTACTGAAACCCTGAACAGAGTTGTGATAGTTGCACCACCTCAGAATGCCACGGTGGTGCTGGGCCGCCCCGCAGTGATGGAGTGCATGGCACAAGGCCAGCCGAAGCCTCTGGTGTCCTGGAGCAGACAAGGTAACACTTCAAATGCTCTCACTCATTCTTCATCCTTACAAAGTTTAATCATATTTGTTTTTTGAACTGCCTCTGCTGTGTTATCATTATCTGTGTGTTGATCTGTCTTTTCACACACAATGTACACACAGTGATAAGTCAGAGCTGCTTACCTGAGGCTATAATTGCTGTCTCTTCTTAACCCGTGTTGTTCTATTGTACATTGAGCCGCACTTTGCATAAAATAATTTGTCACGTTGACTCATCCCCTCTTCCACAACTCTGATTCACCAAACACACATAGATACACACATGGACTCGTAGAGTACTTGTGTGAATACTTTTGGGAAACTTTTGGAAATGTCTTCTCCGTACTATTATTCGTCTGCGTTAGATTAATTATGTCAGATGTCAAAAACTTGCCAATCACCAAGTGCTCATTGGTGGTTCTATAGTTATCATGTTGTTCACTATTTTCATGCTGTGGTAAGAAAATTCAATTTGCAGGATGTGATCATTGTCTGTAGAAAACCCTACAACAAATACTTCTAAATGGCGGACCAGCTAAATAGTGATCTACTATACAGGGTGAACAGTGAATGATTTCACCAACAGCTGAAGATGGCTCAGTGAACACAGACTGAAAAAGCACAGAGCCACCTGTTGGTCAGCTTGAGTAATTACAAGCCAAACTCCACTGCTGCTAAAAGACATGCTTTTCTCTTCTTTGCTGTTTTTCTCCGGCAGCTGAAAGCCTGAGGAAGGCAAATGTTTTTTCCCTCCTTTTTTTAACTGAATGATCTGGCACTTTTTTTTTTTTTTTCACTCTGCCCTTTGATCAGATGGAAAGCCCATTTCCACTGATGTGGTCGTCCTTGCAACAAACCTGGTGATTAGGGACACGAGACGTCACCATGCCGGCGTCTATGTCTGCCGGGCCAACAAGCCTAAGACCAGAGAGTTTGTCATTGCTGCCGCTGAGCTGCATGTGCCTGGTAAGAGTCAAGTAACAGGATTACTGAACAGATCTTTTCGTGTTAGGTTAGACACGTGTTAAAAGGAGGAGGACACCAGACTCCAAATCAGTGTTGGTATACAGCATAATTTATGAGTCTGCTATCTGAGAGTTTGGGGGTGTGTGTATGTGTATGTGTGTGTATGTGTCTATGTGTGTTTGTGTGTCTCTGTGTGTGTCTGTGTGTTTGTGTGGTCCAGGGAAATTACTCATGTTGTCAAGACTTAAATTTGTTCACACAGTCACATTGTGGTGACAGAAAGCTTGTTCACATATCATAAATCATTACATTTTAAGGTTAACACATGTTTGAAGGTAAGGTTTAGTTTATGTTAGGTTAGTTTTAGGGAAGGTTTTGTTTAGGATAGGTTGGAATTAGGGTTAGAAAAGTAGTAACTATTGTTAAGGTTAGAGTCAGTCTCCAGGAGATTAAAATAAATCAATGTAATGTCCTTTGAAGTCCTGGGGATATGACTGTGTGTGCATGTGTCTCTCTCTCTCTGTGTGTGTGTGATATTGTCTTTCGTTGTAGAATGAGCTTGATTGATCATTTCACACCGTCTCCCTTTGTGTGTATTTTTTCTCGTGTTCTGATCTCACCAGATTCTGTGATAAACCTCTCTGATGTGCTAAATACTGATCAGGTCCTGGGAGTTGCTCCTTTTTTCATGTCAATGTGAAAGTATAATGCTTCAGTCAAAAATGGTACTCTGAGATTAATATAAAGACAAAATCAGGGCTTTTCCTGTACTACATCAGTTTGGACAACTTCTTTTAAAATCTCTTCCAAAAACTAACTAAATTAATTTAAGTGCAATACAAAATCTTACTGTAAAGGCCACATTTTATTTTACTCTTCTCTGGTAGTGTCATTAAACTTTTGATCCATAAGATATTTGTAGTTTAAGAACTAATACCATCTCATTATAATTTAACCTCACACTTCTCTCTTGAACTCTATAGAGCCTTTCCCCTGATTGGTTGAACATTTTCGAATCAAGACACAGCCAGGCCAATCACAGTTGACAGTTTATCGCCTACTAATGTAGGTTGGTAAACCTCAGTGGTATTTGAAATGGCGGATGGACATAAAAATGCTGTGGCCCGGGAGGTTTGCGTGGGTCACCCACTAACCAGAAGGTCTGTGGTTTGATCCCCCTGACTCCTCCAGTCTGCATGTCAACAAGAACATGGTGTGTGCATGTCAAAGTGACCTTGGGCAAGAAACTGAATCTCAAAGTCAGTGTCTATGTGATAGGAAAGTGCTTTGTGAATGTGTGTGTGAGTGGCTGAATGTGACCTGTAAAGCACTTAAAGTGGTCGTTAAGACTAGAAAGGTTCCATATAAATGCCGTCCCTTCCATTTACTTAGGTCATTGGTCTCTTAGTTTACTGTCCTTGGGAAGGCTGGGCAATGATCAATTGCAAATGGTGAGTCCAAATGGGCCTCGCTGGGCACATGGCTGGAGACGGAGTATAGTTGTGACATCATGACATTATAGATTTGCTCTTGGCCATACTTGGGATCCCCCTACATGTTGGATGCGTAATTCACTGTTGTAAATACGAGTTGCGTACTGCATGCACAGAGCTGTATGCACCATAGTGCACCATGTTGACTGACAAGGTTGAGATTGTACACAAACATAATGGGCTTGTTTGGCTAACTGGCTGAAAATGGCGAGCTTGTTGTCTCCTATAGCTAGCTGCTAGCTCTGGTTCTGGTTGTTGGTGTGTGACACCATTAAGCAGGTGCTAGCAGTTCCAGGCCTCAAGGGAGTGCTGTGGCTATTATCATTTTGTGTTTCATCAAAATTATTTGAAAGTGTTAATTTTAAGGTTTAAAATGCTTTAGAGTTACTTTAACCTGCTGCTGTTTAGTTTCAAAATCCCTTTTGTTTTGCCTTTCTCCTTGTGTAATATAGCTTGTATAACCTCAAACCTGTAGTGCATAGGACGGGGCTCTCAGAATATGTTGATAGTTATATGACCATAAAAACAGAGGAAAAAAAAACACATATTGTATCTCACAAACATTTACTCAAATTACACAGAGAACAATAATGAACAAGATTTTCGGCTTTTGACATTTTTTACAAGTCTGGGTAGTCAGGAGTAAAGACTGTTTGCAACGAGACAAAGGTCCACAGACACAGACATCGAAGCTAAACCACCTCTACGACAACTGATCTATAGATACCAGGATGGGTTCAATCTCATGTTATTCCATTGTACCATGTGTTTGAATACAGAGCTACCACACACATTCCCAGTTAGAAACACAGCCTCTAATTGTTCGACGAGTCAGGAATAAAGCCTTAGATTGGTTAACAGACATAACCCAAGACATTGTTGCATTGCTGGTTGGCAGCAAACAACCATGCTAACAACAACAACAACAACAACAACAACAAAAATAACTGCTTTAACAGAGAGAAATGGATAAATAGTCACAGAAAACATCCAGTATTGGATATTTCTCCAAAAAGACAGTACAGTTCAAGGCTGGATATAAGTATAAGTATAAGTATAAGTATAAGTATATATAAACTTTTTCCTTTGCTGTTGTGTATGTCATCGTCGACTTTTTAGGGTTAAGACGCAGTTTGTGTATTTTCATCTTCTGCAATATAGGACCTTTAATTATTAAATAGAATAATTAAAAACAATTTTTTTCCCATTAGCCCCTCCAGTGATTCTCCAACCCCCAGAGACAGCGTCCCTGTCCCGGGGGAACACAGCCCGGTTTGTGTGCAACAGCTCAGGGGAGCCTCCCCCTGTGTTGCACTGGCTGAAGAATGGCAAACCCATCAAGCCATTCAGACAAGTGAAGACCCAAAGCCCTGGAGTCCTGCTCATCAACCAGCTGGCACCGGATGATTCAGGCTACTACCAGTGCATAGCAGACAACGGGCTGGGCACAGCCTGTGCCACTGCCAAGCTCACTGTCATCGTGAGGGAGGGTCTGCCTAGCCCTCCACGTCACCTGTCTGCCACACCCTACTCCAGCACGTCTGCCCTGCTCACCTGGGAGAAACCGGAGTACAACTCGGACCAAATCATAGGCTACTCTGTGCACTGCCAACGTGCCGCAGGTATGCCTCTATCGCATTGCAGGCATTTCAATTTCTAAACAAGTACTTGATTTGAATACTTTTTTATTCGTTCCAGGCTCAGATAATGTGGAGTACCAGTTTGCGATGAACAATGACACCCAAGAGTATCACGTCAAAGAGCTCCTCCCGCATACTGCCTACAGATTCTTTGTGGTGGCCTACTCTCCCATGGGGGCCAGTTCACGATCCCTGCCTATAACTGTAGAGATGCTGGAGGATGGTGAGTTATCAAACTAACACGGGTCAAATCAGGCCACACAGGTAAAATCAGGCCAGGCTTGGATGCTTCCCTGCCTCACAAAGCACACATCGTTAGCTTCATGACCTTGTAACTGAATTTAAGTACTCATGAATCACCACTGTCACCCATTCAGTGTTTTTTTGTCGCAATGTAAAAGCTAGTAGTCGTTAAGTGGAGACATAACACAAGAGTATTTACGTTCAGTGTATTTTTTAAAAGGAAAACACTGAGGTAATATGGACTGTATATGAAGATGGACGACACCTCTCCCATTTCCTACTCTTCCTCCAACTATCCGGACATGGATGATTTTGTGCATATGAACGCTGCCATCTTGTGCTTGTGGAGTAGTGATCAGGGGATTGAGCTGTTTTAGCGAGGTCCCACCGATAAACTTGACAAAAAATATTTCAGTTGTCAATCTTCACATTTCATCCTGCTGTAATACATTCAAATAACGAATAACATTACATTACATTAATGTTTACTATGACTTTTTTCGTTTGACATTTATTGGAGCTGTCATGTCGTCCACATTTCTTTACAGTCTATGATAGATTAATGACAGATACAGCGTGTTTTACAACTGTCCCGCAACGGCAGAGAACTGTAGGATTTGGCTTGAATGTGCATCCACAGACAGATCAGCGTCTCTGTTTTTATTCCTTCCTGCAGTGCCGAGTGCACCCCCCCAGCTGTCCATAGCCAGCACCTCCCCTACAGACATCAGGCTGATGTGGCACCCACTGTCCTCACAGTACAGTCGGGGAGCCGTCACCCGCTACCGCATCGAGTACAGCTCTCTGGATCATGGTTAGTCATCCCGGCTGCACACAGCTGACAACAGGCTGATTTCATCTGCCAGGGGAATAAACATCTCTGTGATACACACGGAGCACTTTCAGATCAATTTGTCTCTTGACACAAGTGATTGGTATAAAAGTGTAAACATGTATTGACAGTCTCCTTTACTCTATGCAATATTATTCTTTAAAATGGATATACTATTCTGTTTTTGAACATGGTTTACACTGGTTTAGGAGTACAGGTATTTTTGCAGATGTTTATGAAAGGGTTAAATACGCTTTGTGCGCTTGCAGAACAGAAACATCTATTCTGAATAGTGAATACCCATCTCTCTGTACTGCATGGAGAGATTCAGCTCACTGTGAGAGGAGCTCTGTCATAACAGGTTGTCCTTGAGAGACAGCAATTTATTGGAGTTATTGCAAACACACCTCAGCACAGAGCACAGTTTTTCCCCTGTGTGATACATATTATAACTAGTGCACTTAAAGAATACATGAATGTGTTTGTTTTGTGTTCCCACAGTGGAAACAGTATTCTCAGTGGAGGTGGGGGGTAATGAGACTCAGTTTACGCTGAGAGAGCTGCAGCCCAACCAGGCGTACCAGCTGAGGATTGCAGCTGGAACAGGTGTCGGCTTCGGGGTCCCATCAGAGTGGGCCCAACACCAGACCTTAGCTCACTACAACCACAGTGACCACAGCATGGGTAAGAAACTCTACCACGTTCTGAAATGTTAGTTTTTTCTTTTGTTATGGTTCATTTTTGTCAGGTCAGACCCATAATATTTATGTCCTTTGTATGATCCAATGTAGTTTAGAGTAATGGACATGAAAATACCTCTATTTAACAATAAATTGTCTATCTATATATCTTGGACTCAAATTATGACATTTTAAAGAATAGTTTTTGAATGTTTTTGAATTTATTTTATGGTAACTATAAAGCCTCTACAGAAACTTTATTCGACGGTATTAGTTTGTAAACAATAGTACGTTTAGCCCCAAGTACTTGGGTTACCTCCATTGCAGTTTCAGTTATCATCTAACAAAAAATTTGTCTTTTGGGGCAACAGCCAAACATTTGGAGCTTGTGGTATTGACAGTGGATATCAGGGCCAGGACTCTGTCTTTCATTCGCCTTTACAGTGTCATTTCATTCTTTTATTAAACAAGTTTTTCACCTTTCAACACACAGAACAAAATTCCTCTGACTTTTTGGTGTCTTTTAGGTCAAGACAACATTCTGTCTAATCTGTATTAACAGCCGACTTTATATGAATGCAGATTAATACAAAAAACGTGGCTGATGCGTATCAGTCAAAGTTCCACTTCTTTGGCTCTCCACACTAACTTGTCTAACCCGAAAGAAAGTAAAGCCTCCTCAAACTAGAATCTTAAACCAGTAGGTTTCCGACTCCAAAATCTTGTCTCTGATCTACATATTCTCTAAATTCTCATGTATAATCTAGTCATACATTTTTACTTCGATGGCTACTTTCAAATGAATTAAAATTGAGGATAAAGTTTAACATAAAGAAATGAAGGATGGTCGAGTACATATCTGTGTGTGCATGTGTGATGAAAGTTAAGATGCTACAATATGCTACTGCTATTACTATAAAATGTAGGTATACAGTACTCTATGATATAACTTGCATTTCAATTAATCAGCTGGCAGTACAGTATATATTTAGACAGTAAGTGAAAGTTGAACTTAAACTTTTTTTTATTTGTATCTATCTCTTTTCAAATCCTTTTTTTTAGTGATCTTTGCTCCCACTGAGCTGAAAATCCGAGCCAGAGTGAACACGCTCAATGTGACATGGCATCCCTCACCCAATCACACCCTGGTGTCTGGCTACAAGCTGTCCTGCCGAGAGGTCGAGACTGAGGAGTCAGCCACTGGTGAGAAGAGGACGACACAAACCCACACCATCAGGCTCCGAAAGAAGGCGAGGTATCATCTGCTCACTGGACTGGGTGAGTTGTAACAGCCATCTGAATGTAATGTTCCTTAGTATATTCTAATAAAATGTTTCAAGATGTAGACAAATTTCAGATAAATGCAATAACACCACATACACTATTCATGTTCTTATATTTCCTTGAGTCTTTGGACAAGATAGGGCTTCTCTCATGAACGATTATCATTAATAATTTAGCATCTTAGTAAAAAAACTGTCTTGTATTGTCACGATTGTCAGAAATGGACCAAAGAGGATGTGTTAGGAGGAAGATGTACAAGTGAATAAGATTCAAATATACAAGCAGAAAAAAAAGTACAGGGGCCAAGGTCCAAAGACTGGCAGGGAGCACGTGGAAATGGACTGGTCTATGTAGTGAGAAGCTAATGAGGGACTCAGCATTGGGGAGTAGGTGAGTGGGGATGGGGCGCAGGTCAGGTGACTGGAGGAAAGAGAAGACAGGTAGGAGTGAGAGCAGAGTTAGAATATGTGTCCAAAATCAGTGAATGAATGAAACGATGAATGAGCCGACTGGAAATCCAAAGCAGGTTGTGGAGTTGCAAAATCTAAACAGACCTCAACTGCATTGACTGTATTCAGATTGCTCTGATTCCGTTTGTAGATTATTGAGGTTCTTGTGTCACCATGTAAAAGTAAAGTCTTTGCAAGAGGCTGCCTGGGTTTATATGTTCAAATGTTCTGTATGTAGCATCCACCCTCTCTTCCTCTCACTCTGTTTTCTTCTCTCAATGTGTGTGTGTGTGTGTGTGTGTGTGTGTGTGTGAGACAGCCCCTGACCGGCAGTATGAGGTGAGGCTCTGGGCATTCAACAAGCACATCGATGGAGCAGCTGCGATGTGGAAGGGAAGAACAGAAAAGGCCAATGACAGAAGTGAGATATCTCCATGCATGGGGGAATGTACACATAAGAGAATGAATGGATGTCTTCCACGATAATTTGGTCACAAATAATAACAAATAATATTCTGTGTGTGTGTCAAAGCATCGTCGCCACCTATGCGCCCCCCTCCAATGCCCCCAAGCATCATCCAGGCCAAAGCCAACAGCTCCACCTCCATCTGGATGCGCTGGGAGAAACCTCGTTTCAGCAATGTACGAATCATCAACTACACAGTGAGGTGCAGCCCAGCGGGAACCACCAACGCCTCCCTGGTCTCCTATCACACCAGGTCAGAGCTCACAACCCTCCATGGAATAAGGACAACATTGCCAGGCTCAGCACCACAGTGTTTCTGAGCAAATGTATCTTCATTAATAATACAAACCCAAACATTGGGGAAATAGACAACTTACAAATTCTGATTTTACCCTCTTTACATCCTCCCACTGTTCAGAAATGAAGACATCATATCCATAATACAGGTGCAGCCATCTTTTGCTTTAGACATAATTTGGAGCCAGACTCTGTGCAGTAGTGATCCTGGTGCGGAGCCTCAGGATTGAGGTCTTGGTGATGCAGGCACTCGACCAATTGCGAGTCAGACTCAGCCGTCAATCATGACATCGCACCCTGTTTCTATCACATAATTAATAACTCCAAACTTAACAGAAAATTACCCCTTGGGCAAACATCAGTGGGATAAGTGTTACTTAAAAAATTGGATTGTATACTTTGACTCTTTGGTTAAGTCCATGTCCAAGGCCGTGTCTCTTACCTACACTGCAGACAGCCACTAGGGGGTGATCAAAATGATCTGGCTTCCCTTTTGGGGAGCTGTCATGTCCCCCATCTTTATATACAGTCTATGATTTAAGGCCATAGTGTAGCTCAGCGTTCATTTCCTCACACTAATCTGTTGGTTTCATTAAATTGCTCCAGTAAATGTCAGCGTTTTTCTTATTCTGCTTCACAGGGCCAGACGTTTGCTGTTTTTCATCTTTAAGAGCACCTTATATGTTCAACTCTGAACAAACTAATGCATTAATTTCCCATGTGAATGTGAAGAGTCTACGAGGCAACAACTACAAGCACATCATTTTGTCTTTGTGTTGATGTGTCCTTGTACACTTATACAGGGTTTATTACTTTAGATACTCAGCCTCTTCTCTGTACTTGTTGTGTCAGATTTATTCAATAATTGTTGTAAGTCTTACGGTCTTGCAGTGTGATAAGAGGTAACAATATAAAATGAAATATGAACTATAGAATTATTACAAAGTTTAACATCAGCTCTCTTCTTCATGTGATCCAGTTCTGCTCAGGAGATGCTGCTCGGGGCCCTAAAGCCCTTCACCCGTTATGAGCTGGCGGTGCAGTCTAATGCAGCGGACGTGGTGGGACCCTTCAGCAGCACGGTTGAAGAGTCCACCTTGTCAGACCGTGAGTCTTTGCTTCTCTTCATTGACCCAACCTTTAAAAAGCCCCCTGGTTCCCCTCCAGGTTTGAAAACATGCTCACTAATCAGCAGTCTACCTACAGTAGGTGAGAGCTTTCTGGAAATTACATGGTTGGAGAATTCATTCAGTGTAAATTCAAAAAGAAAAAAACTTAATCATGGGAATATGGGTTGAATTGAAATACTTGTTTTCCATTACATCCTTTGCAGGGTGTCCTTGAAAAATTCACTTAAGCTAATTGAAGGAAACTTCACTCTGCAAAAACACACAGGAACTTGAAATATTTAAATGTGAGTTTCAATGTGTTCAAACACATTTCTGGATATGGCGAATGAGGATGCAGGCTATTCTTTTAGAATTAAGGTCAAAGGAAAAAAGCAGAACAAATCAAATGTTATAGTATTTCTTGGTCCTTCTAATTTTTGCCATGGAAATAATTTGATGGTAAGATAGCGTTTTTGACCGGTGTTGACTTAATAATTGTGGTCTACAGCAGGTAAGAGTGAGAGACATCACATTCTGAAGCTAGATAGTTCCGCTTGGCCGTGTGCCGATCCTCACACTGGCTCCTGGCGGGACGCAGCTAGCTGCCATGAACTGACTTGACTGGACTTTCAGGACCCAATTGCTTGAAGTATGGGGAGTAAACATTAACATACTTCCTGCAGCTCCTGGGCTTAGCCGCTCTTCTCTGTTTCCAATTAAAGACAGGTTGAGGCTTTCTTGTCCCTTGATATGACATTTCAACTCTGTCTAATTGGATGGTCAGTGTCCTTAGTTGACTGGTTAGTCAGCTCAGGCATAAATAGAGACATACACACTACACTGGCTGCTGGATTTTACTTTGGAGTTGATGTGTTGGACCAGAGAAAACTTGCCTGTCAATACGTGTAAATCCACCAGGTTGTTGCAGTTAGTTTGCACAAAAACATTTCTTATTCAATATTTTTTTTTTTTTATGATTTAAGGGGAGGATAAAGACAACGTTTGTGCTTAATTTCAGTAGTTAGGATATAAAACCTGCTAGACACTGAAAGGAGTGTGTATAATAAAGATAAAGACATTTTATAGTAATAATAAGAATAAGTATAATAGCTTGCATTCATGGGCCTTTCAAGAGACTCAAGGACACTTTACATATGTCTGTGAGGACAGAACAGAAGAGAAAAGGAAAAAGTAATTAGCACAAAACAGGTTAGAAATAAGAAGCAGGGCAGAGCATAAACTGAGGCCAGAGGCTTAAGCGAACAGGTGGTGCTTGAGGAGTTTAGATTTTATTGGATAAAAAAAAAGTTGGCTTTTCTTTTAGTTTTTCTTTTTAACAAAGCATTTCTACAGCTGGAAAACTTTTCTGAAAATTCACAAATTTGAATTCAGAAGAAATTTTACAATAAAAGATTAAGGACCCATATTTTTCAAGGCTCATTATACCATATCTACATATGCATTTAAAAACCATGTTCACTAGCTAGCAAGGTGCTCAACTTCTGACTCCAAATACTGTAATATAAGTGTGTGCGTGTACTGGAGCATCTCTATATGCATGTTAATGAATGCTCACTCATGCTGATCAAAGTGTTGGCTGGCCAATAGCCAGGGAACAAGAGTATTAGTGTTTGGCATGGAGCACTCCTAACTGGCTGTAATAGACACCCAGGTGTAGTAGTGCTCTCATGTTGGCCGGCAGCTCTGTTTGGCAGCCAAGTCAGGCTGGTGAGTGTAGAGTGGGAAGCTTTAAAAGGCATTATTACCACCCGTCACCCTTTCATGCTCTCTGCTACCACGTATTATCACCTGAGCCCCAGACCATTCCCCCATTGCCCTGCTCGTCCCCTCTCTCCTGTGCCCCGGTGGCGGGAACATGAGGACGCAGATGGTTGTCGCACAACATGTCTAATCCTTCACAAAGGCAATACACATTCCCCAGCTGCGAGGCCTCATCTCTGGGTTCCAATTACTGACCCGGCCCTCCTCTCTCCTCCAGGGCCCTCCACAGCTCCAGAGGAGCTGCAGCTGAGTGCTCTGGACTCCTCCTCTGTACTGGTGAGCTGGCGCCCTCCACTGGAGCCTAATGGTGTCATCATCAACTACGTGATCTTGTACAGTGGCAACCTCAGCCATCCTGAGCACTTGTGGAACAATCTCTCTCAGGACGGTGGGTGTCGGCAGGCGTGACATGACTTGTGTGTTGCACACAGTACGGTCGGTATGATTGATGGTGGATTTTGACAAACCTTTTTGTGTGTCACTGTCTTTCTCAGGGAGCATTACCAGCATGGAGGTCCAGGGTTTGTCCAGTGGCACCCACTACTTTTTTAAGCTGGGAGCCTCTACTGTGGTGGGGTCAGGGCCTTATTCGCCTGTAAAGGATGTTCACACTGCCCTTCAGAAATATGGTACATATCATATATATCATAAGTACATGTATACCTGGAAAAGACTTACTATATTATGTTTAGGAAGGCAGTACGAGAGGATATTTTACATTGTGGGAAAGCTTAATGTTTTATGTGTGCATTAAGAAATAATTTATTGATAGTTAATTAAGGGCTCATTATAATGTCAGTATATACAAAAACTCACACACCAACTCACACACCCATACATACACATGCACGCAACCTACACACATACACACAGAAACAGACACACCTACACACATGTAAAAACATAGAAACTCCTGTACACTCGTACACATAAATACACACAGACACAAAAACACACGTACAAAAGATTTACAGACACACACACAAAAATACACACTCACATTGATATATCCTCATTGCAAAAGAATCCGCCCTTATAATAATAATACTAAATATGGTCCTCACCAAGACAGTAAAACAAGGACACACATACCTCGTGTATGCCCAAGGATCATGTGGATATCAAAGGGGCGGCGTCATCACTGACCCTCAGGGGACCTCTTTGAATTACTGCTCTGTGCCTCGCAGAATTGCTGTGAAAAGCACTTTCTTGACTCTCGTGTAATTTTGTGTTTAAGCATGCAACCTCGTTATTCACATTATAATTCCATCAGTCAGCAGTATAGCTTTTACCTGTTTTAATTAAGAGACCTTTTTTTCTTTAAACAAAGGGCGACTTAAATTCTGAGCCATTTATTCCCTCATGAGACGATTATCAATCAACCTACATATCCATACATAGTATTCACAAACGTGCGCACACGCACACATACAAACACACACACACACACACACACAAACACACACACACACACACATAATTATACACAGAGGGATCCAAAGGTCTGACACACTAAATGGATAACTGACGGCAGACTTTTCATCCACCGAAATATATGAACGTAAAACTTACCATTTAAAATACTATTTTAAACCCTTAAATAAAAAATCAGTCACAGATTTATTTTTAGTGCACATGGGCATTAACAGTTTGCCAGTATGCAGTGTGAGTGGGACTGAGGTGGCTGGTGGGTGGTGAGAGCTGCAGCCATCTGTTTCCTCTCCATGTCCAGGCAGCCAAAGATACCAGCATAAATGAATACCAATGAAGCTTTGCTCTCCCTAGTCGAACATTTCCTAATATCACTTTGCTCAAGTAACTTTGTCTTAAATGAAGAAATCAATACATGCCCACAGTCTTTTTACCTCATGCCCGAGCGAAGTAACATTTTAACCCCCATGTGTCATAATAATTCATAATTTCTAAGTTTCAAGTTATTGGCACCCAATCAAACATGCAAATCAATGTATTTCTGAGATTGGCCATGTTTCTGCTCTGTGTAAACTCTGTTCTTTCATATTGTAACAGAGCTGGACATCCACGCGGTGACAGGCATCATCGTAGGCGTGTGTCTGGGACTGATATGCATCCTCCTCTGCATGTGCTTCAGCTTTCGTAACGGCAAATCCAGGTAGGTTAACACCACCGTGTCATGGCCTGTTTAGTACCTACACGCTCATCTACCTTCCAGATCCATCCCACTTGTATCACTTACACAAGTCACGCATATCACACAGGAAGCGACTGTAATGAAATGCATGCTTCGATCTCTGCTCTACATAGGGCGATATCTGGGGGGGTGGACTCCACGGCTGTGTCCCCTCAGTACAGGAGAGGAGGCTTCCCCATACCCTCCAACTTGCCAGAGTGCAGCGATAGCCACGAGCTGGAAACACTGATGCCCCCAGGCAGCCAAGAGTCTGGTCAGCCGCTTGCAGAGGCCCCAGAGGAGCAGAGCCTGATGGCAAGTGCTAATCCAGTGGAAGGGGAGGATGCCCCTGCACCTGAGCCCAAGGTCAAAACCTGCAAGGGGGGAAACTCTTTTCCAGATGGGCCTTGAATGCTCTTTTATTATTTCAAGTGTTGAGAGAGGGATAATAGTTTTAATTATGATACATCTGCTGTGTTGTTCGTCTTGCAGGCGGCTTGGAACGGCTCTGTGAGTCATAACTGGGCCAACAGGATCACTAGATACAGAGACACCATAGCAGAGGACTGTCCAGCACTCGTTAATGGAGCTGTCAAGATGCTGATTACTGATAACGGCACGGTAAAAGAATGAACCTAACCACGACTTTGTACTGAAATGAGTTTAGGTACCAGTCCGTATTAAAAAGCAGCTTTAGCTTTAGCTGCACTGAGCCAAATTACATTTTGAATTGATGCTTGCTAGTCAATCTCCCACCCCACGGAAATTCACTACAGTTACTATCGCTATGCCAGTCAAGCTCATTGTTATAAAAAGCACATCTTTGACAATGATAATGATGGCATGTTTAGCATTGACATTCTTGTAAGTTATTTTACAAGCAGGACTTTTTAAATAGAAAACACGTAAATTAAGAAGCATTACTCTTGTTTTGCAGTGCTGTGGTTGTTTGTCCTTGCACAATATGTATAATAGGAAATGTGTAAGATCCGAACAATGTAAGACTGTTTGAGTGCTGATTATTGTTCATGATCGCATTATCTCTTCACGTTTGATATTACACGTCAAAAGCATCGTTTGTGTTTGGCATACAAGGGCACAAATATTGCAGGGAACTTCATGAAAGTTGCTGATTTGTGGGAAAACAGGACAGGGGTGTTTACATCATGATCAAGAATTTAATTTTAAGGTCTCCACATTAATATGCTATGATTTGGTGCTGAAAATTAGATTTAATTTAATTGAAAATATCCCAAATATCTCCTTATCTTTATATTTTTTATTTATTTGTTTTTATTGCCATGAATTTTTCAAAGCACTATTTAGGCATGTTTAGATAAGTGCTATACAAATACAGTTTTTTTTAATATAGTATAGTATATAATATAGGGCTGCAGTATGAGTGTATATATACACTCATACTGCAGCCCCACGCACACCTCTGCAGCTTGTGGGAAAACCGAGGGTGAACAGGCCACTTACAGTTTGTAAAGCTATGATTGGATATTTGCTGTGCAGGGTAGGGGGTTTGGTGAATAGTCTGTGTGATGACTGTTCATTCCTGAAATGCTTGAAGTAACTGAGACATTGTTTTGTTGCAGGGCTCAGACGGTCATCTGTGCAGTAACCAGGTCGAGGCAAGGGTGATTGTTCACTCAGAGCTGTCAGATCCCGGGAGGGAGAGAGAGGAGGAGGGCAGCGAGAGGGAGGGGGACTCGAACACCACCAGGGGACCCTCATTATCAGAGGACAGACATTACCCTTTGAGCCAGCCAAGTCTGCCAGGAGAGGAGGTACCTCTAGACAAGCTATCGCTGGCCCAACGACCCTCGAGTTTTCCCTCAATCAAGTTGGTGGGTAATCACAACGGGGATCTGGAAGCCACAGGAGACCATCCGATTGTGAACGTGCAGCCCCAGCAGGACACGGGGCTGACCAATGGCTTCCACTCCCCGAAGACTGTGAGGCCTGTGCTGAGGTCAGAGCATTTGGAGAACGGCGACTCCAGACACCGCCCTCCTGCACCGGGGAAGGTCATCTCTGTCGGGCTGTCCCCTTCCCCCTTTGTCAGCTCCGGCCTTGTACACTCTACCTCAGCAGCACACAGTTATCTGTGCCCGTAGCGCTCGCATAGGGGGCATCGGCCCCTCCTCAAACAGAGACATCAGACTGATTTCCTTTCAAAAGTACAAATGTACCCAGCAAGATTCTTGAAGGATTCTTTTTATGCACCTCATTATTGGATTTCTTTCTCTTCCCTGCAAAGTTTTATAAGTCCTCTGAATCCATTGTTTCATACGTGTGTATTCAGTATACATATACAGTATATTTTTGGGGGTAGAGTACTGTATATATGCTTTCTCTAGCATTGCAACCGTGCTGTCCTCTGGGTTTCGTTTTCTGTCCATAGGAGAGAAAAATAAATATTTAACCAGCCAGATGGGAGTGGAATGAAAGAGGCTATTCCCACTGTGTCACATATGGCTCTGTTCCACTCAGGAATGAGAAAAGGCCTGGAACGTTCCCTGAGCGAGCGAGCGAGCACTTGAACAGGCTGTAATCGTGGACGGGAGGATGACAAGTGGAGGCTTGTGGGTCTCCCTGGGTCTCGTCACGTGGATGCTACTCTACTGTGGCACTGAGGAATAAGCCTTAAAGAGTATATATCCACACACACAGAGTGCAGAACACCTGTGTCTGTCTCCAGCCTCCTGCTGTCTCAGGGTCCACACACACAAATACACAGAAACACACACAAAGCTAAAAAGCATGGCTGGCTGTGCGGTATTTCACAGAAACTCAGTTGGTCACATACATTTACACACACATATCCTGACTGGAGTGTGGGGGTCTCAGGTGCCTACATATTGTTGGTGCGTTTGTAGTCTCTGTATATTTATATAGATTATTGTATTCAGAACAAGTTGAAATTCACGTCATCCCTAAGGAAGATAACAAACAACAAAATATTAAAAGATATTGGGTATACAGATTTGGTACACATTAAGTTTTCCAGGCCAAAACTCTATGTATCAAGGTGTTGTGAATTTGTAAACCAGGGACCCTCAGTTGAAAAGTGAAGTGATGTTTTTGTCTTAAAGATGGTGGATATCTCATTCTGGAATCAGTAGTATTTACATGTTCATGTTGACACGTTGGTCACCATGTTGGTTTTAGTACGGTGGTGGGAGAATGTAACAACAACCAATCTACAGACCGCACTACTGGTTTGGATCCCAGTTAGGGGTGCACCACTGTCCACATTGTTGTTAAGGTAATGTGCCATTAATGCCAGTTGTCTTTTTCAGCTCGGTATAAGAATTGAATGTATTTTTCAAAGGAAATCCAATGTGTTTTTTAAAGGTTTCGAAGGGAATCTTGATTTTACTGACCTGATTCAGGTGTATGGAAAATTTCCACAATGCTTTAGTCTCCCCACATATAAAAAAAAAAAGAGTTTGATCAGGAAACAAAGTCAATTTGCCATTTTTTTGTTTAACTTTGACCCCATACTTTAGGACTCTTTAATACGTATTGGATCAATATATTCAATTGAAGATGTATGCGTTTTGGTTTAAAAGGGGGAACTGGTGCATCCCTACTCCTTATCAACAGCACTACCTCATTTCTTTTCAGGATGCTTTCCAGTGTGGTTTTATTAGTGTTGATGTAATTAGCACCTTTTAAGATCTTAATTTTTCTGATTTGTCAGCTTTTCCTCCTTGCAGAAATACTCGTCTATACACTGACTGTAATGTTCTCGTGTTACGTTCAGCAGGATATCATGTCGCTTTGTGCATCACATCCTGTCATCAGATTGAAAGATTGTCTCACTCAGTATTAAGGTCAAACCCATTCAGAGAACAGGCAAATCCTGTGAAA
The DNA here is from genome assembly GCF_949316205.1 of Platichthys flesus. Classification (NCBI taxonomy): domain Eukaryota; kingdom Metazoa; phylum Chordata; class Actinopteri; order Pleuronectiformes; family Pleuronectidae; genus Platichthys; species Platichthys flesus. The sequence continues at coordinate 19,996,487 of NC_084945.1, read as the reverse complement.
CTTGTTGGAGCCGATTTCATCAAGTTGCATTTGCTGTAACACTGACACCAAGAACAGACAAGGAAATAAAAAGCTGCTGCCATTTGACACATGTGCCACTTGTACCCCCTGATGGAGTAATGGATGTTTTATGGAATATATACATAAAATGCACAACAACAAAGAAAAGAGCAACAACAAAGAATAAAATGTCTGCTCGCAGCAGCATTTAATCCTTTTGGTGGCAAAGCAGTAAAATCCATCCCAAAATGTTCTTGACAGAGTTCATCTCGGGTGAACTTTTACACAGATGACTGATGGATAGCTTTCTCGGCAGTGTGGGCCTGTCAGGACAGAGAGGAAGCTATAATCACTTATTAGCTGTTTCGCCCCATTAACTTTTATTTGACCTCCTCTGTCAAGAGTAAAAAGCAGAGCAGTGGTTTGATGACAGCTATAAAACTGGAGTTTATGGTCTAAATATGTCTTTTGAATAAACTGGGTGACCTCATTGTCTCCTTAGCAACACAAGGAGCAATGTATTGTGCAATATTAAACAAAAAGATAGAGAGAGAAGCTGAGGGAACATTTGAATGGCCAATCAGCTCGCACCAATAAACAGTTAGCTTAAACGAGGACAGAAAAAAAACAAATACAACAAGTCACTTATGTATAATAAATATTAAACTAGATTAAATTGATGAAAGTGGAAAAAATAATATGGATCCACCTATTTATCAAAACAAAATCCTGTAAATTCTTTCACTCGTTTCTGTGTAATCCTGCTAACTAACATATAAACAAACACTGATGAAAAAAACAGGACTTCAGTGGCCGAGGTAAAAATCCTGCAGTTAACACCTGAGCCTGTCACCTGTAGGGGCATCAGACACCCCACTAGATTAAGTGTGTCAAGTGCATTTAAAGCATCTGCCTTATTGCACAATTTAAACCTGCCGAGTGGCCTGGAGAGTTTAGAGCGTTAAGGAGGCCTACAGGGATTTGTGCTACTCTGGAATGTAATGGTTTTTAGTCTTCTGTGAGAAGGGAGGAAATTGAAAAGGCTGTTAGTTGGGTGTGATGGGTGCTTTAGAACCTATTGATTTCTGCTAGGGTTTGGAGATCACGTCCACTAGCTCTGGATGCAGTATGCTCAACTTTGTCCAGCTGTTTGCTGTCCTCGGCTGTCATGTTGCCAAACCACTCAGTTATTTTTTGAGTTAGGATTCCCTCCATTGCTGCTCTATAAAACTGCAGCCTGCCATTTTTGGATATGCCACATTTTTTTATAGATGTCTTAAAAAGAATTGTCCAGAGTCCATGGACTCTTGCCAGATCACTATTTGACTCCTTCACTGTCCAGTCAGTTGAAACATGTCTCAGAATATCCATCACTCAGGGAGGGGCCGTCCTATCCTGCAGGGTTCATGGCTTACAGGCTCTGACAATACTTTGGAATGAGAAAAATATCATGCAGGTCCGATTCCCCAAAGGGAGCTTTCCCTACAGTATGAAACACCCATGAAATAACACAAAAACACTGTTCAAGTATTTTCACCCCTGGTAGCTTAAAATTTGCTGTCTATACCCAATGCTAAAATGAAATCTTGCAATTCCAAAACTAAATAGCTGTCTTAAATTTCCATAGCATAGACAGAAAGCTGCTAAGAATCAGCTGTAGACCTGACTTTAGGAATGATCTCTACTACCACCAGTATGGGAGATTCAAAAAAGAAAGCAAATCACAGACAGAATATGACTTCATATATGCAGTGTCCCCGGGGTCTTTGTGGACCAGCTCTTCTTTCTTGTTTTTCCTGCAGATTGTGTGAGTCCAACTATTTCAAAAACATCAAAGTGAGATTAAAGGCAAAAATATTGCAACTATCCTATTTGATCTAACAGTTCTGACTGTCCATGCTTGGATAAGGAAAGCAAACACAGCATGAGATACACCATGTCATCATCTTCCTACATCGGTTCAACAAGTAGCCATGCAAGAATTCACTGTTGCTGCCTTCACATGGGGTTGTGTTTACTGTTTCCACCAGAGGAGTCCACATGAACACCCCCGTGTGTGGCAAATCACGACTTTGGACGATGGAAGGTCATTGGAATAATTGAATATATTACAATTTTTGTCGTGCAGAGAGATTTCCTCATACATCCGAGGAAAATTGTGATATTCCCAAATATATTATCCTGTGCGTTTAATGCATTAAGTTGAATGAATAATATCATAGCCTCTGTGGCTTCTAAACACCAACAGTGCTGTTAACATTAGCATCCAGGAATCCGTTACCTCGGATCGCTGTTCTCACGACTTAACACTTTTACGTCAAGCACATTTCCAACTTTGCAACCACAAGCTCACAAGTTCCATTTGAAGGCAGCGTATGTCACGAGCCTATCTCAAGTCAACAAGCAAACAACTCTTTTGACCTGCAGGTGGCACATGTGTTAAAATTACAGCAGCTTCAACACTAAAACTGGCAGTTAGTAACAAGCTGTTTCACATCAAAGACTATTTTAAGGATGCTAGCTCTATTAACTAGTTTCACTTATGATGGAAAGCAAAGTGTTACTCTTATGAGTGTATATACACACAACTTATTAGAGTATGGATTCAAGCCCTGTTGTATATGATGTCTCATCTCTCAGGTGGTTCTCTTCTAGTCATCTATCAGTGCAAAGGACAGGACAAACCCCCTTTCCATCCTGCCTATATTTTCTACCCATGTCCATGCAACTGTCAAAAATCTCACCAGCTTAACTCAACCAATCAGCAAACAGGAATGTAAACTCTTCCTCGTCACATGTATCACATGTCAAGGTCTTCGTGACTGTGTTTGCTTTGCAGCCTTTATTGTTCTTGGTCTACTAAACAAACATGATCATTATCATCATCATGATCATCATCAGAGGCTTGTACTTCCTGAGTCCAGAAGGAAGCATAATATTCTCAAAAACATTCCAGTTTGATATCTTAAACATACCTCTCTCTCAGTCCAGGTGGGTCAGCCTTGATTAGCCATGCTACCTTAAGAGACTAAACCTGTTAAAAAAAGCCTGGACTGTGTTCCTGCTGCTCAGGAACACGGTTCAGCTCCTCCGTTCACATCTAGATCAGCAGATAGGTGAGTCAAAACTTCAGTGTTTGCTCTCAAGTGAGTAAAACTATAACAATCACTGAAGAGGGCAGTTGAGGCAATGCTCTAGAGGCTTTTCACACAGTATTGTCATTTGTGAAGTCTCACATCCAAGATTGTAAAATTATTATTACAAATTATTGCTAATAATAAATACTACATAGAGCTTTTAGATTTGATTTTGTATGTATTTTGTTATTTTTAAACAACCAAAAGCAAACATTGCTTTGCACATAGCAGCTGTTTTTATTTTTCCACCATGGAAGATTTGGTGCATACAGACCACAGCCAGTTGGCACTTCAGAAGATTTAGACAGTACATATATTCTCTATACCAGTGCACACATTTGCTCTAATGGACGTCCAACACATTTGGAAATTGGTTGATTTGTGCCAGCGAGTTGCAGTTCTTGGTTGTAACAAAAGCAATATTACATCTGTGATGCAGGTTTATAGATACAATTATCTAATATTACATATTCTGTTAAAATTTGTAGAATACAAAATTTTAAATGAAGGATTTCTTGCAGTTGTCCCACAGATTGATTTGAATCGTGTCGTTTTGCCTGTGTTATCAGTCCTGATGCAGTAGTGGGTTATTATGGTGGGCGAAGCTGAGAGGAGAGTTCTCATAAAGCCTGCCTCCAGCACAGAGGATGTACGCTCTCCTTATAGGAGCTCTTTAAACTCTTGAAACCACTGTCTCTTTAATACCTTTTTCCTTTTTATTTTTCTCATGCTTTTATTTCACAGAGATGATGATTACTTCAATTGTTATGTTTATTTCATCCTCTTTTGTAAGGGTTTGATTAAAACATTATACCTCATGCTGATAAATTGATTTGATTCTGTTAATAATGAGTAGGTACATAGTTCAGTTTTTTTTTGCCGAGTGTTTTCATAGAAAACAGGATAGGGCGTCTTGTTTTACCTCAGTGTGAGTCTCTACTCATTACAGTGGCCTGGATCAAGTGGTGAAGTTGTAAAACAAATGAGGGTTTGAGGAGGGGTCAATGGAAGTCATCAAAACTGACCTTTACATTGTTATTCTGGTTTGAATAAATTGGATCTTGTGTTTTAAATAAAACTCGGAAGGAAAGAAACAGGAATACCTCTGGGTAACAGGCTAAGGGTCCATTTTACAACTTTAACACAACCCAAGTGACTGAGGGACGAAGCAGGGAGAAGGGCTGAGGGGACATCCTCGCCAAGCAGATCATACCTCTCAATGCAGCCATTTAGAAATAATTGTCTCTCAACTCAGGTGCCCCATCTTTGTAGAGTATCATGTCAGCATATCTGACTTAGATACATGTCATTTGTCATTAAACAACATTTAAAAGCAAATCAAGTAAACTCTTATGCACAGATGATATTTTTGTTATGTACAAATCGCTCAATGTATTTTCTGTCTCTCTGGCTCTTCTCTGTACATTCTGGTGCTTTGTGGTGAGCTGCTTTGTCCGGTGATGTCCCGCTGTCGTGCTTTTTTTGTACGTCTCTTTTCCTCTGGTCATGTGTGTTACCAGCTCAGCTGTGCTTCTCAGAATGTGTACGCACAGACTCATAGGACTCTGCAGTCGTGTGCCACCAGCAGGCGCTCTGCAGCTCCTCAGATACCATTGTAATCAATGTTGTGTGCCAAACAACACCTCAATCATGACACAACTGTAGGAACAAGTAATAGAATAGCACTTCTTCTTGGGCCGTGAGCGACCGTGGGCTGTCATCTTTACATTTATAGAAGTGCAATTTTCTTAGTCTGTAAAGCGACAGATAGAGTACTCAGTGTTAGTCAATGCGGCTGTGGTGATGATTCACGATATAACATTGCTTGGTCATGGTACAGGTAGAACTTGTGGTTTGTAGAAATATTTCCACTGTGTTGAAAATGTCAAAACTCTCAAAGCGACTCTCAAGATGTCTGTGGAAACTACTCTTCTGTAAATAAACATCGAAGAAAAGCAAGAGTGTGATTCTTTCTCCATTAAACATATTCTCATCGTACTTCCACTCTCAAGCATGCAATGCAGAATTTTATTCAACAAAACATTGATTCATTCTCATCTAACTCTCGGTAGCAATTCCTTTTTACAAGGGACCTTTTGGACATGTACAAATTACGGCTATTAACATAATTTTATGAATTTCTCAAAATGATATAAAATGCAAAGAATGAACGGAGTCACGTTATCTTCTAAAAGTCACAACTCCACTGTAGGATCGTGGTTAAAGACACAGTTAAATAAATCCTGCTAATAAACAGGCCTCCCAGCTTCCATGTGGACCTCAGTCAGGAGCCGTGTCCTCAGCTGCCTCATGCCCCACCCTTTCCATTCCAGCACAGCCTGAGGACATCGTCCCTCATACTTAACGATACCGTTCTTGTACTGACCACTCGAGGGCAGTGTGGTCATTCCCAGTGTTTCGAGGAGTCGAGCACAGTAACCAGATGCCACTCCCATCAGAAGAGACTGCTGCTGAGTGTTGGACCTCGAGTGCTCCGACCTCATATCTGCTCAGATGCAGAAGTGCGTGATGATGTATAGATAGCTGTGTACTCGCAGTCTTTCTAATCATATTTACAGATTTAGTTAACACATGTGATGCACTTTTTCAATATAAAATAACACAAGTGTTGTACATCTGCCCGTCTGCGTTTCAGTATCTTGGATGAATAGGGAATTCTGTTTGCGCGCACAGGGGCGTGAGACAGGCATATAGGAAAAAAGGAGGTGATGGAGATAAGACGGGGAGATGAGGGCACAGAGAGGAGCACTGAGGCGACATCAAATGACAGACTCCCCTGAAGAGTCAGATAAAAGCTCCTGCCGAGCGACACTGCGGTCAAGCCAGCCGACACTCGCATCTCTGTGGTGAAAACAGCCGACACAGAAATTCTACTCATATACTGACACTTGAGCTAAACTCATCCAAACCGCCCAGGAAGGGGACGGCAACGGAGTCCTCCAAGTTAGAGGAAGAACACATGTGTGCCCACGTCCCGTTTTCAAAATAAACTAAACATGGAGCCTACACAAAATGCATAATTGAAAAATAATTTCTTGGATTAAATTCACAAGAAGTATATATTGTCTTACCTGTGTCATTTTTATGAATAGCATTTAGAGAGTATCAATTATGAGATTTTCCTAATAAAAATCACACATTTTTGGCTTCATTTAAGTCATATCTGGATACTTCAAAGTACTGTTAAACAACTTTGCTCCATAAATTCAGAGAGAGACTGATATGCCTGTGTTCAGGACCTCCCTGACTACCTACATACATTAATATCAGCGATTTTAATGGACATAGTTGGAGATTTTTCAAAGTTAAGTCCAACATTTTCACTGTGGAATAGATTATTCCAGGATACTTCAAAGTACTGTAAAAACACTTTGCTCAATAAGTTCAGAGAGAGACCGATATGCCTGTCTTCAGGACCTCCCAGAATACCTACATACATGAATATCAACGTTTTTTACTGTATATATTTGAAATTTTTCAAAGCAAAGTCCAACAGTTTCATTAATTTACAATGTTTCTGAGGAATAGATCATTTCAGGATACTTCAGAGTACTGTAAAAACACTTTGCTCAATAAGTTCAGAGAGGGTTGATATGCCTGTGTTCAGGACCTCCCTGACTCCCTACATACATTAATATCAAACACTTTAACCGTATATAGAGTTGGAGATTTTTCAAAGTAAAGTCCAACATTTTATCTATAGGGAGTAGATCATATCAGGATACTTCAAAGTACTGAAAAAAAATACTTTGCTCAATTAGTTCAGAGAGAGACTGATATACCTTTGTTCAAGACCTCTCTGACTACCTACATACTGAATATCAAACATTTTAACCGCATATAGATTTGGAGATTTTTCAAAGTAAAGTCCAACATTTTATGTAGGGAGTAGATCATGTCAGGATACTTCAAAGTACTGTTAAAACATATTGCTCAATAAGTTCAGAGTGAGACTGATATGCCTGTGTTCATGACCTCTCAAACTATCAATGTACTGAATCAAACATATTTACTGTATAGATTAGGAGATTTTTCAAAGTAAAGTCCAACATTTGTACAATCAAATCAGTTCATTTCTGGATATTTCAAAGTTCTATATAAACACTTTGCTCAATAAGAGTGAGATTGATATGCCTTTGGGCTTTGGACTTTACTTTGAAAAATCTTTTAATCGATGCAGTAAATAAGTTTGATATTCAATACATTGAAAGTTTGAGAGGTACTGAACACAGGTATATCAGTCTCTCTCTGGAATTATGGATCAAAGTGTTTTTACAGTACTTTGAAATATCCAGAAATTAGCTAATTGAAGCAAAAAATGTGTGACTTTTATTTTGTAAAATTTCTAAATTGATACAGTCAAAATGGTATTCATAAAAATGACACGTGAGATGATATAAACTTCTTCTGAATACAATCCAATCCATTTCCTTTTCAATTATGCATTTTGTATATGCTCCATGTCAACAGTTTATTTTGAAAAAATGCGTTGGATGCCAGTATATGCGCACAGTAGAATTTCTGTGCCGGCTGATTTGACCACAGAGACGCGAGTGTCGGCTGGCTTGACCGCAGTTGAGCGACGGAGGGGTCGGCCTCCCTATCTACAGCCACTCATCACTGTTAATCAGAGGGCGAGGCTCCTCTGCAGAGGTCTGAGAAGAAAAAAAAAGGAAAGGATACCATGCCCAAGCATAGAAACAAATTTGCACACATTGTGCTTTTCTGAATGCATAACATGTCTTGTTGTTGTGTGTATATGGCGGTTACTTCCTCCAGCAGGAGGAGGTCTCGTTTGGCGTGCCTCATATCTCATTGGAAAGGCAGGTGGAGCACGGAGCCAGGTTAGGGTTGTGCTAATGAGGTAAATCTCCCTGCCTGTGGGGAAATAACGGTGCAGAGCTCTTGAATCAGCCCATTCATTCAGCCTCTGCCTGCACCTGCTACTACCACTACTACTATGACTACTACTACTACTACCACAATACAGTCTCCGCCTTCAGCCCTGCTCGATTCCCTGCATGTGCCCTTTAAAAGGTCACAGTGTACAGTAGTGGAGCCCCTGGACTGGCAAGTATTTGCAAATCGATCTTTGTGTTTGTAGGAAGAGGAGAATGAAGTTGCTATTAATGTCAGAGGTCATCACAGCTTTATGCCGGCGCTGTCTTCTCTTTCTTTCATCATCCAGTTTACACACGTTAAAAAAACACTATCCTTACATTTCTGCAAATGTCAGCCCAGCGTGGAAGCGTAACATCTATCCTGGTTTCTTTGGAGACAAATGTTATGTGCATTAAAGGTCCGAGTTTATATTTGGATATGTGTCCTTTGCAACAAAAGCTTTATATTGACCACATTACCAGTTTTTTCCAACAATACCTTTTCTGAGAATTTTTCAAATAAAATTCTTATCTGAAAAAAGAGGTGACGGAGATAACAGGGTGCGATGAGGGCAAAGAGATAAGACAGCAGCACTGAGGCGACATACAAAGCTGCTGGTGTCTTATACAGTGTGTGGTGATGACATCATGCGTACAGGTCTGGTGCTTGACCATAACTGAATGTCATTTCATCTAAAAAATCTGATGAAACAATGGATATGTACAATGTACAATATTCTGACCTATAAAAACTTGATATTCAAGCAATTGTAACCTTTATCTGCATGTAATCCACTGTCTTTGCCTACCTTCAAAATTCTGAAATGACTGTAAGGAATAAACCTACTTGCAGATAAGACATTTTCTCAATGTCAGCAATACTCTGGTTTATAACCTGCCGATCTAATATTCCCCAAACTAAACAGAAGGAGCCTGAGGAGAGGGAGGGTGGAGCAGGATAAGGTGGGAGATAAATTAATGATGTCAGGGAGAGGGGGATTTGAGAATAAGGATGAATGTGGAGGAAGTCATCAGCTTTATTTGGACTGTGTATCTCCGGAATTATATTAAATCCTGTGTGCTTAACAATAAGCTTTAATATACCAGACGAAGAGGCGGTAAATGGTGAGCTCACACGGGGAGCGGCTGCCAGAGAAACCAGGGAGCTGTAATGGCTGTGGAGTGTTTGCCCCAGCTTCTTCTCTCCCCTGGGTCCCGTGTGCCGCTCTCCATTCACCGTTCGCTGGCCACAATAGGACCCGAGAGGCAGAGCAGCTTTAAAACTCACTGTATACCACTACAACCGGAGCAGAGGCACGGTGTTTTACTCTTGTTACAAGGGAAGAAATAATGCATCTCTCACTCCCTTCTCCATAGGCAAGAGGGAGAGTTCAATGAAGGAGAAAAAAAATTTCATTTTGTTGTTTAAACTATTCAAGTGTTAATGGTAATGTTTGTGTCCATGGACATTCTTAGAAATCTACAAGAGAAATATGATTAAAAAAATAGCCCAAAAATTACAATTCTACTTTCCACCGAAACCTATGGGAGAATTATCAAAAATTGACCCAAATGTCTTCAGAAATAATATATTTTAATTTATTATAATAAATAATATTATCAGAATATTACAGAAAAAACTGAAAAATCCCAGAAAAGTCAATCTACCTCTTAAATTATCAGAAAAAATAATTTTATACCGATAATAACCTTATCAGTATATTTCTGGAAAAAATCCTGGGAAATCACTGAGGAACTGCCTGAAAAGTACCAGGAAATTACTAAAAGGTTACTGGTGATATAGATGCAAATTACCCCAAAATATTGAAAAAATATCCATTAAATAGCAGAAAAATACACGAAAAATTCATGGAAAAGCGTTGTGTGTGCCGCTCTACTTTCACCTTTTTCTAGCCTCAATTGGAACCCAGAGGCAGAGCAGCTTTAAAACTCACTGTACGACCAGAGGCACTTTGTTTTACTTTACTAATTTTAAGTAAAGAAAAATTCATTCCTCCATTCTCCTTTACCAAGAGTTTTAAGATGAGGTTTCAAGTGATAATTATTTGTTGTTATTATTGTATCTAATGGAGCGACACCTGCGAGCTAATTCAGGCAGCCAACTCGAGCTGCGCTGCTCCAATCATGTCAAATCAAATCAAATCCAATTTTATTTGTATAGCCCATATTCACAAATTACAATTCATCTCATAGGGCTTTAACAGGGTGTGACATCCTCTGTCCTTAACCCTCAGCAAGAGTAAGGAAAAACTACAAAAAACCCTTTTAACAGGGTAAAAATATGTAGAAACCTCAGAGAGAGCCACATGTGAGGGATCCCTCTCCCAGGACGGACAGAAGTGCAATAGATGCCACGTGCAGGACAACATCATCAATAATCAAAGTCTCTAGCAGCATTGATGAGGATAGACATCCCGAAGGACAACCCCAACATGACATGCCAAGCAGTCCCGCTGCAAGCACAGTCCATGCTCAGCAATCATCTAGACCACGATCCACCATCCAGACCAGACGCCACTCCAGTCCTCAGTCACCGTCCACCGCCGCCCACCAGGAGGACCCATCACAAGCCACCACCACGGTCCTGGTCCACCGCCCGTGCCCAATGCCAACGCGACACAGGGTCCGCCACCAGCACCACGATCAGCCCACATGACTCAGAATCCGCCACACTGGATCCAACACCGCGACCCCCGGTGCGCGATCCCCAAACCGTAATCCATGGTGCGGCCACAGAGGCCCTGGATCTGCGGGTGATAAAGCAAAGGGATTCCGGGGAAGGGGGATAGGAATGGAGAAGAGGAATGAGAAGCTGGAAATAGAAGCTCCGTGTGTCATGTGTCACAAAATAGAACAAGTAACGTTCTGGCGCACTAATTAGCTCTAACTATAAGCTTTATCAAAAAGGAAGGTTTTGAGCCTACTTTTAAACGAACAGATGGTGACTGCCTCCCGAACTGCAAGTGGTAGATTATTCCACAGCCGAGGGGCTTGATGGCTAAAAGCTCTGGCTCCTACTCTACTTTTAGAGAATTTAGGGACGACAAGTAGGCTTGAATTCTGGGAGCGGAGTGCTCTAGTGGGTTTATAAGGTATTAACAGCTGTTTAAGGTATAAAGGCGTTATATTATTAAGGGCCATGAAGGTGAGGAGGAGAATTTTAAATTCTATTCTAGATTTAACTGGAAGCCAGTGTAGCGATGCTAATATTGGAGAAATGTGCTCTCTTCTCTTTAAAAAAACGTATATATTGTAGTTCCTCATGTGACTTTGCTTGCACTGCTGCAGCAGTATTGCCACCAGTTGCTTCAGCCCTTCACCCCAGCATCAACCTGTAGGCTCCAACTGGGGGTTACAAGTATTGGCTCATCACTCCCATCATTCCTGTGTAATCATAAGGAGGAGTGATTAAGTTGGAGCCTAGATGCCAAACACTAAACCTGTTCTACTGCTGCAATAATTTTTAAATGTGAGTTGTCTGACATTGAAAACAGATTTGAAATGTTATTACCAGGAGTCAAGTTATAATTCTAAAGAAAGCTGTTCTATCTATCATCCAGTGGAGTTGATGAGACAATATATTGAGTTATTTGTGAGGCCAATCCTAAAGTAAAATGTCACATAATCCATATTCCTGATTTCAATACAGTCGACAGACTGATCATCTGATTTTAACCCGGTGAAATGACACATAAAACCCTAAATTTACAACTTTATTGGTCAATATCTCTGAATCTCTAAAAACTTTTTTTTCAAATTTGCCATATACGCCGTGCTACACTTAATTAACGTTATGTTCTTAGTTATGTCGGGATGCCTTTAATGTTTAATGGACTGACAACATGGCTTAACAATGGGCCAACAGGGAGTTGACCCAACTATAGCTGTGAGCCAACCATGGCCATGGAAGCCTTCAGCTTTGGGCTGTGCACGTAGATCAAAACCTACATGGTGCCTGCAAGGGCACTCAGAGTAAAGTGGTGGCTCCTGGCCATCACTCGTCCTACAAGGGTTTTACCTTTCATTACATTTATACAACTGCTGCAGGAGCACAGACCACTGCTTTCATTTCACCTGGCAGAATATTAAACAAGTCACTGGTTTCAAAGGCTTAAGCCATAAAAAGAGGAACTACAATATACGTTTTTTTAATCGAATGACTAATGGTTCAGAATGAACACTTTCGAAACAGGCCACAGATGATGCCACTCTATCAAGTTAGAAAAAGGGAAACCTTCCGATATCTTAAAAAGAAATTGAAATACAGTAGCACATCTCTGACTTACTCACCACTTTTTAAAATACCTCTACAGTGTAGAGGTATTAACATAAAGTGGAGAGTCTACACTCAAGCAAATACTTAATACTCAGCAAATTTCTACAAAATCTACACAGAGACTTTGAGAAATTCCTTATTGCTAAGTTTCTCAAAAGAACAGAAAACAACAAATAAACAGTAACTGACAGCATCAGGTGGAGGGACATTAGGAACTCAGAACTCTATTTATCATCTTGCATTAACACGCAGATATTGTAAGACAATGTCGGAGTTGTGGAGAGCGGGTGGACCCAAAATGCAGAAGCAAAGCAAAACAACAAAAATCCAATAATTAAAGCTAAGGTATTTAAAAAACACAGGGTCCAAAAAACTGAAAAACACTGGAAACTAAAAAAAAGGCTCCAAAGATGTTAAACTGATAAAACACAGGTGAGACAAACCTGAAGAAGACACAAGAAATAGACAGACGGACAAAATAAATAAAAAAATAATAATAAGTAAAGACAGACAGACGCATTTTATTATACATATGATATTTTCTGTTTTTCTGCTCATGAAAAAGAGTTTAAATATAATTGAGTATATGATTGAGAAAACAAGATTCTTTCACCAACCTGTCAGCACTTACCAGTGAAATGTCTGCAGAGCACGTCGGCTATGTCATATATATGAATTTGTAAAAGGCCCTTTTTTACTCAGCCATGTATGCAGCATGCATTTCTTTCTCAACACAACATGTAGTTTAGCCTGTGTGAAAATTAACAAATAATAACGGTAGTCCTGCATTATAAACAATGATGTGATAAAACATGACTCATTCTCTATTGAGGTTTGTGTGGACCAAAGCTGAGTGCTGGCTGTGGCAGTGTTTGGAAGTGCAGCCTCACTAGCTGGGCTTAATTCAGGAGACTTATTTCCACATCAGTGAATGGTACAAGCTGATTCTCAGTGGGCTGGGTGACCCACTTTTCGTCAAGAATGTGCAAGTGTTCCGTACATCAGACAGCGTTCGGCCGTTATCTAGATTCCCTGACGAGTCACTGCCAGCATGGCAAAAGGCGGAGAGGACAGCGAGGCATGCCAGCCATTAACGTCATATCCCAAGGAGCATCAAGAATGTGATTAAAAATAATGTGTTGTACATTTTACATATACTGTCGCTATAGTTCAGCCATTACAATCCTGCTGAAGAAGATTTGTTAGTGTTGGCCAAATGGTAGTTATGTCAGATACGTGGGAACAACTGAGGCAATAGTGTCCATAAGGAGCTTAACTAAAAGCCATGCAACATTTTGTGTGTTCACATATTGCCAAGTAATTAAGAACTTTTATTATTTTTCAAGACTTTACTGCTCACATGTAGTGAAATTGTTTTGGCCACAGTTATAATCCTCCTGCTCACGGACCCTGAAGTGAACAACATGAGTCTAATGTAAGATATTTCAAAATGAGTTTCCAAGGTTGTGGACTGAGGTGTGACATTCCACTAAGAACCGTGGACCGGACAACAGTGCTGTGGACAGAGAAAGGCTCAGGGGTACAAAGGGCAGCTGGGGGCATTCATTCAATTCAACAACAAGATATTGAATGAACTTAATTTATTGAATAGATTCAACTAATTAAGTAAGTTGGGTAAATTTGAATTTACAAATGTGATATTTGCATTACTTGGGAACTCCACTCTCTCTGGTAATGCACAGGCCATGATGTACCGAACTATGTATATAAACTGTTTTGAAGAGTTAAAAACAATTAAGGAAATTCTATGGCCACAGGTGCTTTTTTATTTCAAATTCAACTGTGAAAAATCTTCGTAGAACATGTTTGTAGTTTTTAAAGTATAACATAATATTATATAATTTATTTTGTGTTTACTGTTTATGTTTTGTGTTTTACATGTGAAAAATATCTGTATGGTAATTTACGCAATGTTGTGCTGACAAAATATAACAAACAATGTACTGGTTAACATGTTCAAGTGGTATGTAAAGGCAAATTTAAAAGCATTAAAAAGGGTTAAAATGCTTTGTTATAAATTCATTAAAATGTGATAAAACTAAAAAAATCGATATAAATGTATTCAATTGCATACATTTTAATTGATTAAGTTGTATTATTTTGATTTAATTGAGTTCATTCAACAAGATGAATTCAATTGTGTTACCCTTAGGGGACAGCAGAGGGCAGAAATTATTGAACCTGGAACATGTTAGTTCACCTATATCTGTCCTCATTTAGCTCAGGACGTTTATTTATTAAGTAGCAGATATAAATAGATATATTACATCTTCGTCTTTACAGTTGTTCTTCATTAAGTTCAATTCATCATGATGAAATATAATGACGACTCCACATTAAAACAAGTAGTTCAGGGCTGTTAAAGCCTGAATCCAGCCGAGTTCCATGCGCATGTTTTCCCTTACGTTGCTTTATTAACATTCTTATGAGGGCTGGGTGGGCATAGGCTAGATTTGATTGACAGCTCCCTCCCCTAAATTCATTGGCTAATCACTGTGTATAACATGTAGTTGAGAACTTTAGACAACTACATGTTAGGGTAATCAGCCCCTGGACGTCAATGACCATCTAGTCACAGTCCTAAAACTCAAACCCTGGCTTTGCCCATGTTTTCATATTCTTTATTTTTTATACATTCATACAATCTACAGTTATTATCTTGAAATATAAAGTCAGACTTCTATTGGATCTCAATAGAAACTCTTGACATACAGCAAAATAACACTGTTGGCGCTACTGGCAAACAAGAATGTGAATCGACCATCAGTCTGTAGCTTTACAAAAATAGTCATAGTGAATCTTGAAAAGTGAGTGGCCAGCTAAATATATACATCATCAAAAAATATAATACTACACTTTTGGGCTCCATGCTTGTAACTCTAAAGTTCTGATCACTATTGTACAAAAAGCCTGATCTTCACATACACAAATCACATAGACTGGGACAGTGCAAATACACAAAATCCCACACACATCCGTCTACAGACTCACAAACGAGAGAGTGGTGAAATATTTTGCACCCGTAAAAGCACCATTAGTTCGTTTAAATTTTAATCAGCCATAGTTAGTGTGCTCCAGAGGACTAGCCTCAAGAGGGGAAATGGCTAATTTGGGCTTAAGAACAGTCAAGTACTAAAAGTAAAATTGTCATTGTCAATTTAAGTGTTACCCTAATTGTGAAGCATCACAGGTCGCTCCTTCATGCTGCTGTAAGTCTGTACAACCATCTCTGCTCCCTGACGACCACAGGCTCCAAATATATCTCACTCAGGTTCAACTGTGCAATACTTATTTCCTCTCTGTGCAGTTTCAATCTTCTATGAGCAATCCTTTCATATTCAGTTTGCATTTGTATTATTATTATTTCTATCTTTATAACGTGTGCTTACTTAAATATTACTTTCTACTGATGTCTCATTTGATATGATCTTATCTTCTCTAACAGGGAACACTGACTGTTTACAGTGTTTTTTTAAACACAATATAGAGTCATTTTTGTTCCTGTTCCTCCCACTCAGTAATAACTGCCTCACTCTGCAGTGCAGTTCTTTGCAACACTGACTCCACCTTTAGCCAGATGCTTCCTCCATGAGGCAGGAGGCTCAGGAGCAGAGCAGTGACAAGTATGATGTGGACCCTCGCTGGCTTCCCACCTGCAAACTCAGCCACCTGTTTTATTTCTCCCTGCATCACCCCTGCATTATCATTATCATTCTCATTGTCAAGCTGCAGCACATTGTGTAACCATATAGTAAACTTCACATTTACATTTCTCAGCACTGAACCAGCAGTGACCCCCGGGTTTCCCGCAAAGCAGTAAAGAACATTGTTTAGAGTTATGCATGGTTTGTTTATTGCCAGGGTTATTTATACTTGAGGTGCTTTTGGGACCATATTCCTGTAAAATGTGTTGTGGGATTGCAGCGCTCTGCGACCCTTTATTGTTATAGCCATACGCTTCAGACACGAGGCTTACTGGTGAACATAGTTGTAGGAACAACATAGGAGAGTCTTGTTACTCGGCAACCTCTGTGTGTCATTGCATCCGTCACTGGCGATAATGGCAGCCATAACTGCTCACGTAAAAATAAAAAATCACAGCTTGCAGGTTTTGATGTATGAGATGGAAACTGCTGCAGTGAAAACAGCTCATTAGTGTGATCTACAGAGTGCCTCACTAATATGGTTTACATTGCTAATGCAAAGGACTGTCAGGACGGAGTATGACGTATGTAGCCATGCTGACTAAAGGCTTATCACTCATCGAAGCCCCCACCTTGTTGGGTTTACACCGGAGACTCTTAAACTGGGAGGATCGCGATGAGGTCTTCTCTAAGTATTTCAACAGGAAGCAGTCGTGACGTAGTGTGCAAGTAGATGAAGTTCAAAACAAATCAATAAAAATACAAGCAAGAAAAAGTCTTCTCACTGGGATATCAAAATGCACAGGCTAGTGGTAGCGTGTGGAAAACAGAGCCCGGGGAAATTATAAGAATGGGTCTCGCACCTCTTCCCCTCCACTCGCCTGACGGGAACAGCTGGTACATTGTGAGGAGAGATACAGAAAACAAAGAGCAGAGGTTAATAACCTGTTTGAGATTCATTGCCAGCTCTGAATCATTCTGCAACCCTCTGATCAATTTGATATCTTTGCAATCTTTGAGGAAACCTAGAAAAAGTGCACCTGTGAGCCTTCAGACGTCATTTTCAATTCCATTATTTCACTTCTAATTCAGCCAATAATAGGATGTTGGTTATTGGGACAAGCTGGAATCATCTGAAATGCAGAACAATTAAAAGAAAACAGAAAACCGCTACGCTGTTTTTCTTTCTTCATCAGCTTTCATCTGACTGCAATCTCACTGAGGCTTGCTGCAGGAGCAGCCCGAGCTTGACCCTAATTTTCTGTTTGCATTGTAAAGCCAAGGTTTGGATCCTGCCCAGCCCCTTGGAGAAATCCCCTGCACCTTTTTATCAACGGATCTACTAGGGAGGCAGCTTCAAAAATCCTCTAGATGTCCATTCCAGGTTCCAGCGTTGAAAGAAACAGGGATCTGAGGCCGGAATACGCAGATCAGAGTTGTTTCTATCTCTGACGGAACATACACGTTCCTCTTCTCTTTTTTTTCCTCTATTTTAGAATAATAATTGTGTATGAAAAGTCTCATTTGAAAGCATCAACACCGGTCACTATTGTGGGTAAAAAGCAATCTGAATTTATGCTTCAAGTCAGAGAAGAATTAAAGTTTATGATCCAGTTGAAGATATAAATACACAATCTTAAGGTGCAAAATGTGCTCCGTGGTGCATCGCTGGCCAATTTGGAGCATAAATCACTGCCTCAGCCTGTTCTCACTGCAGATTTATCGCTGTCACTGCTGATATGAGCACTAAACTAGAGCAAGCATATTTCTAAAGGCTGCTGCAACACACTGCAAACACACAGACCTGAGAGGAAACATCATTCAACCAGAGCAAAGTTTGTGTCAAACCGCTAAAAGCGGCGTTAGTAATGTGTGTCAGGTCGGTGCTGCCAATTGAAAATCATGGAATTTACTTTTAAATAATATTGACTGAACCTTTACCCTGCTATGTGCAGAGGTCCCTGCTCATCTAGGATGAAATAAAGAAACCTGTTACCTACTATAAAAAGCATTTCTTAAGTTGGTAACAGACATTTATTGTATTTTTCAAACAAACATTTTCCAGCTTTGTTAACCTAGTTGTTCATTTCAAGTCGAATAAACTTCACCTACTATCATCTCCACCTAGACAGAATAACATGAAACTTATTGGAAGAGTGCAGTATGGGTCAGAAAATAAGACATTACATATTGTTGCTGATCTGAAAAAATGGGAGGAATTTGTCTTAAACTTTCCCTGCAGCGTTTCTCAAATGTCAGTAGCAGGGGAGTGTGTGCAGACTAACATCACTCTCACGCGCAACAGATTCCAAGTGACCGGTACACAGACTAAAGAGTGAAAGACCAGTTCTTGTATCACAGAGAGAACTGCCACCTGCAGGTACTACTGCAGCTGAAACTATGAGATCTGACTGTCTGTATGGAGAGTAACAACTTTACGGACACTGTATAGAACTGCACACAGATAAACAATGCAGGAGTGGAGCAAACCACCACCTTCGAGATCTTGTTTCTTATTATGAGAAGCGTAGAAACTGAATCAGGACAAATTAGATTATAGTTATCCGCCGCCACAGCAATAATTAATGGAAAACACTGCTCTGACATGTCAAGATAGGGCAATAGCCTTGGCAGAGGTACAAACTCTCAGAGTGTCCTTTCACTTCATTTGTGTGTTCTGAATTGAAGAAACGTTTTCAGATGATAAACCATTTTTCTGTACAGAATGAGCAAAGTCGTATGATGTATTTAAGAAAACGATTTGACTTTGCTCGGGAGGACACGACGACATGTTGAAAGGATCTATTTTTATTTAATTTCTTTTAGGAGCAACCCTTCTCAGACTGAGTTTTCCGGCTGGGGAAATTGATATTGTCGTTGTCCTAGAGAGAAGACCCAGAGAACCAAGCAGATGAATAATGCCAGGAGGACACTACAGCCCTGTACGATTTCAGCGCCCTCCCTGAGCTGAGATGATTATGCAGGCGGCTCCCTGGGACTCTAGCAGCACCATAAAGGTTATTAGAGGTGCTCCAACACTCCACACGCAGCCATATGGAAGAGTCCGTGGACAGATGAGTTTTTAAGTGCTGCATTGTGGAGCCAATCCCTCAGAAGGGGTCGGGATCACTTCTATACCAGAATTCAATACAGCACCAACACTTTCACATTCTCTTATACAAGATTCTAATCTCGGCCTGAGCTTTGCCTTTTCACAGCGCAGCCACTATCAGCCCATCTATGTGGTTCCCACCAAGATTCTGAGTAGCTCTTGCTCAAGAACTGTGTGCAGGGCCTCTGGAGACGGAGGGGAATCGATACGGGATAGACTCTCTCTCCTTCTCACTGATCCTCCCAGGTTCAGACATGTTAAGTCATTTTCTTTGCCATGTCGGTGTTTATAGGGAGTGTAGCCTGCTGCTGGTCAGCCTGGACCAATAAGTCAAGAGGAATTTTCAATTGCTTGTTAAAGTAATGTTCATTTGGAAGACAAATTACCCCAAGGCTAAGGGGCAATGAATCTCCATCTGAACAACGTCTCCATGCCCTGTCCCCCACTATTTGGTGAACCTAACATGCAATCACATATGTGGACAGTTAAGATCAGGAATAGGGTTTTTAAAAAGGCTGAATTTGGTCTTGCTGTGACGTTATGTTATATCAGTAATCACTGGCGTTATTACCTACCCCAAGAAGATTATGTTTTCGTCATTAGTGTCCCTGTTTGTCCCAGACTACTCCATTGATTACCACAAAATTTGGTTGAAAGGATGAAATCTGAGTGTGAATAATGAATGTTGGCCTTTTGTTCCCAGATTCTCAAGACTGTGGATCAGTTGAACCAGATACTCACCCCTCATATCATTGTGGACTTGAATTTACTTCTTCCACCTGGTGCTTCGAATGATCTGACCTCATGACCCTGAACAGCAATATGTGAACATAACGGAAAATTAAAGAACACGTTACTGTCGACGCGTTCTTTTTGGCTCTGTATACTTTGTAATGTTGGATCAATTTATTACCCATAGACCTGGGGGGTAATCGATAACCCAGCGTCTATCCGTGAGATTTACAACAGCTCCTCTGAAAGCAGAGCAACATCAGACTGAGCTATTCCAGCTGTCCTCCCTCGGGCTAACCTGTTTCAACTCATCATGGCCTCATTTCAAAACATTTTATTATTGCACAGCAGTTGCAGCCACAGCTGAATACGGCCGATATCTTTAACGACATTCTAATGTGCCATCTCTTCACCAGCTGAAACAAACAATCAGGCCTCATTAACAATTCACGCTGACATTTCCTGTTGGCCAAGCAGAACATAGCTCTTCTCTGCAATGAGCCTGGATTTACTGTGCCAGGGTTCAATTCCCACTAAGAATGCATCAGCATTTCTGAGCATTAACTACAGTAGAGATTTCTGAAGGTTTTTCAAAGCAGTTTCTCTCATTTGTAATTCTGTTGAATACCATTTCTGATGGTTGTTATATTAAAATCAATTTTGGACCCAGAACGTAGAACCTAGACAAGTGTCAGGAAGTTATGCTCTTGAGAGACTTGGAGAAAGGGAGGTGGCTTGTTGAAGCTTCGGAGTAGCCGGTGTGGTCAAGTGGGGCAGAAGATGGAGTCTTAGGATTGGATGAACTAGAGCCAATAGTTTAGGTTTCAAATCAAGAAAAAGGGGGGGGGGAAGTGGTGGGTGTCAAATTTAGCAGTCAGTTCTAATACGAAGGAAAGCAAATAGGATGGAGCAGATGATCAAAAATACCTCTATACACCAAAATAGGTAGGTTTATGTATAATATACAGTTTTTTAAACCTGTAAAACAATTATATGTATCACGCGTGTTGTGAAAAGCAATGAGTACCCGAACGTTCATGGGTATCATATGCCAACGCCTGGAAGTTAAACACACGTTTTAATGCTGTAAATGCTGCCCCATCAGAGGATAGAGGCTAAGGGAACAAATCAACAGGTCGAAGTGTTTGGGACACTCTGCTATTGAAAAAATGGATGTGGTGGTGGAGTTGATAGGTGAAGACCTGCAGCTCGAATGGGGGGGTTTGCGGGGGAATGCACCACGTAGCCAAACCCATCTGGCCCTCACACAAATGTATTCACACACCTAAACTGGAACAAAGACAAACCACATAAACCACAAGGGGCGGGAGAGCGAGTTCAGAAGACATGGAGAAAGGGAGAAGGCAGCATAACCCTGACAGTTGGTGAGGTTGCCTACCTGGCCTACTCTCTTTAGGGTCCCATCTGTTTGGCTATGGACTCGAACCTGCTTAAAGCTCCCTGGCTGCCTTTTAATGGAAACAGACAGTTAGGATTATATCCGTAGCAAGGACCTTGGTTATGCATACAAGCAACAGAGTGCATTAGAGGCTTTTTAAAAAGTCTAAAAGTCTGGTTTGCTGCCACCGATTTAATATTTATATGAATAGCTTCATGGATCCCATTTGCACCAGGGATTGAACCGTTTCTCTGATCCAGATACTACAAATGATTTGTAACTGATATCATTTTCGCCATGACACGCTTACCAAGGAGGTTATGTTTTCACTAGGGATGCACCGATATGGTAATTCTTGGCCGATACCGATACCGATATTTAAAATAACAATCTGGCCGATACCGATATTTGTTTATTTTCTTTTTGTTGTTATTCATTCACCCTTTTGTGCCAGAAAAATGATTAAATCATTATTTAAAAAGCACTATTTAAAAAATGTTCAGCCCTTCATCACTCTTATCTTTTAATGAGCACAAATTTAATCAGATTTATGAAACAATCTTTGATTTAACTAAACTTTATTTAACAGAGACATATTATGCCCATTTTACCGCAAGTTGAAATGGTTCCTTGGGATCTTAATGAAATGACTGTAACACAGTATTGCCCGTTTATTAGATGTGTTACGGCTTCTGTGTGTATGACGTATGTTGTCAATTCCCTTGTTACCTGTGCATGAGACGGATGAATAGAGCCGATGCACATGAGAATAAAGTACTTAAACAGACGCTACGCTCATACTTTTTACATCAAGTTACACTGCGTGAGTCAACATAACTTAACAAGCCCTCCTCAGTTTGACCTGTTTTTAGTGTCGGGCAGAAATCACATCGCGTCAAAACCCACCGTGGCCCTTCGCAATGCTTGTTTTAATTAAACAGTCGGATTCTCCTGGTCCGCACCAGTTCTCAGGGTTCCCCCAGCGGTCGCCGTAGCTGAGGTGATCCGCGAGAAGGGCCCGACACGCGTCCAGAGTGGCCGCCGCTGACCGCGTACCTAGTCCCCTCCAACGGCCCGCCTTCCGCGCCGGCAATGCCGGGAGGCGCCACCGGATGAGGACCTCCCAGTGCCGCGCACTGAGCCTCCGGCGGCGCGGAGAGGAGGGCGACGGAGCGACTGCTCCCCCAGCCGCGGCACGTGTTTTTACCACAAATATGAACATCGGCCAATGATATCGGTGAAAGTCAAGTTTATTACCGATAAGCCGATATCAGTAAACGAGGCGAATATCGGCCGCTACCGATGTACGACCGATAAATCGGTGCACCCCTAGTTTTCACCCCTGTTACTGGTTTTGTATGTTTGTTGGTGTATAAGTAAAATGTCACAATTACAATAGAATGGACTTCAACGAAACTCCGTGGAAGGATTCATAAGGGGTCAGGATAAAAAACATTGAATTTTGGTGTGGCTCCAGATCAGGGCACAGATCCAGGATATGCATTTCACTTATCTTTTCACTTATGCAGGAGGTTTTCACAGTCCTCCCAGGGAATAATTCATGGATCTTGATGGAAACAATCAGATATATTTTGGGAACTGATATCCATGACTGTGTTAAATTTGTTGCAGCTTGATCGAATTGAAGGACCCCGCTTCTCAGTGCCAGTCTAATATTATTTTGTTTCTCCAGTGTCCCATCCATTAATTTTACACTTGTACATGCATGTGGTCATGCACCATCCAACTGTGATCTGATCACCTAAAACATATGGTAATAGCAGGTGTAAATGGAGTAATTGTTGCAGTCACATTAAGAGCAGTCTGTACTTTATTATGCCATTAACCACTGTTTTATACCCGTCCTAAATTCCAACATCAAACACATCCTTTTTAAGGCCATATGCTTTCGTTTAACTTTACATTCATTTAATGCAAATTTCAACTTTTTTTTAAGTGGCAACACAAAACACAAATGAGATGCTGACTCACCACTAACAAGCAGCCCAGAGGAGTCCATTTTTGTAACACCAGAGCACAGACTACATCAAGGATAGTCACTCCCCATTATGCTATTAAAATATCATTTTTATGAACCATAAAACATTTTAAACCCCCCTGATAGATCCTCAATCAGTAGCAATGACTTAGCACTTAGAGTGAAAAATTTAAATGACAGAATAATATGAGAGTCCACCTAATCATCTATTATTTTTCAGTATATTACAGCCTCACGTAAACCTTAATTGTCCTGTTACAGCAGATTGTGGTTTTATCTGTAATATGGAGACATTTCTGAGAATCTCTTTCTCCAGAAAATGTATATTACACAGATGAAAATAACTTTTCAAGGGAACTTTATAACCTAAACGTAGAAACGTAGACTTTATGTGAAGATGGATGACGAGTCTCCACATCCTCCCACTATCCAGAAATTAAGCTAAAATATCCCAAAATATGAACACTGCCATCCTCTGCCGACAACATAATTTAAAGCCAGAGTCTGCCCAGGAGCGATTGGGTCGACAGACCTGCAGTATCGATGTCTGACACACACAATTGACCAATTACGGGTGAGTCTTGCCTGTTAATTATGATGTTTCAACCCATTGTTATGGCATCAAATAACTCATTAAAACCAAACCTAACATTAAAATAAGAACTTAATCATACATTAGTGTGATAAAAATCTCAAATGACAGTAACCATCATTGAGAATGATGACTTGTCTGATTGTGTAACAATGTCCCATTCACTAACATGAATAAGTGGTAGGGGTTATGACCTATAATGCAGTTAGCCACCAGGGGGCAATCAAGAAGTTTTGGCTTTACTTTTTGGGCTTTCATGTGGACCATATTTAAACACAGTCTATAGTCAGAACAGCCTGGTCCCTCCCTAAACCTGAGGTCACTCTGTCCATCACAGCTTGCTCCATATTCACTAAAGACATGGAAGAGCATTGTAAGTACTAGTCCTCCTGAATTAGCAGAGACAATTTCTCTCTAAATGCTCAAAGTGTCACAACCTCAAAGACTCCATTATCTCAATGGGTTTCCTCTCTGGATAACTCAGCCAATAGCTAAAATTGACATCTGTTCAGTTCAAGGTGAACGAACAAGGGAGGCAGGACAATATGAACAGGTCCCTCTGAGGTAAAGATATGTTGGCATTCGAATCAACAAATAAAAAATAAGTTAAACTTTATATTTCTGTTGGATGTGTGCACTCGTTTAATGACTTGAGTTATAGAGATATAATATTTATTTATTCTTGGAAAGATTGGTACCACTTAAGTAACATTGGTATTACGTATAAACGTAATAAACGTATTTTAACAGAAAGACTTTACAGGTTATACAAGATTTTAAACATTAATATAACGGCAAACAGCTATTTTCAATTTTCTAGTGTTATAATAACATCCTGACAAAAGTGGAGAATGCAATTACACTCCCTGTATGTGAGTAAACCATGGTCTACTAGGAAACATTCAGGTGAAACCAACCTTACAGGATCTTCTCCACCAATCATCCATATTGATTGACAAAATAGCCTCCGACAATGAAAGAGATGAGGCGAGAATCAAAATTGGTTTGACCTCTCCAAGATGGGAAGCTGTATAAGTTATAAGAGTAAAAAGGCTCCAAGTTGACGGAACAATAAAACACCTTGTAAAACCTACCTGGTATCCAGAAGCAGTGTGGCAAAGCGGCATTAACTTCATCAATGTTGACATGCTACAAATCATTAAATCAGTTCAATTTAACTGGTAGATTCAACAACGGATTTAAATTTAAAGAGACCATGAGCATTAATGTAGGATTAGTTTAGATTTACTGGCATCGTAATTCACCAAGTCGATGGTGCTGACTCTGTACCTCTGAAGCTGTCATGAAGTATATATGTCCGTCCAGCTATGGTGGACTTCTGTTAGTTTTCATTTTGCTTCCCACAAATTGAGCAAGTAGTTCTGTCGGATTTTACCATGGGAGAGCAGAGTGAAGACGGCAAACTCTTTCCTGAACCATAGCAAGGAGGCTTCTGTTATTAGGCTAGAACGCTTGGCCCGTTGATGGTAACAGTCCAACTCTGAAGTAGAGAAAGGGGGACAAACACTAGCTTTTCATTTTAAAGAAATTGCATTAGTCTCCAAGTCGAACCACCAGCCCACTCCCACCACCCAACATACCAGGTGAAACAGGCAGGGAGGGAGAACAGCACAAACACTCAATAGAAATATAAATCAGGAGTCAGAGTCATCTAACTCTCAGCAATAACACTAATGAAAAGCATATTTCCATTTCAAAATGGGCATTCGGTATTCCTATAAGTTGAGAGCCTTGAAAATTGCTGACAATGGCTGCATTCTATAGTATGATCATTTTGCTGTCAAATTCCATAAAGTAAAGTGGAAGAAGACAATCCTATAATCACTTCAAGACAATTTACTTACCTTCTCCAGAGAGGGACTTGTGCATTTTCGTACTTTATACCTTCTCTGGTTTCCTGAGGCTGTGAATGTGTTCCCATGTCAGGGATCCTGTCACATGTGAAGACCAAGATGAGTGTGCAGATAGCTGGGGTAATGGTGATGGTGCATCGTTTGAGGAGGGAAGCTCCTTAACGTAGCCAGTGTACCAGCGCCATCTCCTCTCCTCATCGAGATTAATGACCCAGAGATCCATTTAAGCCAATGGACGAGCCTGGACTACAGCGTGCCACAAATCATCAGCCTTTCCCTGCAGGTAAAGGCAACACATCCTCATTCTTTAGACAGTGTAATGTGGATCAACTTAATGACTTGTGACCCCTACATCATAACGCTGTGTGACCAGGACACACTTATACTGGGGTGTACACAGACTAGCTTTCTAACAGATCGCAGAGTATTTCTGCCTTGCCAAACTTTTCACCGGCTTAGCATCATTATATATTAGTATGTCATAATATACTGTATAATGTTGCAGTCAACTATTTAAGGAAACCTGAGTAATTTAGTTTAGTTAAGTTAGGGTATATTCAGTCCAAGAGCCCATCAGCCATCGTCTGACAACAACCGACACTATTTTGGGGCTTACAGTGTAGACATTATTACATGTCATTTAGCTGACGCTTTTGTCCAAAGCGACTTACATTTTTAGAACACTTAACATTCATGTGGGTACATTTAAGGGTTCAGTATCTTGCGAAGGACACTTCGGCATGCAGATGGGAAAGAGTGGGATTCGAACCGGCAACCTTCTTGTTGCAGAATACCCGCTCTATCCCCTAGGCCACACTCTCTAGACAGTGGATACCCAGGCCAAACCTGTCTTCAATTCACCCTACACTGTTTACAGTCCCACTTGTTTCTTCAAGTCGAAGACACAAACAGAGACACATTCAGGGCCGGTCTTTCCTACAGGCGACAAAGGCGGTTGCCTAGGGCGCCACTCAGAGGGGGGCACCAAAAACTGCGCCGAGCAAAAAATAAAAATATATATATATATTTTGTTTGCTAGGCAGACTTTTTTGCGCCCCCTTCTATATGTGGTATGGTCCAAAACATTGTATTTAATTACTTTGACAGTAATTTAAGCAGTTTCATTAGAGAGATCAGTAAATGACAGCAGCACTCAGGTGGAACGTTTGGCACGGGAGCAGCTGCACCCCGTACTGTCTCTTTGGGGGTAACGTCCGCCCAGTTGCCCACATGCCAGGAGCAGGCTGGATGAGGAACTGAATGCTCTGTATCTTTATTGCTGCTGCATTCATGCTATATTCTACAGGTTAGTAGTGGGTGAGAGTCACCTACGTTAGCTCCTAAAGCTTCGCTTGATCACCACGGGTGTCATTGAGACGTGTTGAGTCATTTATTGTTATTGTGCCTTATAAAGACCAGTTATAAGCTAATGTTCAATAGGTCTATATTGTAAATGTTTATATTTCTTTATGAGTGATAATGTATATTAAGATGTTTGGAGGCAATAGACACCATAATAATTGAATGTATGTTTTATGCACTTTTAAATGAACTACACTCAGAGAAATGCTTGTACTTGAAATTGTGTTTAATTTGAATAAGATGCAGTCTGGATAAGGAACTGAAGGCTCCGTGTCGTTACTGCTGCTGCATTCATGCTGTATTCTACAGATATACTTTGTTTCTGTGGTATCAATTTTGGGACCCATAACATATACCTCCAACCAATATTTTGACATTATAAAAATGAATCTAACATTAGGGTAAAATGAGGCAAAAATCAAGGTACGTACTTTCTTGGTGTTGTCAGAACATGCTAGCACATTAAGGCGTATGGTTAGAGTGTGTGTGTCCAAGCAACTTCGACGAAGAAAGAAATAATTTTAAAATCATTGGAAAATATTTTTTATTGGGGGGGGGGGGGGGGGTGGCAGGAGTGAGGCTTGCCTAGAGCGCCAAATGTGCTAGGGCCGGCCTTGGACACATTTGGTTGGTGTTTCAGGTCCAGACATTATCTCTATTAACAGCTATCTGTAAATTAATGCAATAAATCAAAAAGCCGATAGCTGATGCTTTTCAGTCAATATGTTCCACCTCTGTTGCTCTCTCTCGTTCGTATCTCTTGGTCAAACAGAAACAGAAACCAGAAGGGTCCTGGCACCAACATCTTGTCCCTCTCCTTCAGATTCTGTATGTTTACATGCACAATCTGTTTATAGAGATTACGGCAATTGGTGGCTTTGGGGCAGCATCTAAATGCTGAAGTGTCCTTGGGCAAGACACTGAATCCCACATTTCTCTTGATTCCGTCTTTCAGTCACGCTGCCGGCAGCATGTGAAGGACTGATAGACAAAGTGCTAGATAAGATATGTGGTGTGTGAATGGGTGCGTGACTGGGTGGATGCACTACTACAGAGTGATTGGAGAGGATGTTCACACTAGAAATGTGCATTATAATTAGTTCACATTCAACTTTTGAATATGTACATTACCTCTATTCTGGCAAAGAGTTGAGCTATTGTACAGAAACATGTGAGAAGTAGTTTCGCTGAAAAAAATGTAGTAAATATAGCAGAATGACAGTCAGAGTGCAAACCTCTGCTAAGTCCCACTACATTAACCAATTCACTGATTCACTAGGTCCAGTTTTTAGTTTGGATCTGCCACAAATTTAATACACTCATTAATATCAGTTGCCTAAGTATGTCGGATTGTTTTAATCAAGATCCATGAATCAGTAATTGAGAAATCAACAAAAATGTTCAAAAGCACCCTTTCTCAGAATGTTAAAGAGGTGAACAACAATCCCGGTTCTATCCCGTGACTTGGGTCCTTACCAAAATGTAATGGGTTCTTCCACCACCCTTGGAATCCATTTTTTGTGAAATCCTGCTAAAAATGTAAATGCTGATGAAAACATAACCTCCCTGGCGGAGGTAATAATGCGGTCATTACTGCATTACAATTTAAATTATTCAGAGGAGAATACGAAATGAAGTAATGTTTGTTTTCCACTTGAATTGGATTCCTCTTGAGGAAAAGCATGAATTTATTAAATGCCCATGTCTTCCTCTCAAGAGGAATCCAATACAAGTGCAACACAGACATTACTGACAGTCAGTGGTAATACTGTTAGAGTAGAGGCCTGCAGAGAATTACTGGTGGTAAAGTTCAGATAGTGTAAACGCATAAGTAAATAGGTGTGTTGCTCCCCAGGCACAGTTAGAGATACTTCCTGTTGATAAAATACTGTCCTATCATTTCATATTATGACTGACATTACTCTCAGTTTCCGGACTTGGCCTCAGGCTCGCCAGACCTGTGGTGTATGGGAAACGGATGCAATCTATTGCATCAGCCAGGAGAATGAATTTCAGTGCACAACATAGAGTAAAGTACACATCAGCATGAGAACCATTGTCAACTAATGTACTGTGAGTTGTTTACACTTGGTGTCGTAATATCCACTGTGACAGACATTTTATTGCAGAGTGTCTGAATTCTTTCCAGAAAAAGAAAAAAACTTTTTTTCCATATGAGTCCAAGTCGAATCCAGAGTTGATTAATTTAGATTTATACCTCTGTACATCTGGATCCCATAGCCCAGAGATAATCCGCAGTGGGGAAGATTATTTGAGCAGGATAAGTTTCCATGGTGACACACCTGACGTGAAAATGTGCCCAAGGTTCATTCAGATTACATTTTTCCTAATAATCTGGCTTCATGAGTCAGTCATGTTAATTAAACCAGAGATGAAAAATGGGGAGAAAAAAAGCAACACCTCAGCTCAGTTCTGAATAATAACATATTATGACTTTTCATTTTTTATTTCTTCTTAATTACATTTAGTGTCAACTCATCCTGTAGTTGTCCAGATATTTCACTTAATGAAAGATGGCCGACTTACTGTCCGAGCAACAATCGTTTTTTTCTGCTCTTTTTTGGATGAGTGGAAATGTCTATTTTAGAGTGAGGCTCGGGACGCTGTAACGCCACATGTCCATTTAGAGAACAACACTCAAGCTATTTGGTGGAAAGTAATGAGAGTGCACTCTGTAACCATCTGCCACCGGGTTTCCCTCTTTACTCTGCCGGCTCCACAGAAAACAGGGCCAGACTGGGGTGACTTAACGTCCAGCCTGAGACGTGGCTCTCCTGTCCCTGCCTGGTTAACTACGGTCAAAGGCCGAGGCGTGTGCCCACATTTTCTAGAGTGTCACCACTGATATTTGCAAGTCTGACAACCTGCCCGAATCCCAAAATGTCAGGCTGCCCAAACACATGCACGCTCTCATGCATGTATAAGTAGAAACTTAACCCTGCTGCTTCAGTTAACTTTGACTTTAATTTGACTATGGTATATGTTATACATATATTCATATTACTTAATTTAATAGTCACTTGACTGTTTTATATGTTATATGTTACAATGTTATGTTATATGTTATGTTACATAGTATGTTATTTTTTTTTCATTTTTTAAAGTCGCCTACTGCGTAGATGTTTGCATGCCATGTCATAAGAATTCCACTGCTCCGATGACGCTGTCATTGGTGCATGTGACAATAAACTTTGATATGATTTGATTTGATTTGATTTGATTTAACCCTGCAAACAGCACAGGCAAGAAAAAGAAAAAAGCCAATGAGTGAAAAGCCAACTCACATACAGCGTGTGCAAGGTGGCCTGTTCCAGTGATTAGGATTAATAACTAAATTGTCACCGCAACAGCTACGGCTGAGCGCCTGCATATATAAGATTATGTTCCACTGAATGAAGCTGTGTTACGCTGGAGGTGGCAGCACATTCACCCGAGCCACATCACTGTCAGTGGGCCTCATGCTGCACAGTTTTATGTGGCATTACAAACATTATTGGCAGGTTGTCCATGAGCCTACCTTAGCTGTAATGGAAGGAAACCTGAGGGGCTCTTAATTGTTTCTGGATTCAAACAACTGCAAATGACGTGTCAATCATATACAATGTCAGGAGAAATAGCCCATGGACCAACTCGGAGAGGGTTTTATTTTCCCGTCGACATTCCTCTCTGCTCAGCCATAGAGGTATTTAACAGTTCACTCCTGACTTAAAACCCTGTAAGCCGCGGTGCAGGAGACGCAGCCAGCGTTTACCTCTCAGCCAGGCTATAGGTTGGTCAGAGGTTCCCTGGATTCAGACTGAGCAGAGGCCCAAAGCTGTAATTACATGTGAACAGATGGCCTTGCTGGAGGACTCCCCTCCCTCCATTCCTCCCTCTACCAGACCCTGTACACCTGCAGCGCTGTGAGCTCTCGCCGCCCTCACAGTGTTGTTCCTCATGGATTATTGTCCGTGGCAAATGCGGGGCTGGCAGCTCGGCTTCACAGTCGGGGCAAGCGGCTGCGTTACCAGGGAGCAATGAGCTCCATCCGAAACAGCAGAAGACATCACGTCCTACCTGGCCAACAATCTGTGAGCACCATATCAAATAATGTGAGTCCTTTGGCTGCATGTTGTGTTACTGCTTCTACACACAAACCACGGAGAGATCTGAAAATTCCCAAAGGAACGGCATCCCTTAATCCAAAGATGTAGTAGCTATCCTGTTCTCACTGGGTATAAAATGGAAAATATTTACTTTTCCTGAGATTAGAAATAAGATCTGTATTCACAGACTGCAGCTGCAAGAAAATAAAAATGCAGTGCAGAGTGGAAAGGCGTTTTCTGAGAGTTCTGTGGACTCCCATGAGATAGAGACAGAGTGGGATAGATGCTTGCTGCTCTAACCATGTCCTTTGTTCTCTCTCTGAAAAGCAGGTGATTTATGAGAGAGGGATATGAATAAAGGCTCTGTTGTGTTTCCCTGTGATTCTGTGACCTGGTGAAGAAAACGGCACAAAGGTATGTTTCAGGCCAACTCTGTGCAATTTGTCAGATGGGGACGATGCACAGAGAGAAAACAGAAGACAAAAAAACGGCAGAAACTCCTGGTGACTACACTTAGTTAGTTAAATAAGGCCCCGTGCCAATAACTCGGGGCCACTGCATAAATGATTCAGGGGCCCTGAAGTTTCACGAACAGGAGATTGCAGATATTTCCTCTTTTTTTTTTCTGGCCCCAGTTGAGCTGTTTTCCATTGCCCCATTTCCTGTTTTGAGGGTGTTTGATAGAGATAGGGCAGCTTCGGGCTTTAAAATGTAATGATTTGTCAAATCAAAGTGATATATTTACCACTGAGCGATCCGTTCACCAGATTCTAGATGCAGGAACTTCCTTTTAATCAAAGGCAGCAAAATGAAAACTGCACCCAGATGACTGTATCGCAGGGGGAAATAAATTATGTTTCCCCTCCCTCCCCTGTCATGTGTGTTTGTTATAAAACTGTCAACCAGCAGAAGCAATTACAGCATTGTTTGTGCCCACTGCATGCTGACGGTTGGCTGCTCCTTGTCAGGGTTCACTCCAACATCTCATCCGTCAGGGTTGGAAACGCCAGGGCTGCCGTCCTGCAAACCGCTACAGAGGTCGCTGCAGAAATCTCCCGCTGTGTCTAATGACTGTGAGATCGCACCTCGTGCCTCTCTGGTGGTGCGTTACTGAGCGCTCAACACAATGTTCAGTTGTTGCACTGCACTTCTCAAGTAAAATCTCAAAGCATCAACCTACAACACACAAATATCTAAAATCTCTAAACATTCAGATCTGTTGAGCAATTTGCAATCAGGAGGACTGCAGCAAAGAAGTGCCTTGAGCCTCTGTTTTGTTTGATAAACAATGGAGTACTTGGAAGATTTCAACAACCAGAGAAGGAGTGGGGTAAGAGTGAGAGGAGGAGGAGGAGGAGGAGGAGGAGGTAGATGAGGAAGAGGTGATGCCTATTTCATTTTTGTGAAGGGGGGGGGGGGGGGGGTTGAACAGGCCGGTTTACAGTACTGTACTTTTCTCTGTGTGTACCGAAATTAACCTTTTCTTGCTGCATATTTGTGTACTGTTTTATGTTTGACCATGAGAAAAGTAGGCCTACACTGAAACTGAGTCAATGTCATTCAATGGTGTGTTCCATTTTGATGATTGTGTTTTCAAGTTTGCACTTCAGTGTGCTGTAAATGCTTGGTAGTGTGCAGCAAATGTTTAGTTGTGTGTTTACAATGAATGGCATGTGTGTGTCATTTGAAAATATGACTTTGTGTACCAAATGAAATCACGAGTTCCATTTTGTGAACAGGTACAGTTTTTCACAATTGTTAACACACGTTTTTCTCAAAACTGCACACCGAAAACTGAAAACCTCACAAACAAAATACTAAACCTGACACTCCCTTTGCAAGATGACTCTTTACCATCAAATCTCCTAACTGTTCACAAAATGGAACTCGTGTTTTCATTTGGTATACACAGCCATATTTTCAATTGACACACACATACCATTCATTGAGTACACACAACTAAGCATTTGCTTGCACACTACCAAGCATTTACAGCACACTGAAGTGCAAACCTGAAAACACAATCATCAAAATGGAACACACCATATGAATGACAGTGACTCTGGAGAATGAGCCATTTCTCCTTTTGTAAAATGTCTCAGTGTAGGCCCACTTTTTTCATAGTCAAACATAAAACAGCACACAAATATGCAGCATAAAAAGGTTTATTTCGGTACACACAGAGAACAGTACAGTACTGTAAACCGGCCTGTTAACCCCCCCCCCCCCCCCCTTCACAAAATTTACAGTTTTTCACAATTGTTAACACACATTTTTCAAAACAATAACGGCTTTCTACAAACCTGCACACAGAAAACTAAAAATCTCACACATAAAATGCTGACAGGCCTCGACACTCACGTCGCCACAAGCCTCCTCCATGGCCTGGAGCACTGGGACCCGGTCCTGTGGGTTCCGTTCATATACCATCCACCTCCAAGCTGAAAATAATTCCTCAATGGGATTCAGGAAAGGAGAATAAGGTGGAAGGTATAGAACAGAGAAATGTGGGTGGTCCTGGAACCACTCACGCACTTGAGCAGCCCGGTGGAACCTCACATTGTCCCAGATGACAACGTGATGGATCCGCTGTGGGTCATCTACCTGACCAGGTGGTACCAGCAGGTCATGCAGGCCATCCAGGAAGGACGGTGCAAGATCCCATGGTGATTCATTGCAGCACACATTGTGATGTTCCCACCACGCTGGCCGGGGACCTCAACAATGGCCCGCTGGCCAATGAGGTTTCTGCCCCGTCGCCTCCTCTTCACCAGGTTGATCCCACCTCATCAATAAAGATGTACTGGTACAACACATGAGCTGTGTCATGCTTCTGGATCCGCTGACACAGACAGCATGAGAATGCAAGTTACAGTATGGACACAGAGCGGTCAACACAGTGGGCTAAAGTGAGACACTGTAGAAAAGGAACAATATTGGATTGCAGGTACAATACATGCATGTGTCAGTGCTGAATGTTGGTACTTACAAGCACAAACTCTCACTGTAACTCCTTGATGCCTGTGTTCCGTTCAAATGGGACCCTGAACACTTGTTACATCCACATGGCGGTCCTATAAAGAATACGCTCCAATGTAGAGAGGCGGACGGTCTGGACGTTTCTAAATGTAGCATGGTCAGCCAGGATCCTAGTTTTTATTTGTCTGAGTGTGATAGAGTTGTTCTCACGAACCATATCTACAATTTCAGTCTCCTGTTCGGCTGTGAAAATGAGGTGAAATTGCTCAACAGACCTGAATGTTTAGAGATTTGAGTATTTGTGTGTTGTAGGTTGAAGCTTTGAGATTTTACTTGAGAAGTGTGTGCAACAACTGAATATTGTGTGTAGTGTTTTGACAACAGTGTGATGTGTAATTGACATCAGAGTGTAAAGAAGGAAAGTCAGAGTCTAATGCAGATAAGGGAGTGTGAAGTAGTGCCAAATTGGGGCGAGCGATTGATACATGAAGTGAAGGTTGTGCAAATTGTGCAGAATTTTCGCTTTTTGTGTGTTAACAATTGTGAAAAACTGTAACAATTGTGAAAAGCTGTAATTTTTGTGAAAGGGGGGGTTGAACAGGCCGATTTAAAATACTGTACTGTTCGCTGTGTGAACCGAAAATAAACCTTCTAATGCTGCATATTTGTGTGCTGTTTTATGTTTGACTATGAAAAAAGTGGGCCTACACTGAGACATTTTACAAAAGGAGAAATGGCTCATTCTCCAGTCATTGTCATTCATATGGTGTGTTCCATTTTGATGATTGTGTTTTCAGTTTTGCACTTCAGTGTGCTGTAAGTGCTTGGTAGTGTGCAAGCAAATGCTTAGTTGTGTGTACTCAATGAATGGTATGTGTGTGTCATTTGAAAATATGGCTGTGTCCATTTTGTGAACAGGTAAGCTATTTGATAGCAAAGAGTCCTCTTGCAAAGGGAGTGTCAGGTTTAGCATTTTGTGTGTGAGGTTTTCAGTTGTCTGTGTTCAGTTTTGAGAAAGCCGTTATTGTTTTGAAAAACGTGCGTTAACAATTGTGAAAAACTGTAATGGTCGGCTCATTTGCAATGTGGCTGTGGACCTGCTTTCCCTGTGTTTAACAGCAGGAGGAGGAGCAGGCTCCCCCTGCCCAGAGACACACAGAGCTGTAATTACACTTATAAGTGAGAGAGGGCAGGGCAACTGTACACACACCCACACACACATAATCACACACTTTATAGATCATTATCAGTTATAGGTCATGAGCAATACAACATAGGAACTGTACATCCACATGTAGGTGTTATCTTTCTTACAGCACTGTCTGTACCTAGTTCACACACACACACACACACACACACACACACAGACACACACACGGCACAGGTGATTTACAATAGCAGTGAGAAGAGAACAGGCAGCAGTGAAGCAGAGGGAAGAGGAAGGCCATGGGGAGATGAAGTTTGGTGGAGAGATTGAAAACTTGTCACACTTACTCTGGGAACTGCGTGAGTGGAATCCACTTCCAAGGAGGAGGAGTCCAGAGGAGCTTCGGCTTACAACCACCCAACTCTGCTCATTTGCTGCACCAGTTATTAATCGGTGACAGTAACAGCATCCCCCTTTCATTGAAGTGTGCCACTGAGATACATTTATACATGTTCCTGGCTATACCTGTGTTTGACAAGATAAA
The DNA here is from genome assembly GCF_949316205.1 of Platichthys flesus. NCBI lineage: Eukaryota > Metazoa > Chordata > Actinopteri > Pleuronectiformes > Pleuronectidae > Platichthys > Platichthys flesus. The sequence continues at coordinate 19,960,641 of NC_084945.1, read as the reverse complement.
CAGCCGGCAATGTATGTTGTGGCCGAATACATAAAGTTATGAAATTATTAACTTTAAAAGATTCCTGATCTTTATTGTCATCACACTCAGGTACAATGAACTTGTAAGAGGCTTCTCTCTCCTACATATACACTATATGTCCAAAAGTAAAGGGACACACTTCTTAATCATCGAATTGAGGGGTTTTATTCAGTCCCATTGCCATTGGTTGGACCAGCTCCCTTAGTTGAGATAAAGGGAAATCTTAATGTTTCAGTTTATCAAGACATTTTGGACAATTCTAGGCTTCCAGTTTGGGGAAGGCCCTTTTCTGCCCCAGCATGACTCTGCCCCAGTGCACAAAGCAAGGTTGATAAAGGCATGGTTTGGTGAGTTTGGTGTGGACGAGCTGGGCTGGACCGCACAGAGCCCTGACCTCAACTTCATCAAACAACTTTGGGATGAACTAGAAAGGAGATGGCGAGACAGTGATGTCCAGGCCCTCTCGTCGAACATCACTGTCTGACCTCACACATGCTCTTCTGGATGAGTGGGCAAAAATTGAACCAAACATGACAATGGGCAGGAGGCGGGCTGCACCATGGACGGGTCACCAGCATATCACAACATACAGAGACAAACACATCCAGGATTCAAACCTGCTCTGGTGCTAACCACAGTATCACCATGCCGCCCCTCAAGTCAAACACCCTGCTTATAATATAAATATAAAAATATCACTCTGTCTGGATGTTGGGATCTTCAGCCTGGTCTAAAAGAGGTCCAGGAATGAATGAGTAATCCTTCTCCTGAGGTGGACTCCATCAATCTTCCCCTGAAGAGTAAACATCTCCATGATTTTGAAGGACAAAGGAAAGTCCAGGCCGAGTGCATCGTGTCCTTTTAGCTGCTTACTCATACACGAGAACTCATACATATATTATCACACAGATGATGTTGATGTGCCCCATAATTTCTAGGTAATGTTGTTGAGCTTAATCGCTGTTTTCATCTGCCTGTCATATGCTCAACTAGCTGCCGATGGGAATTCCTCTGGGCTTTATCGCTGTCATTTAGTCCCGTAAATGTAATTTGAGAGAGAAATCAGCCGTTATAGGTCGGCTGCTTGACGTCTGTGCACACCCATGAGGTTAACAGCACGGCCGTCATTTTACTTTTTAATCGTCAGACCTTTATAATTTGCCCACTATCCTTTTGAAATTGGCTGCGTATGATGACTAAACATTCCCGGAGGAGTTGACAGAATGCAAATGAGAGGTCAAGGTTGTGGCAGTCAGACTTGATGTAATTTTGCATCTTGGCGGCTCCACAGACGGACGAGTCCAGTTTTTTTTCCTCCTCTGTTTTCAGTTTCTTCTGGGAGTCCATGAGAACGTGACAGTGTCTCCTTCCCCCTGCTACATTATGCACGTGGCCCTGTTATTACTTCCTGCTTTCACACTCTCTGACTACACGGGGAGGAAACAAGCTGACACAAGCGTGACTGACAGAACTGGCTCAGGAAAAGAAAATAATGGGAAATGAAGCAACTCTACACACTGTTTCAGATGGAATTGGGGATTGCATCTGTAGGGTGTAGTTTTTTTTTTTCATGCAGAACAAAGTTGATAATGCTGCTGTCTCACTGAACTCACACTGTTACACCAGTTACTATCAAAGCACTTTTTTCACTTTTACAAAATACTGCCACTTTTTATTTTTTGTGTGCTTTTTTTGCAGAGCTTTTTAAACAATAGCCGATGGTGCGGAGTGAAGTTCGAAAACTTTGTGTTCGTCCTACCTGGTTCTTCTGCAGTCAAGATGTACTTAATGTCAGTTCCTTTGGATAAAAGCATCAGCTAAATGAAATGTAATGTAATGCTGTTCATGTCTGTGGTTTTAATAGGTTTGGATGCTTTCCTCAAACTGTGATTAGGTTTTATACATTGCTTGTTGGTTATTTCAGAGGTCTGTTAAGCAGCCCACACAATCTTCTTACCGAAGTTCACAACTTTTAAAACTCAATCGTGTACACATGCCAAGTCTGAGGTCATTATGATGAATTGTGCGCAAGATATGCGTTCATGCATCTACCTGCAGCACATTCTCTATCACACATCACTCATACACTGCTGGCACAACCTTCGGAGGCCATTTGAGGTTGAGTATCTTGCCCAAGGACCCTCACAGGTGGAGGAGACAGGGATCAAACCGCCAACCCTCTAACTAGAGGGCGCCCCGCTTTTCCACCTGAGACACAGCTTGATTTGTGACCCTTCTGTCAACCACAAGGTTATTCTCTTCATTTTAGAGAGGGCAGTGATCCACATCTTTTATACAGTGTCAGTTATATTAGCTTAGTAAATGTTATCATGTCGATTACCTCGTAATGTGATTTATTGGATCATTTGTCCCGTTGGTCATTCAACCAGAAAAAATACAAAGATTAACATAGACACCAGGATATCATCGTTATCTGTGATGTCTATGATAAAACTAGAATTTACACTCCCACAGATAATGAAGATGTATTACACAGCAAATTAACACAAACATGGACTCCACAAATGTATCATTAACAGTAAGAAATTAAATCAGGAAATTTGCTACCTCCTCATCATCATAACATCTGCGTGAAATAAATTGATTATTCTCTACAAGCATTTCAACTCAGGACAAACATTATCTCCCATGTTTGTCGTCCAGGCACTGTCTCTGCTTTAGTTTCTCAACCGGCTTATTGCTCTGTCTTGAAATTTCTCACTTTCTTCCAGGTGCTCTCTCCTGAACAAAGTTCACTACGTGTACAAAGAAAAGACAAAAAGGTGACACTGACAAATTGACTTACTTTGTCTGGGGCTCTTATATCCTGGTTCCGGGTGATTACGTTCACTGTGTGACCAGGGGGCGGCCTGTGGCTAGAATAATCAGTTTTCACTGAATGGTCATTTTCCTTTCAGTCACCTCTGATATTACAATATTTCATTCAGCTAGACTTGTTCAACTCATTAAAGTGGGCTTCCCACTTTAATGCTTTAATGCTTTTGGCTCCATCCTCCTATGGTTGCTGAAATGATCATCTCTCTTAGCTTTAGCTGATGGACAAAAAAAAGAAAAAAATGGCATTCAAATTTTGCCTGATTTTATTGGATTATTTAAGTACTTCTCGTCCAGTGGGTGTAGAATGACTGACAGTAAGTAGAGCAGAACTGATGTGAAAACACTCATTTCAGACACCATGAAATTACAGAAAAAGAGAAAGTTTGGCCAAGCCTTCATTTTCCGTGCACAGGCTTACAGTATCTTGTGGGAGGATCTGTACACGATTCTCTTAACAAATATGCATCAAAAGGGCAGAACCTGTCATGTGCAGGCACCTCTATAGGATTCTGAACATTCTGTGACGCAATACCATTTAATATATCTTCCTGGTCAATTATGATATTTATTATAAAGAGCTTTTCCAGTCTTCAAGTCACATTCACCCATATTCATTCAGTGCGGCTATATGCTTCACTTTCTATATCACACACACCGACGGAGCAGCAGTGCATGCTGACACTGGGATTGAACCACTGACACTCTGTTAAGTGGACAACCCCGTTTACCTCCCTCTCAGTCAATCCTAAACAAACAGACTGAAGCCAGACTCGACAAAAACGAGCGATGTTTTTGTTCTCCCAAAACAGCAAACAGGTGAAGCAATAAAAGACATTACTTACACCACATCCAACTCTGTTTCTCATACCATTGCCGCAGCGAAAGTGACTCAGTGACGTCGGACATACCTGAGACAGCGTCAAGGGTCGACCAATCACGTTAGATGAAAAAGAAACATCATCAATACCTGTAAATAAAAGTGGGCCTCCGGTCCCGTGGTTGCCAAAAGTTTCAGGACCCATAATCACATCCATTTGGATGTCACCAAACACCCAGATGTATTATATACTTAGACAGATATTAACCAAATATTATTTTAAAACAACTTCTGTTGAATGCTCACAGGTGCTTAGGGTCAACCAGGAGCGTTGCTGAGGTAAAATATTATATATATATAATTAAACTATTTTTAAGTTTAACATTTTTATTGAGGGTTTTTTGTCTTGGGATGAACCCCCGCACCCCCATTTTAACCAGCTGCCACTGATATTCACCTCCTTAAGGTTGTTTCAGATTAAACATGAGAGAGCTGCACGCAAACCTGTTAAACTGCTTCACATACGTTAATGATTTCCTTTGATTCAAAGCCAATACGTTTGTATGAATGCTAGTTTTTCAGCCATCTTAACGCGATGCTTCAATCCTCCGAAACAGCAAATATTTGCCTTGTAGTGTGCAAGGGAAACTTATGGAACAAGTGTTCAAAATGACCCAGATGTCTTAACACATTTGCACATACTTTATGCACATTGAAGAAAAGTAGACTTTTGTACAATATCTCACTAAATATATTTACATGACATACAATTCGCCATCAGTGCAATACATAGGAATGTTGCATATTTACCAAATGTTAGACTCTTTCCTTTATGAAGAAAAATAATTCCGATGGCAGAAGCTGATATAACTGATGTGTAAAGTAACATGTGCAACTCTCATATTTGTTAACAGCTTCACAGGAAATAAAAAAAATAAAATCTTAGTACCACCCTATCAACAATCAAATAGTAAGCATTGAAAAAGTAATAGATCACATGTACATATTTATCTTCATACATGTAATGGATTGCTTTTGTACAAATATTTTAAAATAACTTTGGCAGTTTATCAGGAACAAAGTTATCGGAAAAATATGAAACAATAATATCAAACTGTCAGCAATGTCATGTAAGCTTGCTTTCCAAAGCTCATGTTCACAGTGGTCATTCAGAAAGGCTGGAAGCCGATGGCTGAAAACAAAGAACGAAAAAGCCAAAGAAAAGGAAAAAAAACGTTTCCATCCTTTCTGCTAAGACTGTTAGCACTGGAGGCTGTCGTCATTGTTGTCATGGTTATAAAATTACAAACACCTATGAAGGTTTACATAGCAGTCATCGCCATTTAAAAAAACACGGTCTATTTTCAGGTCGACTTAAAATACAAACAGTTTGAAGGCAAGGGGACAGGACCCTGCTCGGTGGTCACCGTGGAATCATGGGAGAGACATGACCGAGAAGAGGACATGCACAACAGTGCTGTGTGGAAGAACGTGAAGCCGAGAAACGAGGGTGCAAAATGAAAGACTTTGCAACAATCAGAACGCCACACGGTCAGAAAAGGACTTACACCGGACAACTTAATCGAGCAAATTTCAAACATACTAAGTTCACCATTAGTCATATACGTTGGTTGTGTTCTTTTTTTCCACTGGTTTGGCACTTTATTGGAACAAATCTCTGTTCAAAAAGACTAAATGTTGTACAAAAGGTATTTCATGTCTCGTTAACATAACTTGTAGAATATAGTACTTAATAGTAAGCATACGGTAAGTAAACACTTGTACATACTGTAGTTTTAAATGAACATTCCAACAGATGTTTTACGCACATGCACAAAAACAAACAAACAAACACAACTCTCTCTCTCTCTCTCTCTCTCCCGCTGCCTCGCCCCACTTGGGCCTCCTCCGCTTCTCTTTGGACAACCTGTCTCTCCTGCTGTTTCCAGCCTCTACCCTGAAAGAACAACTGTTGCTACTGCTCTTTCTCCTCCCGCTGCTTCTCCTTCTCCCTCTATCGCTTACATAAGACAACACAACTCTTTTTAATACTGCATTCTCGCTCATTACGACACTTCCTCCGCCGAGCGTGTGTCCGTCTTGAGACGCACAAACTCTTTGGCCACCTCGTCGGTCGTCCTTTGAGAGAGTATCCTCATGATGGTGAGACCCGTTTCGTCCATGGAGATGCTTTTCATCAGGGGGTAGCCAGCTGAGCAGCTGCCCTTGTCCGCCAGCTCCCGGAGCTGGATGACCGTCATGCCGATGATGCGGTCCTCGCGGGCGAAGCAGTAGTCCTTCACTGAGACGTGCAGCTCGTAGTACTCCGGACCGTGTTCATTACTCAGAACACTGCGGGAAATGACACAGGGAGATGAGAGAGGTGAAGTTCATGTTAATATAATGTTAAAAGTAAAAAGTTATTGAAACTGTTTCGATTCATCCTGCAGAACTGGACATGAGTGCAGACCAGCGGCTCTGTGGACACTGCTTTGCTCATAGCTGAATACAACAACTCACTTAAGTGAGTGGCTGAGACTGTTGGAAAATGGGAAGCCTGTTGGCGCGGCTGTGATTGGACAACTCAATCATGTTTGCCCACAGCATGAATGTGTCTATTTAAGTTAGTCTTTATTCAGTGACAGCTTCTTTTTATATTTTTATGGCTGGTTTCTCATTATCCCCCTGCAACTTAATAGCTTCTTAAAAATTAAAATTATAAAGCCAGGAGTAAATCTATATGGAAATGGGCCTATTTTGATTATGTTGCTGTTGCTACAACTCTCTAGGATCCGTTTAGCTCCGTCACTTCCCTCGGCCCGACCATTAGGAGTACAGTCTGGACCAGGGGACAGGCTTATACACCGCTGTAGCAGTCTCTTGACCTTTTACAAACGTTTCAATAAAAAAAGAGAAGAAGTGCAGCAACTGCAGATGATTCAGTGCTTGGAACGATTGGGGGATTTGACAGTAAAGTATTAGAGGTATTATGCAGCATATAGGTTTCTGCAGGCTCTTTTGTAGAGTGCAGATAGCTATTGAACACCAGATCAAAGGTGTGGCAGCATACAGTACAGAATGTACCAACATTTTGTAGGCCGATGCCTTTTCTAAACTTCTGCAGATATTACTTAATCAGATATTTTACACTCAGTTCTAAACCATCAATAGTTCTAAACAAAAATAATTTCAAATGGTCAAATGAGCATGCAGTGCCAGTAGGTGGCGTTAACATCTGCTGTGGTCCAAGTGATGTTGGGCGAGGCATAAGCCTGTGAATGCTTAATTTAGACCAAGAAGTGTTAACCAAACTTAGTAACCAGTATAAAGCTGCCATTGCTGATTCTGAAAATCTCTGTTGTTGTGACTTACAACGCTGTCTGCATGTGGAAAAGAATCCCAAATACAGAGCAAAAAGTTTGTTTTGCAAACTATCCACATATGCAGATAAGTGTGGTGTAATAAATCTGATCATAATGTACTATAATTCTATAATATACCTTCTCTCGACCTCTGTAACAAAAAGGAAGGAAGCAGGATTACTCACTACTGGAATGTTTCATTGTACTTTGGTGACCAATTGTTATTCTTGGTCTTGGTGCTGAATTTGCGCTTCTTGTCAGCCAGGTGTGGTCCCACGGCGTTGACCTCCACAAATGGACGGAACATGGCGTTGGTCTGCCAGATGAGGTTGTCCACGCCAACAACTGAGAAATGCAGAGGAAACAATAATCAGCAGCACCATCATAGGTGGAAGAAAGTAAAAGATGTCAACAATAGATACAACGCAGCTGAGGTTCAGCTCCTCATCCTGTGATAATGGTTTTCCCCTTCATTGAAACTTACTGTACATATATGGTTGCCATAGTAGCTGAACTAGCAATCACCCTTTCACATTGCTGCTGCTGCCTGATCACAGCTGATTGCTGGTTGTTACTGCATTGGGAGGATCAACAGATATTGCTGCTCATATGAGCGAGATGTTCTCATCTTAGTCTGGTTTTTGTGAAAGGAAATGAGAATCAAAGTGTGTGTGATTACAGCAGTGGACAGAAAACAGTGGTGTATAGTCCCAAAAGGAAATCACAGAAGAAAGATTTAAAAACGATTGATAAGAGCATTTGAAGCTCATTACTGCCCCTCTCTCCCTTCTCGTCCTCCTCTCAAGCTTTTCCATGAATTAATTTGGTCCAGAAAGCAACTGCCTGGATCCTCACCAAAACCTCTTCCATCGAACACATCGCCTCTGTCTTCAAACAACTACACTGACTTCCTGGCATACATCACATTAAGCTCAAGATTCTCCTTTTTACCTTCCCTACCTCTCTGACCTCCATCACAACTCCACTCAACACTCTTCCTCCTCCAACCTCCTCCTGCCTGCTTATCCCCTATGGAGTCCAGAGCCTTCAGCTGTGCCACCCCTCATCACTGGAACTTTCTCCTACAAGCCAATCCCTGATATTGACCCCCCACATTCCCATCTTTTATATTAGCTAATTTTGTGTGACTCTGCCCTGTCTCTTATTTTACCCATGTTCATTTTATATTTATTTTATTATTAATTTAACATATGTTGTTTTATTGGTGCCCTTATATTTTGCTGTTTTTTTGACTGTTGTTGTATCTGTTAGATGTCCATAAGAAGGTGTGCATAATTAAATTACATTATTATTTCTGCTTATTATTTATAAAATGTAGTTAGATTCTGAAGTAAATACTAGATTATTTGGTAAATGGAGTTGCTCTAGTCTGAATCAAGTCTCGTCTCTTGGCTCTGTGAGGCTGTGTTTAGGGACAGCGGAGCTCGGAGCTGATGCTAAGATATTCCAAACAACAAGGCTAATATGCTGATGCTGTAATATTAACAATGTTCACCACCAAAGCTCAGTGTTCTAGCATGCTAACCCATGCTAAATAGAATAAAACACAGCTGAGTCTGACAGCAATGTCAGAAATGTTGCAGATATTAGTTTTTTTATGACACTTTACACCTGCTGATGTCGCTAGATGAGATGTTAAAGAGTCACCAAAGTTATTACAATTCAGCCTGAGGTAGACATGAATATGCAAATAAAGTTGTAAGGCTATACATTCAATAATTTGCAAAACAACGAATATCAACCTCCTGTGGTGTTAGAGAAACATGCAGTCAGGGGATCATTAAAACCACCAGGCTGCATCCTCCTCACGGAGCAAAAATGTCTATAACAAATTTTATTGCCATCCATCCAATAGTTGATGGGATATTTCAATCTGGACCAAAGTGGTGGACCAACCTCTGGACCCACCAGTCAACCATAAAGCCATGCTGTTTTACGAGCTTTACGACAAATACACACAATAAAAAGACAGATGATTCAGATCTATAAATCAGAAATGATGTAGCTGAGCTGCAGCTCTTTTATAGCCTCTGGCAGAACAGAGGAAACAAACCTACAGTGTAACTCCAGCTGTGGTTTTGGTTTTCCATACAGGGACCTGAATTATGTAATCAGTGAGTTAAGTCTAGATGCTAATTAAGTTGTTTGTATTTTTCTCTGTGAAACAAGCTCCAGGTATTATAACAATTCTTCCGACCGGGGTCCCGGCAGCACAAATGAGATTACCAACATGAGCTGAGCACGACGGGTCTTTGAACGTTCACAGGTGTCAACACATTTGAATGGAGGAGACGATAAGCAGGTTTGGGTATAGGGGAGACGCTCACCCTTCACGCTGACTTTGTGCTCCCCAGTCCCAGGGTGAGAGACGAGATTCACTTGCATCGACACCTCCCCCACCGATCCGTTGGCTGACTGACCTGGACACACACCAAAACAGCAACAGGAGAATTGGAAAGAGTCTTGAATGAATCAGAGAGGCAGAGAGGAAGCAGGCAGAGAAATAGAGAGATCAGGAAATGGGAACAAAAGAGCGGGTATAAGGACCGCATCCAAAACCGTGGGTGTCTTTTTTTCCCTATGTAGATGAGGTATCCAGAAATTGGTGTATAAACAGCTCTTTTTGTGTGTATAAAAAAGACAAACAAACAAAAGAACAGCAGAGTGTCGATTTTAAACCCATGGCAGCCCGGTAGTGAACACAGCCGGGGTTTCCTTTTAGCTTCAGGCTCAGCAAGAACAACAAGAGGAAAAAAGAAACATGAAACATGAAATGATCTGCCTGGATTGAAGACCACGCAAAAGAGGCAGATGGTGTGAGGACTTTGCATTAAATAAATCATTTTCTACAGGAGAAAATCTTTCAACCCAACAGATATAGAAACTAAACCTGGGATTTAACTGCATTCTGACATGTCGCTTGAAAATGAAAACTACAATTACTGTCTTGCGGTCGTCAGCTCGTAGTTTATGTCCATGTTTGACCAGATTCATGATGAGTTACGGAGCAAAAAACATGTGCTGTGAGGTCAAATTGATGGAGTTGACCTTTGACAGCTAAATTCTTATCTGTTCATCCTCTGGTCAAAGTGAACACCCTTTTGGGCATCAATCGCTTCACAGTTCTTTTGGCGTTACAGTTTCAATCATAACGGGGACATGGTACTGCCAGGAAACAATTACAATTGATTGCTGACCATGTGTCTCGTTTAACCAGACGCAGCAGGTCCTGCCCGTTTGAGCTGCCTCTAAAAAGAGCCCTGTGTGTTATCCAGCCAGGACAAACAGATGTTGGACAACGGCAGGCGAGTGTTGTTGACGGAGGAGCATGTTGATCCAATTGCTAATCAATATGTGCCAAACATGCAGGGCCCATTACGGCAGGTAATGAAGAAACAAGCCTTGTGATTTATAGTAATGATGCCCCGCGAGGGAGAGGAGAGGCAGAAAGAAACATTGCTGCTGCACAATTTAGGCACGGACTTGTGGGAAATGAACGGGCCGATGCTACAGTCGGCTTACGTCAGTTACATAACAAATGTAAAAACATATAAGCTCTGTATGTTTTTTGGAGGAAGTCAGGGATTAACCGTGGTCGGAAGACGACAGGAAGGGACAGATTGAAGAATGAGAACAAAAGGAAATAAGATAAAGGAAAGCAGAGGAAAATAAAACTGAGGTGGCATTGAGGAGGGTCAGCTGATTAAAATACAAACAAAGGAAAAGATAAGAAAGGCGAGTTGTAGGTGTCGGTTTGTTGTTGACATTGCTCAATGAAATAGAATGCTTTTTGTTCATGCTAGATCTATTCACCAGAAAGAATCTGTGAGATATTCATATGATATGACTGCATGGTCAAAGATGTGTTCATTTGTGGTGTAACGTTATTTCCATTGAAGCATGAAGCAGCAACACAATCTCAGTCTGCTCCCTAACATACAGAGAGACAGATATGAGTCCGAGCGCACTCTTGGCAGGAGTAAACCAGTGCATGCGTTGGTCTAAATGTGTCGCTGTCAGAGCACAGGGGCGGGTGATTCATGGAACAGTGTCCACTGTGCTACATCAAGCATCAGCACATCCCCACTGTGTTTACTGACCGAAGGCACATCAACCACCTCACTACCTCCACTTATAGACATCACATTAGACCACTTCAGATAAAGAGCGACAACATGGTGTGAACTCGGAGGTGGGACGGGATGGGAGGAGAGATTTGGCGAGGAAGAAAGAAAAGGAGGAACGCATCGAGTAAAGCTCAAAATAGCACGCAGAGAAATTGTGTGCGTATATGCCCATCTGCCAGTCAGTGAGAACGGCAGCGCTGATTGGCTCGCTGGCCGCCCGGCTTACTGGCTTTTTCCCACTGCCGTTCTGTTTTCCTGCCGCCTGCCTATGCATCGTTCTGCAAGGCTGAACTCACTGAGGCAACCAGGAGCTCGAAGCTCCACTGGGCCTCTCCACCTGAAGGTTCTACATCATTGTGGCGTCAGAGAGAGAGAGAGAGAGAGAGAGAGAGAGAGAGAGAGAGAGACGAAGGACAAAAGTTCCACACAAAGAGATGAATGAGAGAACAATACAAAAGTGGGTCAGTGATGACAGAGAGGAAGAGGAGGGGGAGCAGAGCGGAGAATTTATACAGATTTACACAACACATATATCTTGTAAATTTGCCATGACAGTTTTTTTTATGTGTTTCTAATGAATGAGAGAACAAAAGGAGCATGGGAGCAGTGAAACCCTTCAGGGCATGGGATGGAGAAGCCCCAGATAACTTTGCTTATTTGTATTTCCTTTTTATTATTATATGTTTACAGTGGCAGACAAATGACTGATAAAGTGAGACGATAAATGCAATTATTTCAATGTCCACTGCACATATAAGCCTGAAGACAACAAAGTGACGCAGAGAGCTCCTCAGGATAAACCCAGTGTAAAGAAAACGGAGCAGAGAATCACGTCTCACTGCCAGAAGCTGGGAGTGATTTGGAGGTAATGAGACATTTTTCCGACATATTATTTACAAAATATTTGACTATTGTAGTTGTAGAAACTATGACCAACAACAAGTTTGAAGTATCCTTAACTTACTACTACGTTTATCAGAGTTTATTAGTATTAATCAGAATATGTTTACTTACTGGTGCCTTAGAAAAGTAATATGTGTTGCTGGACAATAGAATCCACAGTCTGTGTCTTTTTCACACCTTCTGGCATTTTCTCAATATTTCTTGTTTTTTTAGCAGCTTTCTTTTGGGCTGACTCCAACTGGATAAATATGGCATATTTTGAAACTGGAAAAAGGCTTAGAAAAGGTAATTAAAAAACAGTTTTGCGTGATTGAAACTAAGTTGAAGCCTTGCATAATGTTTGATAAGCTGAAAATTAATTCAAATCTCTGCAAACATTATTTTCCATTTGAGTTTTTCCTTATCCAATTTTTAGCAGTCTTCTTAAAAAGTTTCTCCAACACATTTTCGGACTCAAATTTCATGTTTCAGATTTGTCGATGCTCAACCAGTTCAACAGCTTGTTAATCCCTGTCTAAAAAACTTGGTCCACGTACATAGGAGAATAACACCTTCACTATCACAGTCTGTTATTTCAGAGGTGAGTTTCCCACACTAGTTTTTTCACAGATCTACCCACACACGTGTGAGGTTGCAAATCACATGACTTTTGGCAGCACCGTCCCGAAAGCTCTGATCTGAAACTGATGGTCAGTAGTCAGGATCCTGGTAACAGGGGTGTTTTCTCTGATCCAATTGAGTGTTGCTGTTGAGGTACAGTATAATCACACGTGGTGTACCAGGTCAAAACCAAGTTTCAACTTTTCCAATCGTTTTTTCGCAGTCTCTGAATATTTCATGATAATCCTCCCATAGGATCCATGTGATTCCCATGTGAGACAAAACAAAACATTCTTCACTTTTTGAATAGTGGAGTGAATCCACATTAATGGGACCTGGCCTTGGCGAAAAAGTGAGATATCCTTACCTTGAGAGGTTTGGGTGCATATATATTTCTTGATCAAGGCATCTGTAGGTTGAGTGTAAAGGCTGAGAGCATATTTGAGGGACTTCATGTCAGGGCTCTTTTCGAGGAAAGTCTTCTTCAACCCGTTTCCTCCAGCATGGAAATATTGCTGCAAAAAAATAAAATAAAGAAAGTGAGAGAGACAATCTCATATTTATGTTCTACCAAGGTAAACGTAAACTTTGAAATGACTTGGGGACGTGATGGTAATGTCTTTTGAGTTCCAACACGACAGCGGGTTCATGTTTGCAGAGAAAAAGATTATATGGACAGAATGTATACAAGGAGGAGCCAACACACACACAGAGACCAGCAGAGGAAACAAACACCTTTAGAGGAGAAACTAGGAAGGACGCAAGGACTTCAACCTTCATATATTTTATTCTTCTTTGTTTGATATGTTTTCTGCCTCTATAAAATAAATAAAGTTAATACAAAGCACAGTGGATAGAAAAAGGGCCAACAGATTATCTTCATCAGACGTAGGACGATGCATGATAGTAAATATTGTTTGACTGGTGTCAGGTCAATACTTCCCAGTGACTCGACACAGTCGGAGGCACAGTTCTCAGCCTCACCACTGACTCATGAGTCACAGAGTTTGACTGACACGTGCCTCTCATGAACTCAACATAATCTGACATGCAGGCTGGTGACTCACGGACTGGAGGTATACTTATGCATGTTTGTACTCTCTGTCAAACGTAAGCATGGAAACCAAAGCTGAGCTGAGTGATGATGAAGCTGTATCTTATTGTGAAAGAATAACCAACTGTACACTGCATTTGTTAAAGCGACCTAGAGAAGTGACACATGTTTCTTCTCATGTATTTACAGTTTGTGTAACTAAATGACAACTTTTTTCAGGAAATTTAAGAATATCTGCTTTTCATGGCATCTATCTAAAAATTCCATGTATCTCTGTTTGTCTGTATGGGGCTCACATAACTCGAGAGATGTTCATATTTTCGGCTTCACACTCAGCATCTGTGGTTAAGGGCCAGAGGAAGTGCAGAGTTAAATTTAGCACACTTTGGACACACGATATGTTAAATATTAATAAACTTTCAATAAACAGGTGAACAGGTACTCTGTAGCAGTGGCACTTTTACAGTCTCAGAAAGAAAACTGCATCCAGCATCACCACAGGGAAGCAAACAGCCCATTAATAACAGATGGGGTACTGCCCTATCATCATCACTATAAGAATGTGTTCTAGTCAAGAAAGTGCTTTCTTATTTTGAAATATGCCCATTATCTTACTGCTGGGCTGCAATTCTGCACTATCCTCTAGCAAAACAACCCAACAGCGGCAACTAGCATGCTCAAATGATCAGCCTGCCTCTGGCAAAATGACCTGCCTAAATAACATCCTTCCTCCGTTTCCTCCTTCTTGTCCTTTTTCCTCTTTCCTTGTTTACCATCACCTCTTTCTTTCTTATATTCCTAATTTCCTTCTTTCCATGTACTTTCGTTTCCCTGTCTTTCTTTGAGTCTTATCTTCTCCTCTGTCCTCACAGTTTACCAGGGGTGTTCATTTAGTCGTGAACCATTGGGAGGTAGCGCTCCTCTCTTGACTGACACGTGTGTGAAAAGGGAAGCAAACCCATGTATTATCTATTTATGTTCCAGAAATTTGGGGAGGAAGATTAAATAGCTGCCTTTATCCAACAATCCCTGGCAGGTCAGAGTTCAGAGAAAGGAACAAATGGTGCATTATTGTGTTTGTGTTAAATGGACTTCTCTGTGGGCCAGTGCATTTAGCCATTATCCCAGCCATTAGTTTTCAAGGGTTGAAGGTTCATGTCTATTTTCAGTGGGATAATCACTTAGTGCACTCAAACTCAATATCAGAGTACATACACAGCATTTTACGTTACTTATCAGTCCAAGTAAAAATGGTTAATGTAGTAAATACACCAATACTAGCAGTCAATAATAGCCTATATATTATAAAAATGTCTAAAAACAATAACATACCTGCCTTAATATCTCAATACAGATACTGAAGCTATACAATGGGCCTGTTGCCATTAATTGATCTTTTAAAATCTAATTTGACTAAATATCATGTGTTCAGTTGAGCGCAGACCTCTGAAGGAGAAGTATCAAGTCATTGTGTTCAGTTTATTTTAATAATATACTGAAGTGTGGTGGTTAATAATCCTGTGTTTGAGCTTCATCATCAGGAACACTTAGTATCAGTTATTTTGATCAACGTCACACTCAATACAATTGTAGTTTATGTGTTAATAAACATTTTGTTGTTTGTTTTTCGTATATGTAGGTGTGTTTTTTTTTTTAATTAGCACATTCATGACATTGATGATTTGAATATTATAAATAATTAGATCGATGTAACTGGGTTAATGAAGTTTTTAATGGGGTCGGTCTGACTTTTGGGTTATTAAGTAAATAACACCTTATTTCAAATTAAACGTCTGCCTTGTCAACAAGCAGTGGATGGTTGATTTGAACACTTGTATTTGCATACGATCATATTAAGCCTCAGTTATAATTAAACTAAGACACTATTCTGACTTAAGCCGCATTATGTAGACATGTATAAGTTTTGTGACATTGACATATGACAGTTACAAACTGCTTGACGACTCATGCCATGGGTGGAAACAAGGTGGAAAAAAAAAAAAAAGTTGTGGCTTCTGCAAAATTTAAAAGAGAACCCCAACTTAGTATAGAGCAGCATCGTACATTTTAGAGGCTGAGGATTGAAAACTGGTGGAATAACGTTGAGCGTGTTGATGTAGTGGACGTACTGACGTGTGTCATAATGCTCTGTGATATGTTCAAGGTAATCTTCTGTATTATTCTATCAGTAACTCATATAAACTCCATGGACAAAATAATGTATTATTCTGAATGAGGTCAATAGCCTGAATATTGGCGTCTGTGTGAAAGAAGCCAGTTGCACTAAAAATAAAAGTACAAAAAATGGGGTATGGTACCATTTTGAACGACAGGATATCGCAATACCTTTTTTTACAATCGGTATAATGTGCTATAATAAAATGTATTATGTACACACACACAGACACACACACACACACATACACACACAGTTATTTGGTTTATATTCAAAGCATGGCTCCCATTTAGTCTCTTTGAAAGCACAGATTTAAATATTGTGTGTGCAACTTGATCAGCCAACTCTCCTGCGACATTACTCAACTGTTAATTGACTGTCCTCATTGGAATACTGATGAAATTCCAGCGACGTGATTGATCTAAACCTGCAGGTAGTTTCCTTGGAGACAGCAGAATCAATTCGTTTTTCCCGGCTCTTTATGACGCAGTGTTCCCCCTGTGGCCGCGTCACCGTAACTCTTCCCTTGTCCCCGTAGAACTGAGGCATGCTTCTTGAAATTGTCTCGTATCCCCTCACAATAAAGAGTAATATGGCTGTAAATTAACAGTGCTGCATTTCACACTTTTCTCTTGCCGCGAGGTCGATCGGCCTCGTTCCATATTCTTGGGGTATTAATTACACATTTCTCAGATGGGGCTAAACTGGCATTTTGTCATGTTCGCCTGAAACTATTTTAGTATTTTCTTCTCTCTGGCTTATTGAAAGTTAAATTCGGAGGCAATTTCTTGTCTCAACTACATTATGTCTTATCACGGAAAATGGGGGAGTCAGACAGCACCTGTTACAAGTAATATGCATGTGTGAGGTGACTGTGTGAGAATATTTCTTCAGTTTTAAGAATCAAAGAGTCAGATGAAACAAAAATACACAAATAGTATTTTTTCTGTTTCAGACAATGTGTAGCCCTGTCCCAGCACGTGAAATTGAAATACTAACATTACTATATATAGAAAAAGTTCTCCCAGTCCTCATGCCTTGAGGCTTTTACACTTACCTTGCTTGTACACACACTAATTTACAGTGCAGAGGAAAAAACAAAGAAAAGGGGCCAATGACACTTCAGCCCTCCATGCCTAAAGCACATGATATGACTCACAGACATCCAGCCTCCAGATACATTTAACAGCTTCTTATAAAATACTCATTTTAGTCAATTTGCATATCTGCGCTCTGCAGTGCCTTATGTAGCCCAGCTGTCCTTTATAAAAGGTCAAGTTTAGCCAGCCAGGTTTCTCTGGCTGCAAAGCCAACAGTATAATCAATAAAATACTCACCTTGATGGTAGGAAGCACAAGGTCCAAGGCTGCACACTGGCGTGGAGTCAGACTCCTGGCTTCCTCTCGAATTACGTGGTCCTGGAGGAACAACAGATCAAGTCAAACACACTGCAGAAGGCAACACAGCAACACAAGTCACATTCACACACTGAATTAAGTGTAATGCCTCGACCTCAGGTGAACCATGATACTTGAGATATAGCATTAACTCTTTACAAAACAAAGAAAATTGCAGTCATTTTAAATGCAGTGTTTTATAGATTCAAGGCTTTTCGTCTCACAGCAGCCTAATTAACTTTTTTTATCGTCCAAATTAAATTCTCTGGGTTGTTAATGTGTTATATTAAATACCTTTCCCAGGGTGTAAACAACAATAAGCCAAATCACTGAAGCAAACTCAGATACAAAAGTAGACCTCAGGAATCATGTAACTGCACATTAGTCAAAAACCTTCACATGAGCGTGGTGTTGGCTGCTAACCTTCAATCAACACACCCACAAAGGCAGAGGCTGGTACAATGTGCACTTCTGCAACAATAGTCAATCCTCTCTTTTGTATTCAGAATTAATTTGGCAGAGATTAAATTAACAATCAGTTCTATATTGATCTTGAGAAAATAAAATAAAAAACATTTCATGGTCTTTTTTGGATGCAAAAAACTCTGGTCATGGTGAGCTCCAAACTCACTTTAAGATGCAGGCAAGTGGGAATATCCTTAATAGATTTTTTTTATTGATTTCTGGAGTATTTACTCGTAAAAAATGTGAATTATTTCAGCGAAATCTTACAATTTATATCGGATTATAAGCAGTTAAAGAAAACTAGGTAAAATATGCTAATTGCCATTTTCATGACATCATTGCATCACATTTGGGCTCTGCCTGGTGTCAGCCAGTTTCAGCCCTTTCTATATTTTTGCCTCTCTCCGACTGTCTGTGCACACATATGCAGTATTATACCACAGCTGGATTCCCATTAAAGTTGTTCTCATTTACATGTTCTGCTGTTTCTGTTGTCAGGCAACTGAACAAGTCTGAGATACTGACTGCAATGAGGCACATTAAGATGAAGAGTTAACCAGCAGTCACTTACAAGACTTTTCCAAGCTGCTGCTCTGCTCAGATATAATCCTGGAACATCGTCTGACAAAATCACTGTGTACTGTACGTAAGCTACAGACAAGGGCGGCGCTGTGATTTCAGCCTTAGTTCCACGACAAATGATCACTCAGAGACAAAGTTGGAAGCTTGTCCAGGTCATGATGAATGAGAGGCACTGCAGTGCCGCCAAACACTATACACATCCTCCTTTACATATGTGCTCAGACGGATAAGTGGCTCAATACAGAATCATTTGTTACAGACAAACAGCCCGATAACGTCTCTGCTGTTCCATGACTTCACGCCATTACATGGGTCAAGAGTCACAGCACTTTAAAAATGATGTGACACGTGATTCCTCTTGCGATGATAACCACCGTAGCTAATGAGGTCACAACCATTTTTTTTCAATGTTATATAATAATTAATAAAAAAAACAGTGTGACTAATTGTAGCCCAACAACACAACAAGTAACACAATTAATTTCCGTTTAAAACAATATCACAGTATACACATGCGCATCTAGATAAAAACAGGGATTCAGGTGTTTTGAGGATTATCTGTCATGATCGAGAGAAGCGACAGAATGATAAACCACCTCAACGCTTAAGGATGGAGACAGAGACACACCCATCTGTGCACTGATGTATACCATCCAGATGTTGCCTCAAAGGACATCCTGCACAAAACACAAATACGACTACAAACACACCAACGTTCAGTTTGCAACCCCCAGTGGCTCAGAGTTAGAATACCTCTGTGAGGTGCAGACACGCAGCGGCTGTGAGTAAAACCAGTGAAACCACTGATCCAGTCCAACTACTCAGAGCACACGGGGGATTAAACATCCTCTGGTCACAACAGTAATTAGACACCAGCCTGGTTGTGTTGCACTAAGCTGCACTGTAATGCCAAAGCCTACAGTGGCTTACATGAGGATGTTTTAAAATACAATCCTCATGTATTTCTTTTGAAAAGATGATAATGTGGATTAATAGGTTACGAGTGTCATGTTTCACATTTAACCTGTGCATGTCGGTATTATCTGGAAAGTGATTCTGAGCAGTGGATAATCACTTTGGATTCAGACATCATAGGGTCAGGTGGCGTAGGCTTTGTGTGGGGAAACACTGTCTGCAACAATGTACTTGCAAACGTCGGAAAAGTTACCTTCAGTTTTGACAGCTGGCCCAAGTCCTTGGCAGCACTGAAGATCATCTGAGCTCCTTGCTGTTGGAGAAACACAGATTTTTATGAGGGGGGTTATAACTAATAAACTGAATAGGACGATAAGAGCAAACTAAAAAACATGATGCATGTGAAGAACATGAACTAATTTCTATGATTTGCAGCAAAGTTTAGGAAAACAACAGCTTGACATGATGGAATTAAAGCTCCACATGTGGAGACTTAGAGATTTTGTGTTGTTTCATCTCCTGTACACTAATTTGTGTGTTATGAGGAAGAGAGGTGGACAGATGGAGGAACTGGGAGACAGAGAAAAAGAGAGAGACAGGTAGAAGAGAAGAGGGGGGTGGAGGGAAAAGTCCGACAGATAAAAAGAGCTACAGAAAAAGGACAAGGGACAGAAAAATTGATCAAACTCACACTCTGGTCATTCAGCGGAGGGAGAACGATGGTCCTCTCGATGGTGTTCAGCACGATTTTCCACAGCTCTTTGAGGACTCGTTTCAGCACCGTCTTCTCACAAATCTTGGCAAATAACATCAGACTGCAAAGCGGCAAAAGAGAGGCCATTTGTCAGGTCGACTCTCAACAAGCACGAGCCTCAAACTGAGCCAACGCGGCTGAAAGCGATGAGAAATCATATATAACATCTTTGAGTAAAGAAAGAAACACCTGTGATTCCTAGAATAAAGAGAAGCAGCTTTAATCTTGAGCTATTGTGAGCGCAAAGACTGGGAGACGGGGAGGGGGGGGGGTGGATTTCGTATACCCATTATAAAGAGGATTCGCTGCAATACTCCATTGGCCTTAATGTTGTTCTGACAAATAGTTGACAGCCGTGTCATCAGTACGGTGACATGGAACCAGGGCTAAAATAAAGAAGACGTTAACAGAGATGGAGATTGTTTCTATTGCAAAAAAAACTATTTGTTCGCGTACTGTCCTACTAGAAATATAATTATAGATGATGACCTCAGCCTTCACAGTGTCTGAGGATTAAACATCATTGATGAAGTGATCAACACAGAGCGAGGAGTCAATGGTTTTTCATCCTACGCATGTGTCAATAAGTCTGCGTTCAAACAGATAACAGCATCGCATGAGAAAGAGTCTCCTCTTCATTTAAATAGAATCACTGTGTTGACACAGCAGCAGGACTGCAGAGGGCAGAAACAAAAGCAAAACAATTATACAGTGTAATCTGGCAATAAAGTTGAACCTGGCTCCTGCAACCAGTTTAAAGAAGTAGAGTCTTGGTGTATTTGTAATGTGAAAGCTGTATTTCTACTGCTCACCTGTTATATTACTGTCTCACAGATACCTGAGTCAATAGAAACACAATGCAGCTCCATGGATTGTTTGAACACAGGCACGTTTTCGGTCTAAAATCCCATAAAGACTTTCTGCTGTGCTATAACTTGGAAATAATTGTTTTTTTTCTCCTTAACAAGGCACAGAGGCTTCTGCTGTTTTCATTAACTTGCAGATCTATAAAAAATAAAAAAAACAGCTTATACATAAAAAATGTATAAGCTGGTACTTCAGTTTTACGCATGTGTGGTACTTGTGTTTCAAGAGGACAGGACCTACAGTGGAGTGGATAGAGGCCTCAGTTATTCATTGAGTTATTAATAAAAGTTTTAATTTATAAAGATAAACCCAGAGATGATAGACGATCAACACTGACAGATGATTCATATCATCAGGATGAAACTATCAAACTTAAAGGCAATGAGGCATAACCTGTGCTTGCTAGAGAGGGTCACACTTCTTGCTTCAGTGTCACATGTTGAACAAGAGATACCCACTTTTTATCCAGAAGGTCCATGAGAGGCCGGAGGACTGACTCTGCATCCATGGCAGCATTGCTCCCTTTGGCCGGCCCTTTCATCTGCACCAGCTCCTGGTTCATCTGCTTCACACAGTCCTCGATCACAGGTTTGAAACTGGTTGAAGGAAAACATCATCAAACATGATCACTTTTGAGGAGGCGCAAGCTCGCTCCTGCTGGTCCTATTAGATCATTGGAAACCTGTACAGAGCAGGGGTGTCTTTTGTTTGAGCGGGAATGTTTAGCAACCTGCTGAGCTCTCTAAGCACTGTGCGCAGTAAGTGCTCAAGTTAATTACAGCCTGTCTTTCAGTAACTAAGAAGTCTTGCGGTGCATATTCTTTGACAGAGTATGAAAATGAAGAGAGACATTCACCTCGATTAAGATGATCTCACATAGAAACACACAGACTCACCTGGAGCCGAACACTCCGCTGAGCTCATCCAGCACCGTGTTGAGTCTATTCTGCAGCTCCTTTAGCAGACCACTGGCCTCTGCGTCCAGCTGTCAGTGAAAGACAGTCAGTTAGTACATCGTTACACTCCATACATTAGCCCGCGCTGACTAGAGCTATGTTTCTCTGGAGGATGCCTCAACTGGGGTGGGGGCTGTTGGGCAGGAGGATGACAGGCACAGAGGAGAGCAACCTGTCTCGCTGGTGGCCTCCCTCTCATTCTGCCTGCCATCTGTGCCGAGCGACGTGCTGAATACAAATGGCTGGCTAACCTCCGAACACAATGATGACTGCTCGCCGAGTCATGAGACACGGTGTCAGCAAAGGAGGCATCCAGCGCTCTCGAAAGGGAACTCTTTTGTGCACTATTACACATGTTACAGCAGAAGGTGTTTGTCAGCTAGTTACATCTCAGGGCATCAACTTGCGGTGACATATATACGCATATATATGTATCAAGTCTTGTATCTATGATCCGATGTTCAATCCTTGACGTGAAAAAAATTCACACGTGTAATAAAAAGCATTTATGTGCCCATGCATGGTATGTGTTGGGTTTCTGCAGTGCCATAAATATGCATGTGATGGATGTCTGGATATGTTTTATGTCTGTGTTTGTCTGTGATTTGGGAAAATGCATGGGCGCATATTGGATATTTATGCTGTGTGATGTGTGAGTGTATTTGTGCCTGCTCCTGCATGTGTGATGGTATTTTGTTTGTCTCAGTGTGCATGATTTACATGTACAAATGTCCAAATATTGATGTTTTGGATGGAGGTGGAGGTCACACGCCGCTGAGGCTTAGTGCCCGAGATGGATGTGTGGAACCAGGCACCGCATCACATGCATGACAGTTCGTCAGATTAGAACCGAGAAGCCATGGAGCCGCTCATCTCACACATTTTAATGGCGGCTGGCTCAGCTGGGCAGCCAATGTGTAGACTAAACCTTTAATGGATGTTGTTATTCTGCAGACAAGCCTCCAACTGCTGCATGACTGAGATCCATTTATACAAGTGTGTGTATTTTTGTTCACACGCGCACTTGCTCATACTGCTGTCACTTCAATGGAAGAGATTGCAGCATGCTAGATTTTTCTGATACAGATAAAATTGCTCATAAAGGTTAAAGATCTAATTTTGCTGTTTGAGTAACGGATAACATCTCTTCAAGTGATAGCAGAAAATACTGCAGGCCATGGTCTTTTATCAGCCCCCCTGTCCGGGGGAGAGTTTTAGACTGATCTCTAATCTATAGCCTGGCAGTCTCTGAAATTGAGATTCTCAGTTTTTTTCAGGAACACTGTAAGTTAATGGAAATGCTGGCATAAGAAATTCCCATCTGCTTTCTAATAAACCACGGCACCTGTCATTTCCTGAGAGGAGAAAACACCGTACTGACTCCGTTTGGTACCTGATGCTTCACTCAAATGTCTACGCCTGCAGTCCTGTCAGAGAGGCTTTTAGTTAAATGTCGTTGCAGACATTTCCATGTCTGTCTCTCCTCTAGTGTAGTCTCAATCGATGATGCATCCCCTGAAATGTCAGGTTAAATGTATATGAAGTTACTTTAAATAGATGTCTAATGTCTTTCACTTTTCATATGCACTGTGAGATAGTAGTTTTAGTTGTCAAAAGGTGCACTCAATAATGTGAGGTCAATTTAATACATTCATAGGACTCATTGATCGATGGAAGGTTTCATTACGGCGATCGAACTTTATGCATAGGAAACATTATTTCTAGGATCTAGCTTCGGGCTTCACCATGGCAGCTTGTCTCACTGGAAGCTCACCGGCCTCCAGAGTCCTCAGTGTACAGTGTACAAACTCTCCCCTGGCTGACTGCCTATCAACTGCAGCTCAGCTTTGCTTTCCTTTGCCTGATTCAACAATGCATCTACTCACTGGCAGAGCGGTTATTCCAAAAAACAGTTTGCTCTCCACAGTGCCAAGTAAATAAAGGCTTGACAAACCATCCTCACAAAATGAGAAACGCATACTGTCAAGCAGGATGACACCCAAAATAAAGTCTGATATCACACCGGGGAGATCAGTCTGTGGTGATTCCATAAATGTGGGCGCAGTGAGAGATTACTGCTAATCTCTGTTATTGGTAAAGCTATGATAACAACTCCTGGTAATTAGACTGTCTCTCTGTGAGTTCATCACTGATAGGAAACTATTCTGTAATGAATAGGCTACTGTGCAAAGGGAGGAAACTATCGGACAACTTTCACCTCACACTCACTTTAGCTGCATCACCATCATGCAGGACAAACTACTTAAAATGCTCCTAAAGATAAAGCCTGATTGCCCATTAACCGTGAATATTCACACTTCGACTTTTGGAGGCAATGCAAAGACTTGTGGTGCCGTTATTCTTCAGACAATAATGGACTGGGAGTGAGCCAGGTCTAGATCTGCTCACTGTGAGGAAATAGCAGAACCTCAGCAGAGGCAAACAGCTGGAGAGATTTGTAAGTGTTTGAGATGCTCATTACACACAGCCTGAAAAATCGTATCCAGAGCATTTCATGGCTGCAGCCTGAGGGATGGATGGAGATGATCAAACCCACAGCCAGCAACCTGGTGAGTCTCTGCCTCCACTCTTTGTGTCAGGGACCAAAAAAAGGGGGTAATAACGAATTAATGTAAATACCACACCTCTAAATTAACCATGGATTGAGAAGTGTCAGACAGAAATAAAGCAGGCTAGATTTAAAGATAGGATCGGGTTGGTTGAGCCACTATTCCCGAGAGCGCCTGGGATGGTGAGCTTGAGCAGCCTGTCCAGGGGGGTGATGGGTAATTCAGATTCCGTATGCTCTGTGGCACATGCTGCTAGAGGGAGGGG
Organism: Platichthys flesus; assembly: GCF_949316205.1. NCBI lineage: Eukaryota > Metazoa > Chordata > Actinopteri > Pleuronectiformes > Pleuronectidae > Platichthys > Platichthys flesus. Next base: position 19,935,951 of record NC_084945.1, on the reverse strand, counting down.
GGAGGGGGGTAGGGGATGAGAAGCGCGGGAGCGTGAGGGGTGGTGGGGAGGCACAGGGGGGAGGGGGCGTGCTGGTTTTATTCGTATCATTTGGTAAATGGCGGGAAGGGGTGTTGACGAGTCCTATTGCACACACCTTACAGAAGGACACAACCCCCTCCTCCTGGAGACAGAGAGAGAGAGCACAGAAAGGAAATGGGGGGAAGCAGAAGACACAACGACAGGAGACAAAACGCAAGGCAAGACAGGCATTAGATACTGGAAGAGAAACATGCGCGTAAGTCCTAAGAAGCCGTGGTGACTGCTTCTCAGGTAAGACTGACAGAGATGACAGGTCAACAGGGGGAATATTCAACGGTGCTTCACACCCAACACAAGGAATTACAAAGGTGGAACTCAATATTTACGAAAAATGTTAAGGCAACACGTTATACACAGGAGGATTAGAGATGAGGGAAACAGTGAAGGGGTACAAAGGATGGGGTCAGAAAGGTGATACCAACAAACTCATGTCTGAGTAGTCGTTTTATTAGTAAGAACATAACGGAGGGGTCAATTCACTTTCACTGAAGTTTCCTATGAAATCATCATCTGAAATGATCACTCACATAGCAATGACACCGCATTTATTTCTCAGTGGAGAGCAGATCTGAGCCTTAATTTGCATCACGTCTGCTGAAGGTTCTTTTAGAAACACAGAGAATCCTTCAAAGCCCTGGGGATGCTGTTTTTTTTACCAACGTTGTGGTTTGACCTTCCCGTGGAAGGACGCACATCTTAGCAGCTCACATTATCATAAGTTTATAAGGCAGAAAGTTAGATTTTTATTTTACTTTAGAAAACTCAGTTGAGCTGAAAGTGCATTTCCTCAAACGTCGAAGCAGACATAGCAGACACATGCACATGCACATAGGTAGGCACAGACCTGTTTTCCTCCCATGGACTCAAACATCTTCTCCAGTTGGACACGGAGCTGCTGGATGTTGTTGAGGAGGATGCATGGCTGTAGGAGTACAGTGAATATCATTACTGCATTATTGTGTTAAAAAACTGGTACGCTACATTTCCTAGAGGCGCTGTGCTGGGACAGCTGCGGGCTTGAGCAAAAACACATTGTAAGACCAATAAACTCCATCAGTTCTGATTCCCTGACACTTCATCTATACAGAGATACAAGGCTTCATACGCAGCAGTCAGCAGGGAAATGAGAGACAAACTACAACGGGCGGAGAAACGTCTGCACTGAATATATCAAGTATTATCGATTCTCAGCTCCACACAAAGTTTACCGGATGACAGACATTAATCACATGGCTTTTTATGGAGGCTGAGGGTAATCCTTCACAGTTTTCAGTCAGTCGCACGTTATCTACATCATCAGCCCCAGCAAAACAACAACTGACAAACATACAACACCCCAAAATTATGACAGTGGTAATGGATAGCACTAATCATAATTATAGACCCCACAGGAGAGTGAGCTGAAAGCAGATAATGACCCATAGTGCCTCTGTAGTAACACGCAATGATTTACAGGCACATCGGTATGAGGGTGATTAGATATTCAAATTCAGAACTAAAACAAATTGAGATGTACCACAGCCTCATGTGTCTAACTCTCTAACCAAAGCATAAAGATCACAGGTTCTCCACTTGGGGTCACTCCAGGTGGTGACACAAGGCAACTTGAAGTTTTCTTAACAGATAGATCAAGTAGTGAGACATTTGTCAATTTATTTATTATTTTTTATGTAAAATATACCTTTAACTCTTAAAGCAAACATAACAAACATTTTAATTGTCTAGTCCAAAAAAACATGTCAAGAATTTTGCAATTGCAATTTTGTAAACATTTGGATCCAGTATTCCATATGTCTTTGTTAGCCACCGTTGTTAGGAATTATTAATCCTGTGCACACACATTTTGTGTCTTCAGAAAGTACTGCTCTGTGGCGCTAGAAGTGGTCTGGCTTGCCTCATGACTTGCAACATTGGGAACCACTGCACTAGCTCCTCATCTGTACTTATACCACCACAGCTCTCCTCTATGTTTGATTGAGTTTGTTGACAACATACAGTCTTGGTAAAAGATTGCGATGGCATGTGTCAAGTATTGTATATGTGACAGGCAATCAAATGACAGATAAGGTTTAATTGAATGTAATCCTGCCACTGCTCATCTGCTTTTGCCTCTCATTCCTTTTCTTTCAGTCATCATCTTCAGTCCTGTCTCTAAACGGATCACTTCACGTTTTCTCTGAGACAACTGTTATAAGACTGTCAACAATGTAAAATAAACGTGTTACCGCTTACACTAACTTTAAAGACCAACATGGATAATTATGCGGCTCACAAGAATCTTTGTTTGGTTAGCCGTCACATTAAAGAATTGTCAGCAAGCCCAGTAAATACCAATGGCTTTGCCTCATCAGCTACGGTCTGTAAAATGAATGATTGCAGCTCTAAGTTAAGAGAACTGCTTAAATCAGGACAGGGCTCAGTTTAGAGAAGCAGGACTGTCTATTTAAACATTTTTCTACATGGTCTCCATGCCAACTGGTACCAACGGTTATCATGGAAACACCATCATCAGACTTAGCACATCTGTATTAAGAAAGAAATATATACTTTGTTTTAAACATTGCAGACTTTGAGTGGGCACTTACCACATTCTCCTTACTCAGATGTAATGGAAAGTCCTTGGATATGATTGCAGCATACTGCAGGAGAACTTTGTTGATAGTCTGTCGGGAGTGAGAGAGACGGTTTTATAATAACTGCTTGTCAGCTCTTCTTTATTGAATATCTGGACCTGAACTTGAAAAACTTAAAGCAGTCACAAGATAATATCAAGTTGATTTCAAATGGAATTAATATACCAAAGAGTCTCGTTAGATCAATGTCAAACTCTTAAAGTGGGAGTTACTACTCCCAGCAGGAGTATTCAGGGCCCAGTGAGGGGCCTTTTCCGAAGATGCTGACCTTTGCAAAGCGGCACATGAAGTGAGCCAGAGCCTGTGGGTTCGGACACTCCAACTTCTTGATAATCTCAAAACTCTGGTTTAGTTGAGTAAACACGTCCACCACCGAACAAGAAAAGAGGGCGTGGTCTGAGGTTTGCTGGAACTGTGGAAAGAAGGACCAGTGTTAGAGACGGCGGACGTGAGAAGGACAAGGATGAAGGGTTGGGGAGAAAGAGGGGAAAGAAAAGAGAGAAAGACAGATGTTTCTGCTGTCTCAGATCTCAAGACCTTTAAGCCCTTCATCATGGTTTTGTAAATAAATATTGCTTTTACTATTCAATTTAAAAGTAAATTGAATACTTTTAAAGTTTGTCACTAATGCTGATGAATGCAAATGCAAAGAAATGTGCTAAGGTGCACCGATTATTTCTGTGCCACATTGCATAATATCTCTCGTGTTTTCTTTCCTTTATACACTTTTTCTTGTCTTGCGATGTCACCCCCCCCCACTCCAATTACTCTGGTAAATCCAGTCTTTGGAGAGAGAGACTAAGAGAGCAGCCTTAAGTGGCTGGGTTGGTTAAATATAAAGATACATTGAGGAATAATTGAATGCTGTACTCACTCCATCTTTCTTGTCCCTCTCCAGTGCTCCATTTAAGAAATCCATGGCGACATCCTCGTTCTCAGCTAGCCACTGAATGACAAATGGCTCGAACCACCTAAAAAAGATAAACTTTCTATCATCGTGTGGTCAAATCACATTTCATCCATCTGTAGAACCACATCAGTGAGAGTCTACTTCATGAGAACACATCAGAGGACAAGGGCTTTTAGTTTTTCAAAAATGATTGAGGAACTATTGTGTTTAAGGGAAATGTGATTTTTGAGCATTGATATCAGGTTTCAGTTTGTGGACTGCAAGGCCCAGACAGAGGACAGCAAAGGACAGGCTGGGCCGGATTATGTGGGTAAGGAAGTACATTTGTTCGTGGAATTGTAATGCTGTTCTGTCTGTTTCACTTTGCCATTTCTTTGTTTAATATAGTGCCTGAGCTTGTCCTCAGAGCAACGGATGTCCCCTAAAACTGCTTTGTACTTACGCTAAGGGCATCTGCTACGGGAGGGCAGGCCAATAAATCGGGTGGGTGTGGCTGCAGAGAACGAGAGGCAGACTGTGTGTGTGCGTGTGTGTGTGTCTGTGTGTGTGTGTGTGGTGTGTCTTTGTATGATGTCTATGCCTCTGGAAAAATCAATCTTGCTAGAGATGGTGTTTGAGTGACAGTGTTGGAGATGGTGAGGGCGAGCCATTAATCTGATTCGTAGACTGACAGGACGGGAGAGAGAGAGAGTTGCGTGCGCTGCTTGCATTACACATTTATAATCCGGTAATTTGTTTTGCAATACGTGATTATGAATTCACTATATCAATTTGTTTCGCTAATGAAAAGCAGTTTATGATCAGTGTGTTTTCCATGCACATAACAATTGTGCCGATTCAGGCTCAAACAGGAACTGAGGTGAGGCCTCTTCACATTTAAATCCCTGACCATTAAAAGATCTTTCTCCTGAGGGCTTGCAAGTAGCAATGACATATTTACTCGAGCTACAGAACAGTCTCATGTGGAGTCGCACAGAGATCTTTCTTTGAGCCACTACGTTTGTACATTTTTAACTCATTGACAGCAAATATTATTTAAGTAAATGAACATTATGATAAATATAACTTGCTAGACTTCATTTTTTAAATTCTGTTTGGAGAGGATGGGCAATAAACATGACCAATAAACATATATCTATCAACCACATCTGGTGTTACAAGCAACCCGTTCATGTATCATTTATATTCCCATTGATTCCCCTTAACCGTGTATCTTTTGTAAATACTAAAAATACATGTGAATACATTTTGTGTGAAAAAGAGAAGACACGTACAGAGAATACTCCGGAGGAACATCCTTGAAAGCCGGCAGTTCACGGACGTACTCATTATGGAACCATTTGACTTTGAAGTGAAGATTCATATATTCCGTACTTTTGCATAGGCGATGCTTATCATGCTCTGTAATGAAAAAAAAAAAAGAAACACACATGTTAGCATGTACAGTATTCATTAACAACACGATTCTTATAAATCATTACAAGTCTCAAACCACAGTGTCACTGGACATACCAAACAGCATAGTAATGTAATAGCAGTTATGGTAAACATTATAGTTTGGGTTATTTTAATCAGTTAGGTAAGTTTGACAATTTTATTAAAAACTAATATTATTTGTGAAATGCCAAATCAGAATAAACATTATCTCCAGGGACTTTACATACAAGGTCTAGACCTTAAAAAAGACATCCCAACATTTCAGACAATGACACAGCACCTGGGCGACTGTTGAGAGAAAAAACTCCCTTATTAACTGGAAGAAACCTCAAGCAGAACCAGACTCAATGTGGGCGGCCATCTGCCTCGAACAGTTGGGGTGAGCAGAGAAAAATGGGGAGGAGAGGGGAGATGGGTGGAAAAGAGAGGAGTCAAGACAGAGAGATGAAGGGGAGAGAGAGACTAGGAACAGTTGTGTACCAATAGGTTTCAGCTTTGGCTGACTAGTTGTAATGAAACATAATGAAAACAATATGATTGATAATTATGGATGCAATGAATTATATTCTTAGTACCTGAGTACTCAGGAATTATATATTTCATTAGGAATAATTCCACAGCATTATTGTGCAGTGGCAGAGTTAAGTTTACCTTCAGTACATCATTCTTTTATTATCATTTATAGCACTTTAATTATTATGGTATCATTTAAGTTGCAGTTGCATGTACCTTTGCCAAAGATTAATTAGTTCCAAGAGGGGGACAGGTATGAAAGTGACAGAGCCTCATGCAACAGGAGACAAAAAGAGAGGTGACTGATAAACCAGAGAGAGTTGGGAAACTGTGGCCGTGTTGGTTTGGACGAAAGAAGAAGAATATAGAGCTGTGCATAAAGAGAAGTTCAAGCCTGTTTGTTACCCACTGTCCAGAAGAGCTGGAGCACCTTACACACTGAGGAAAGCAGGTTAGAGTAACTTGTAATTCAAAACTGCAGCATCAAACATTTGATGTATAAAGTTATCAATTTGTTGCATGCGTTTCTTTTTTGAGAATCTTCCTGCAAAAAATTGGACATGGCACAAGTGTAGAAACCCACAGAGAGCAAAGTGCAAAGTGTTGATGTGCATAAAATGGATCAAGGTAGTTGTGGTCGCTTTAAATCTGACATCTCAACTGACTTATATATAGTATGGAGCTATCAAAGAATGAGAAAAAACCCAGCTTTCAAAAGCCTCCAGCTCTCCTCAAAAGGAAGGAAGCCATTGAATGACTGGGAAAAAACTGAATGGATTAAGACTTTCATGTCGGCTGACATGGCTGCTGAGTCATTCAGTCAAGCTCGCTGTAGACATTTCAAAACAATTAAACATTTCTCTGGGATCTCCCGGAGGAGAAATGGATGGTGATGGTGCAAGAGAGGGAGAGAAGAAAGGAGAGATGAGGGAAAAGAAACAAAAACAACGAAGCAAAAACAGTGGGAGGAATATGAGGTTACAGAGGGAAAAACAAGGGGAGAAAGCGCAATAAGAAGAAAACAATTCTGCTACAGCAAGGCTGAGTAAACTGAATTGTGCAGATGATTCAACGACAACAAGAAGAAGGAGAGAGAGAAGAGATAAGGAAGGATTTTGAAAGTATGGACGATCATGGAGGCTTTTGTTCTGTCATTGAAAAAAAAATTGGGGAGACCGTCATTGCAACACAGATATGGCAGAATATATATCAAAGACAAGTGAGAGAGAGAGAGAACATTGCAAACGAAAGAGACTAGTCTAGTAATAAAATGATAATCGGAAACACATTTTATTTTATTTGCCTGTGTGCACTGTGACAGACTAAATGGAGCTCTTAAGAGGTAACCACAAAGAGCAGAAGAAGCAGGGAAATAGAAGAAGCGTGAGAGATTTCCTTTACATTTGCATCAGGTGTGTTTCTCAATAGTAAATTAGAAATAGACAAACATATTCTCTTGCAGATGGAAACGCATCCAAAGAACATCAAAGAAATGTTTAATTCCGACACGTTGCACCTTAGCTGTCGTGCTTTAATCCTGATAAGACCCTGAGAGCTTACCCCAATGAATAGTGCAACGCCTGCTACACAACGCTCGTCTCAATTCCATATTTCATGTGTTATTAACATACATTATTTACCTTTATTCGTTCAAATGTGAAATTCTATATTTTAATCCTTAGAAAGGAGAAAGTACACTGCAGTTAGTATTTTATTCATACAGAGATTGTACAAGACTTGTATTTTCCCCAAGAAAGCGTGAGGAGCACAAGAGTTTCAAGGGACTTTGGGAAACCCCAGGCATTGGCAAATTGTAAATGTTATTTGGACGGTACTCATATAGGACTTTTGCAGTCTTATCTACAACTCAAAGAGCTTCACAGTACATGTTGCATTAACCCATTCACACACAAATACAGCTCTTCTATACACATCATTCAAACACTGTCAAGGATGGTTCATACCACCAGGCTTCTTCATCTTCCTGACTATGGTGTCGTTGCAGTCTCCTGTACACAGGCGATTGTACAATTCAAGGGGGCTCTCGCAAACTTATCATTTCTGTGGACTAACCTAGTCAGCTGTTCTCGGGGGCCTATCTCAGCTTGGGGCCCCAGACAATTGCCTGCTTTTTCAACCCCGTTGCATTGATGAGGTGTAGTCGCTGTCGTCTTAAAATCACGTTTACTGAACAAAATGTTTCTCCCAAATATTGAGAAATGAAATGCTTCATTCAGAATCCGTAGTGAGAAGACAGGGATATGTGCCAGAGGTTAACAGAGCGCACAGCCCTCCTGAAAGCTTTCATCTTTGAAAAACTCTTCAGTTTAGAAATCACAAAGCTCATATCCTCTCTCTAGAAATCAGAAGCACACAGGGACAGAGTGCGCTTCTTTGCACGCTCTGAATGGAAGCAAAAGGAAATAATTTTCCACTCACTGGTTCCAATGTGATTGTTCGAATAGAGGAGAGACTCAGTGAGAAACGAGGCTGCAGGAAGCAGCATTTCTAAAAACCTTGCGATAGTACACATGTCGTGACAATCCAAATACAGACTGGGACGTCTCTTAATTTTCTAATATGTAATAATTCCTGAGGCAAATGTTCTAGGTGACGGACACTTATTAAACATTCACAGCCTCCCCAAAGTTAATTATAGGCTGTGGAACCTCGATACGATTAATTTATCATTCATTGATGAATTTTACTCCAATGACAGTAATTATTTTCAAAGCCTAGGTGTCAGATTTCTCAAATGGACAATCTTTATTTTTGTGAAGTCAGTCAGTTCATATTTATTCATGCTTTTTATGCAAATATATCCTCCTGTGTCCTCGTTGTGGTGTCAGAGGTCCCACGTGAAGATAAAAAAAGCCTTTCACATTCTGTGCATGGGTGTGAACTGTGTTTGCTTGAATCTGTGCTATTTTTAAGGTGTCACAAAGACCAGGAGCAAGCAGCACTACAATCTGTTATTTTACTGACCTTGAAATCTGCGTTGTCTATTTATGTGACACGTGTGCCGCCCTGTGACTGATGCAAAGGTTTGAAGAGAAGGACAACAATAACGCAACAACACCTGACTGCAAATATCACAAGGGGTTTGAGTTTTTGTAAATCTGGACCTAATGGCCAAGTGTAATTTAATATTAAAATGTGGAATTAATAAAAAAAATCCTCCCAAAGAAGCTATTTGACCATACAATGCAAGTTGTTGTGACTGTAGAAAAACTGACAGACAGGCAAAACCTGCAAAATGCGCATTTCGAATTCATGATTCACAGCATCAGTCATCATGACATGTGTGTAGACTATATGAAGACCGTCCTATTAATTCATCTGGGGTGGCAGGTATGCTAAGCGTTAAATCTGTCACTGGCTGGAAAGAGGGATGTGGGACCAACGCAAGGTTGACTCGCAGTAACCCACCTTCCTGATGCAAGTGTTGCAAACTACACATGTACTGTAGATGCCAGACTATGGATACACTGAACACAGTTAACGCAACCATTTAAAAAAATCACTGTAAATCGCTGGTTTTAACATCTTTAAAAAAAAAAAAAAAATTACTTGGCCGGTCTTTCAACGCAGATAAAAGCTGATTTATATTCAGCTTTGGATGCTTATATTGAAACGGACAGATACTCCTGTTTTTGCATTCATTTCGTCCGTATTTGTGCACGTCATCTGAAAGCTTATGGATATGGACAAAGCAGACAAATCGTGGGGTGTGGCGTAGCTAACAGGTCAAGGTCAGAGGACTTGGCAGAATCTTTTGAGTGGAGGATTTGCGAGTTGGAAAGAACCTACAGGCTGGGCACAGGCAAAGTAACATCATACTTACCACATGAAAGCATGTGGGCAAAGATGGTGACATTGTTTGATTTCGTTTAAAAAGTCAGCATAAATTAGCTTTAATGGGTATTTTGTGTTTATACAATCATGCAAATGGATTGATGCAGTGCTCATTTGCACATCCCCACTCTCTACCTCCTGGTTAACAACAGGATGTGTGGAGAGGCCAGTCATGGTCTCTCCTCTACATCCTGAGAGACACTTTGATTATAGGCTACTGTGATTGGCAGAGCTGTTTCATAGATAATGAAACTAGCTGAAAAGACAATGATTAATCACCATGCTTATCCTATTCAAATTCCAATGAGTCCGTGCACATATGTTACCCAAACATATTAAAAGCGTACATAATGAAGCGTTGCAATCAGGCTGTTAAGATAGGGCCCTTGTGTGTGTATGCATGCATGTGTGTGCTTGTGTGTGCCTTTGTTCCCCGCTGGTGGTAAACAGTGTGGGCTGTCCAGAGGGAGGAGTAGGCTCCAGGTCCCTGGTGGGGATGTCATCCTGTCTGACTCAGCCCACAGGGACAGTCAAAACTCACTCGCTGCCTCATTGATTTAAATGCCGTGGATATGATGATGAAGTGCGGCGGTTCACCACAGCTTTCCCATCCTCCAGTTACCATTCGGTAAACATATCTATAGGAGCGTGTGGTTGGACTGATTCGTTTGAAGCAGAACACTCGGAGGACCAGAGTGGTATCAGCCAATGTCTGTATGGTTTCCGCTGCGTCCTTCATCTTGGCACACGACCCAGTTCTGTCAGAGGGCTTCCTAAGCTGTAACACAAGACCTACTGACACAGCTCTACTTTAACACCACAGTCCCACTGAGACACTAACTACACATTAAGCATTAGGATATACCCACATTAGTGACTCACTAATAATTGTCCATTCTTGATCACTGTATATCACAACAAAATATATGTTCATCAGTTTATAAATTCATTTACTTTCCTATTTTTCTATATTTAATACACTAGAGTAACACATAATGCATGGAATTCCTGAAGAACAGGGACTTATTGGACCCTGAAGTTGGATCTCTGCATTGAAAGATGGAGAGAATTGATTCAGGATTTATGAGATCTGTGTAGGAATTGAATGCACCTCCTACAAAGCTTGAACAGGACTTCAATGCTCTATAGATTCCATCAGTGTAAAAGCCAGGAGTTGTTAGCTGAGGAGCAGAGAGATCAGAGATAAGTGTAAAGGGCCACACTGAACATCTGAAGGGAGGGCATTAGAGACAAACAGTTGGAGCTTGTTAAAAATCGCAGTGCAACACAGAACCTATAGCGATGCCTCAGTCCCATAAACAACATCTTTCAGTGGAAAAACAAAACTCCCCCTGCTGAGGTAAATTAATTGAAATACAATTAAAATATTCTGCGGAGTGAAGCTGTTCCAACAGACTGAAGATGAGTTAATGCGCTGCTGGAGCACTGGATCTTTAATGACATGCCCCAGAGACCACGGCCATTAAACAGCTATACATTGCATATACAGCGTGTACTGTATCTAAGTTACATTTGTTTTTCACCACTTAATCTGGTATTCTTTGTTTCCAAAACTAAGCAATATTATGAATATTAACCCTTTATCTATGTACTGTTTAGAATTTAAAAGGGAAATGTTTTTTACATTTGCTTCTGAAAAACAAAAAATAAAGAAAACATGACACCCTGTCAATAATTGGAACAAAGAAAATGGTGATAATTATTGTATTTGATCATTGTTATGTTAAACCTGATCTCACAACCAGAGTTCCATTGTTGGTCACAGTGACTAAGTGAATGAGAAAATGAGTTCAGCTTCAGCCATCTTCATTCAATCCCTCTTACATCCTCCTCCTTTTCTCTGTCTTCTCTTTTTGTGTCCTCCCTCCCTCCCTTTCTCCCTCCCTCCCTCCTTCTGTGTCTCTCTCTCTCTCACACATTTAGAGATCCACACAGAGATGCTAAAATTAGCAGCATCCATTTCTGCACCAGCACAGGCCCCGAAAGCCTCAGAGCAGGAAGCAGAGGAAGCATCAAAGAATTCATTAAGTAATGCGCATACACGCACACGCACACACACACACACACACACACAAACACACACCAATTCCTCTTCTATTCTCATTCATTCTCTCTTACATACTTGCACAACTGAATGCTTGTGCAAATGTGTAGTTGCATACATGGGCTGACATACACAAATACATACACACACACACACTCACACACACACACACACACACACTAATGGAGAGACACAGACCAACAAAGCAGGCCATTCTAGCCCGCCTCCTTCAGGGTGTCTCTGTCAGCCGCCCTGCCACTTCTCTGTGGCTCCTTATGTAAACAGGTCAGTCTGAACACAAGCACAACCTGGACCTGGAAAACTGAGAAACTCCTTCCATCTACAGCCTCATTATGCACATATGACGGAAAGTCAATATGCACACTGCTGGACTCATGTGTGTACAGAATACATACATTACAAATGTGGCAAGGTCTATTGTAATGTATGTATACCGAACATTTGTATAGTTGCCATTTGTGCATTTGTTTCAGCTGTCTTTGCTAATCATCACACAAACACACACACACACACACACACACACACACACACACACACACACACACACACACATACTAATTAGGGATGTCAATATCAAAACTTCAGGAGTCGATACCCATACAATGAAACTTCCAGGTTTCTCAATACCCAATTTGATTAGATGGCAAAATAAAAACCTAACCAATACATGTCACACTCCTTTAAACAATATTTGAATAAACGAAAAACAACGGTGGCTATGTAGTAGCCTTCAAGTAATAAAGAAAAGAAAAGACTATGAATATAAAACAGTGGCATGTAGGAAAATTATGATATTTCAGTTATCAGGTAAAGCTTAATGAGAGCAATGTACTCACACACACACAAACACACACACACACCTATATACTCGAGTGCAAGGGTACCCCCCCCCCCCCCAGGACATGTGACATGCTAAAGGCCAATTCATGTTTCTGCGTCAGAGCTATACAGAGGTATATACGTAGCCTCCGCATGTAGCCAGGGCTGAGCATTCATGGTTTCTAGAGCTTCTATGCTGGTGTTGGCTGTCTTCTGGTTTCTGGTCCGCTTATTTACAAATTCCCTGTTGTCTCTGTTTACTTCAGAAGAATGGCGAGTGTCACTCAGCGGATCGTGTTGGGGCTGATGGACGATGAAGAGCGATTGCTTTTTCTTAAAGGACTGCGACGAAGAAAAGAAAGACGTGGTCTGTGTTAATATCTGATAATATATAGGTTGAGACACTGGTCACATATGTGACAGTCCTGGTTTTGGCTGACCACTTTATCCAAACCAACCTTCTGCCTATGTGGACTTCCCATCACCTGACTACCTCCTGACGAGTGCGGCTGCCAGAGGTCGCCTAAGAGCAGAACGCGACTACAGCTCAGAGTGAACTGTTGAAGGTGATGCACACATCACCTATGGGCTCTTCTTTTTGTCTTTTACAAGAAGAGGAAAGTCTCTAAGTTTCAACTCACCCCCTCTGTTTTTCATGTTGTTTTACAATCTATCTAGTAAAGCATATTATTTTTTGATTTATGTTCGCACCACAGCATTATGTGGTTTATGAGCTGTCAAACTCAACAATGCAGCTACCATCATGATTCATATATACACACCTACAAACACAGAGGCACAGTTCCTCTCTCTTTCTCTTGATTTACTGCGTGTATACAGTGCAAAGACAAATTATCTCACTGTAGTAGAATGAAACTACTCTGTTTAGCTAAACAGCAAAGAAACCTAGAGAATAATAAATTGGATGTGGCGGAGTGTAGTTCTGTTTAGGTTAAGCTGAGTTGCCTGTGGTAGAAAAAAAGGAATTTAAATTTAAATTTAAAAGAAAATTATTTCATTTATGCTATTTTATTGCCAGTTGGAAATTACCATTGTAATTCCCTGAAGGTCCTGAGATCTGCTCTTTCACACATGGTGCACGAGACATGAAGATACATATATGTTGCAGCTGAAGCTCAACGCTCAAAGTAAATATGGCACAACTTTCCAACTCTGGCTTTAAACACGTTTCGGGGTATTCACTTTAGTATCAGAGAAGTTCTTTACAGTTTGCTCATTCAAGTTAATTTAAATGTTTCTCCCTTTAGGGCACAGCAAGGCAATGAGGTTACAACTAGCATTATCCTATTTATGACCGAAAGAAGGGAGAGTCTGCGAATAACTTGATTACACCACCAGTGTCATGCAGAGGCTGCTGATAGCTTTGACTGCTGCTTCATTAGTTTTCAGTTAATACACCACAATGACATAACTAGAATGTGTTGAATGTAAAAATCACACAAATTGAATTGAAAAGGGAAAAAAAAAGAAGATCTGATTTCATTTAAATCTCAGCTCACATAATCCAGAAATTCTACTTTAAGGTTGCTCATTACCTCACTGCAGAAATGCAAATCCACACCTAGGAACCTACACCTGTCTCTTTAAAATCTGATGCATGGGCCCGTTTTTTATCTTTAATACTCACTATGCATTTTGTAGATATCTCTGGCCAGAAGCAGATCACATTATACACTATCGCACATTAAATCCTATTGCATGCACAGAATCTATACGCTCTGTATATGCACCCGGTGAGTTTATCAAGATGCGGGAGCTTGCAGTGTCTCCACTTGGCACCTGGTTACCATAGCAACTCAAGATGATTTGGTATGGGGAGAGCAGTGGAAATGTTCCCGGTAAATGAGGATAAATCACCAATAATATTACAGTGTGCGGTCTAGAGCTGCTCTATATGAAATGTGCCCTGAGATAACTGCTGCTCTGACCTGTTGCTTTATAAATAAAATGGACCACACCAATAAGCTCTGCCTTTTCTCTCACTCACAGTGGAATAAAACATTTTCATCTCTGACCTCAGGCTAATTGCACAGCTTCTCCTGCAGCACCATCTCCACCTCTTCTGTCATCATTAAAGTAGTGAATCTCACAGCCATCATTCAACATGGATGTGGTTCACAGGATGAACATGGGACGAGGAAAGATTCATATGAAAAGATTGCAATAGTTTGAACGCTATAGTGGGGAGATGATAACAGATAGGAGCGTAACATACTGTGGAATATGTGGTTGAAAATATTTGATCAGATTTCCAAAAATTGTGTTGGGAATGGTAATCTTCTTCACCCTAGGGCCACTGCTACTCCCCCACCGGTGCCCTATATGCCCCTGAGAGATAAACCTATCATGTATCCCCCCCTGGGAGGCAGCAGGTCAGGAAATAATGACCGAGCACATTGATGAGATTCAGCGAGGAATTGTCTGTGACAACCCAATGTAGTCCTGGAACACAAGGAAAGCCTGTATCCAAGAACTGCCGCAGCGGCTTTGGATTCAGTCAATGTCTCTGCCTCGCAAGAGTTGGCGATGAGCTTATTTCTTTCTTTCTGTGTTTGCTTCTTTTGTCTGGTCTAGTAGATGGGGCAATGACTTATTGATGAGCAACATGTTTTCCTCAAGGTTATCAAGAAGTAACAACGATATGTAATGGTAGCAGCAATGTTCCTGTGAGAGTGTGTGTTTTAGCCCAGAAATGTTTGTGTTCATCACAAATGACCTGATTCGACCTCCTCTCTGCTCTCACGTCATTTCCTCCCATGATCCAAGGTTTGAGATCAACTCAAGCTTACCCTAACGATTTTTTGATTAAGCTTCGAATGTCCTGGATTACTGAGCTACACTGTGGGTCGACCAGTGCTAGTGGTTCATTTTTGACAGAAGTAACAATATTTCGCACAATATGGGACATTTACTCAAAAAATGTCAATATAAATCGTATTTCTTCTGTTTTCTGACATCCTACCTTTTCCACTTTTTTGGTAAACTTGAGAATAGTGTATGAATGTCATGTTGCATGATTTCTGCATATTAAAGCTCAATAAGCCTCACAGCTGTTTAGACACATGATGATGAGTAAAAGTTCATAGCAAACATTCAAACAAAATCATGACCCCGGGTTCTCCCTTGCTGTACACATCCACACAAGCATGCGCGTACACACACACGCACGCACAAGCACGCACACACACAGCCCTTTTTCATTCATCCACAACCCCATTACCATTAATCCCCTTATGCATTGCACCTCCCGGACATGTATCCTGTTATCCTGTGGGATTTGATCCAGGAGCCTCCAACCTAAAGAAGGATAGTTCAATAACCGTCTGAAGGCTTGTTCTGCCTTCTGGGAGGTGAGATGGAGAAAGAGGGGGTGGGGACTGAAGTAAAAAACCACATTCAATGTGCTAGAAGAGCAGATCTGGGATTTACTGCTTGATCACTGCATGTCTCTGCTGTCTTTGAAAAAATACTAGAGTGCCTTGTGTTGACACTTTCTATTTGAATCTATTGAAGATTACACTACCACTGAATGTAACTTACACTTTGGACATGTATTCTACTGGATCAGGCATCACATGACTGCTATGCTGATTTACACAGTATTTATTGGTAGTGGAGGTATTGACTATTTTGGTCCATGTTAGAAAAACAGATCATAGGTCCCTCCCTTCCAAAGGTGCCATGTTTTCTTTTCAATGTCTTTTTTCAACCAGATATGTTTCTGTCAATTGCATTTTACATTTACACAGGAATATATTTATGTCAACGAGGACCATTACATACTGTGTTTATATGAGAGACACAACAGTGACTCTCATAATACTTGGTAAAACATACTTGCAATACATGGGTACCAAAATACAAAAACGCACACACGTACACCTAAACACACAAAGCTAAGCAACATCTACTTCTTATTGTGTCATTGACTTGTGAATTGTTTATCTTGACGGAGAGGAACAGGGAAACGTAAGAGTTTCTCTATCGTGATCAATAGAGTGAAATCAGGGAAGTGTAATCTCGATAGGCAGTGGAGCTGACCACAGCCAGACGCAGCCGATAAACGACACTGTGACACCGGCCGATAAACAGGGCTCAGATACACAGAGGCACAACGCACTAACACGTCCAACGTGCCCCACTGATGCTGCATTGGAGGGCGAGAGCACCAGATTAGAATGTAGTTCACCTTCTTGTAAAGGGATGACCGTTATTTCTTTGTCATCAATCATTCAATCAATTAATCAATAAATCAACCAATATATCATTTATATTCAGCTCTCATTCACAACACAGCCTCATGCAGGAGATAGAGGCGTTTGACCGGCGGCATCACTGACCTTCCATTGCATACTTCATATCCTGGGCGAAGAGGTTCCACGTCATCTCGGCGCTGATCTTGCCCACGCTCATCTCCTGTGGAAACCTGGTGGAAGTGGAAGGGATTCCAATCAGACTCATTTCTGTACAATGATACGCTCGACTGGGTGGTCTGATGGCTCGGCCCAGGCCAGAAATATCCTAACAAACGATTTAACAGATGTGCGAAAAGACACGCTCCGTGAATCTCATAATCTAATAATCCCACCCGGCATTTCCGAACCTGGCTGAATTGGGGTGGACTGGGGGACCTGGCATAAAGATGAGAAACGGTGCAGGAGGAATTGACACAGTGAAGGAAGGGGTCGGAGGGCGGCAACCTATTTGGTAAGTAATCTGCTATTTTGAATGCCTATGGATTTTCAGTCAAAGCTTGAATGGGAGATGTCAGTGGTTTAATTATCAGTGTCTTCAGACAGTGATGGGAGGACGCTTATGGATGACTTGACCGTGTGCTGAGGAAGTTCAATCTATCACGAAATGTTTGACTTCTCCCGGCGACCGCCTTATTTTCCAACAACGAACCCATTTGTCTGCCGTTATATATTGAGGGCAGCAATCACCTGCTCAGCGACGGCCCTCCCGCAGACACCACTGACCACACACACACGTACTGCACACACAAACACTTTCCTCTACCAACCCCCAACTGTGATGCATTATTAAGAGGAGCAAGGGAACAAACACTGAGACAAGAGGGTGGATTTATGCTCCCAGTGAATCCTGCAGGAAAGAGAAAAGTCTCCCGGACCAATAGTTAAGAATCAGAATCTCTCCACCTCCGTTCGGTCTCAGTCTCGCACGCCCACATGCAGTAGGCTGAGGCAGACAATCAAAACCCTTCTTAGCAAAAAATCTATGTAGCATCTGCAGCTGCTGTGCATGCCATGTAGATGGTTTTAAATATATTTCATTTGGATAAGATAAATTATGTTTTGTGGTTTACAATTTACTGGTATTTCTGGAAATAATCTCTAAAGCTTCTTATCCTCTACACTTTTAAAAACAACAGCGGCATCCAATTTTACATTTCCATTTAAATAATGAATTCTGTTGATCAGTCTTTTGCCTTGAATATCTCCAGGCTAGATTCCTATGTAACCATTCGCATTACAGAGCAATAGACTAACATGTTTTTCCTCTCTGGCAGCAGCTCCCGTTATTTAAAAAAGGCACCAATTCAAATCGTAGGTTTATCCTGGAAAAGCATCAACGTTTCTGACACTCTGGACAAGGGAATGTGGAGGAAATGGACATGAATATTGCAAATCTAGCATTAGACAGTGTAGGAGAGGGAGCTCAGGGCATAAACAAGTCTTAATAAGCATCATAAATCAGCAAGAGAAGGAAGAAAAGAAAAACAAGAAGGGAATGTGAAAGTGTGAGAGGGTGTGTGTGTGCACGAGTGAAGCGGAAAGGAAAATAAGCTTCATTTTATTTCTTCTAAGGCGAGCTGCATTTTCTCTACGTTGTATCATTTATTTGATTCTATCAACTAAATCATCTGAAGGACACAAACTCAAATGCTTTGCACCTTTCTCAGCTCCACATCGCTACCAGCCCCCTGTCCCTGTTTCTTTTTTCTCAGACAAATCTGTCATCTGTTATGTAATTCAGCTACACCGAGTTCCCCTTTCATCCATTCATACTCAGGCTCAGCACACAAAGTGATGTGATGCTCTGGCTGCCTCACAATTCCTATGCACAACACTGAACTCCTCATGTGTCTACAACAAATACAATAGTTTCTAATTAATAGGAGCTCAATTGTTTCCACCATAATTTTTGTTGAATAATAAAGCCCAAATTGACCTTAAAGAATAGGCTAATTAAATGAATAAATGCATTGACAACAACAAAAACATTAAGTAAATAAATAAAGACTTAAATAAATGTTTAATCAACATGAGGATTTTGTAGAGACGATACTTACAATCTGCTTGTTATCTACTATGTTTAATTTCAAAACACACATTTTGAGCATTAAACAATGTAAGAGTATAAAATTACAAATTAAAGTTAGAAAATATTTTTAAGTTCAAACAATGTTCAACTATGTATGAGTAGAGATATCACTTTACCATAGAAATTGGCCTAACAACCCGCTGTGTGCCGTTTTATGTATTTAATCAAACTCTTTGTAAACAGCATGTATAGTTCAGTAAAGAGGAACATACTGGTTTATGACTGGGGTGTAGGCCGTCCGGTCCTCGTCGATAACAGACACCATGAGAGTGATGAGTTTTGGCCAGAAGTCCAGGTTCTTTATCGATGGACCCTGCTCCTCTCGGGGAATGTCTTGCTTCCGGCTCTGTGGGGGAGGAGTGAAGTAAGAAGGTGAGAGATCTGCTTTAGTTTTCAGTTTCAGAAAGGGAAACTGAAAAGTTGTCTGGGATCAGAGAGAGAAAGTCAAAGGTGGCTGTTGCACAAACAGACTCATAAGTGCATTTGGCCGTTATTTATTGCATTGAAGATTCTTATCACGCATAAGTGCAGTTTTCTACTGCACTTGCACCTCATATAAAATTTTATTATGGATGACTTTCCTTAAAAAAAAAAGGACAAAAGTAATTTAACTAAATCCTCTCTCATGACCTAAGATGTGTGTGACAGTGCATTTCCTGCAGGGACCTGTTGAGATAGCTATGTTTCTCTGTATCTTGTGACTATATTTTACCTATATCCTGTGAATAAATATTAGCTGTATAATCTATATAATCAATAATGCTTATGCTACAACTGTTTCTTTTCTTGGAATGATGTCTATCCTTTTGACTCAGACGCAGGGTTTGCACAAGAAGCACAGGTTCTCAGGAAAGAGAGAGGTCATGCCAGAATTAATACAAAGAGGTGTTTCATGAAACGTGGTGAGAAAAAGATATGAAATCCTCCTCGGTGTCTAATCTGTGTCTCTCCGATGTAGCAGGCTCCCTATTGGCCAAGGCCACAGTAGTGGGACACCTGTTCAGTTGAAAGTGATGTGCTTGCAAAAAACTGCACTTTGAGAAAACAGTTTACATCTGGCCAATAACTGAATTCCCTCAAAGAAAAAGAACCTCCTCTGTGTTGCCCCCTGTGTCTTTATAGATACTGTGGACTTAGGATGTGTGTGAGCTTCTTCTCGACATGATCGAGTAAACCTAGTGACGTGTCCGGCAGAACCCCAGAGACTCTCAGTAAGTATTGTTCTTATGCAATAAACTTGTTACTTTGAAACTTTTGAACACTGAATTTGTCTAATCATTGCCTTTCCCACTTGAACCTCGAATCAACGAACACGACGCTGTCCGGTCCGGACGGAACCGGGCTCGACAGACCCTGCCCTCTGACAGGGATTTGTCTTTCTTTGCTGTAATCAGGACGTCTCTGGGCTGTGACCTTTGTGTGTGCAGTCAGCCAATAACAGCACAAAGAGCATAAGCGCGGAAAGCTGTAAAAAAGTGGTGATCAGTTTACATTGCTGTGTCCATCTCTCTGCTCGGCTGGCTGTTTGGGTCATGGATGTATAAAATGGTGCAGGTCTGTCTGCCTGTCTGGTACAGGGCGGGGCTCAGCCACAGACACGCACACAGATTATCATTTCCAGAGTTACATGTCTTTGAACTGTGGGAGGAAGTCAGAGTACCTGCACATGGGATGTGTATCCTCTTTCTGTGACACAACAGTACTAATCACTGCCCCACTGTGTTACCCTGGCGTTGAATGCTACATAGTACAACCTCAAATTGAACTGAAAAGGTAGTAGCGGGGGAGGTTCCACTTGGGGCGGATGTTCACAGTGTGAAGATAAGGCAATGTGATATTCAAGTGAAGAAGGCAGACTTCATTTGAGACCACAACTAGATTTTAAACTTTATTATATCAAAGAATCTCAAGTTAAATGCCAGTTAGGGTGAGCATTTTCTCACTGACAGCCTTTCAATGTTTTTATTTTCTGTGGTTGCCAAATATAGCATATGTCGCTGTTAGAGGTGAAGAGTGGCTTTTATTGTGAAGCTGTCACAAGAAATGCAGTGTATCTGACCTGCCTGGAACGAAATTTTGATGAGACCAGCCTGACCCGGCGTTACTCACAATTAAGTCGATTTCATACGTATTTTTGCGGATGTTCTTTAGTAACATTTCAAACGAAATTTTGATGAGACCAGCCTGATCTGACAAGATGAGGCCATTTTCTGCAGTTTTGTGACACTGGGTTCATCATAATATACGGTTGAAAGTATAATGTGACATGAAAGACCTGCATCAAGTGAGAATAAGATCATGGTTTCTCATAGCATGGTGGAAAAGGCAGATTATTAACTGTCCTCTTAATTCAAATATCATGAGTTGATTTGGTTGCACTGGAAACAGATGGACTCAATGTTCTCCTGTTGTTTTCAAACCTAAACAAGTTGTCACTAGTAATGACGAGTGTTGTAAAATCAGTTAGCACTGAAACCCTAAGTATTTTAAAAAAAATTATTACTCTTCAGTAATCTGTCTATGAAGAGTGTTGCAGAAAATCCTTGTTCCAGCCCCGGGGTGAGAGGTGTCGACTCTAAAACCACTTACTGACTCAACCATCTGTTCACCCCACACTGGGTGCGACCACACTGATCTGTAGTCAGCAAGTAACTGTCAGGGCCTTTCACTCTGCCACACACACAGAAAGTGAGTGAGTGTAGATACTGTTAAGAACTCGGTCATTCTGACAGCTCTGTATCATAAGCAGACACGATTTTTCACAAACACACCCACGCTTATGCACACTGACAGCAGCAAATACAAACTATGACTGCAGGGCCTCCCTCCCAAAAGGAGGCTATAACACACAGTTTTCTCATTTCGGTATGTAATCCCGACTGGAGCGAAATGTAGTTCAGATTAATAGAAAACTGTGTTAAAAATGAAACATGCTCCAATGAGTTAGGTTGAATTATTTAACAACCTTCAGCGTATTGACTGTGGTGCGGCAGACAGAGGACACATTGTTGGGGGATCTGGGGAAATGAAACTGCAACATGAATCAATTTATTCTCAGGACAATCTTTAGAGTCTAATCAATCCCTACAATAATCAACTTGTGTCTGGTGATGTCGCTGCTGGGTCGGTGTATATATTTAGTAATGCAGAGCATGTAATGCTGCTGCATGTCTTACTGACGTTGCAGCAGATGAGGCGGCTGACTTTAATCTCATAGGAACAAGGAACCCAGAGACGGATTACATCTGATTCAGTGACAGCTGATCATGTCGACCCACGGATAAAAGATGCAGAAGTGTACGAAGTTGTGTGCCTTGGTCAAATAAATAGATTAATACGCTTCTAAGAAATGGTTTCTTCTAATTGGGTCGAAATCTCATATAATCACATGAAATATATTTGTGAATTTCTAATTTGTGTTTTAGGGGATGTTTTCTGTGTTGTAATACATGAAAGATGAGCTGCTTTCCAATAGGAAGGCGACAGGGAGGTGGTCTGAGCTTCATTTTAAGCATAAATCGAAGAAGGTGTTTAAGATGGACACATGTGTTCAAAAGAAGGGTAAATTATCTGAACATAATGTGCATCCAGCTGAAGAAGGGCTGACAAGTCAATTTACAATCTGAAACTCCTCATCTGGCAGATGTGACAGAAACTGCGCAACATCTTAGGATGACAACCTGTTGCCTTGACTTTCTGACTACGTCTTTTGTTTTATGTAATATGATCAAAATATATGTATATATATATATATATATATATATATATATATATATATTATATCCAGTCATGCAATAAAGCCCTCCAAAGTTATATAATATTGTTGATCAAAAATGCAAGTATGTTTTGTGTCCTGTCTATTTGGAAATTGGAAACATGTTTTTAATCTTAAAATTTTAAAGTTGATTTGCCTAAATGCAGTTTAAGTGTCTTCTTGTTTTTTGGTTTATGGTTTTATTTATTCAGTGCTTCTGTGAAACACTTGACTCGCCTTGTTTTTATTGCTTTTTGAATGTTATTTTAATTGAATTTCCAATTTTCTCCATATTTGTAACTGAACTTTGATTTTCCTTTTGACTACGCTGCGTGTACAAATAAACTTGCCTTGCTTTTCTCAGAGTGATCATCAATCAAGAGAAGAAAGAAAGACATATTTGCTTGGTACATTAATCACGAAGTTCATTATACTGAGAGATTAACAAGTGATTACCACTGAAAAGAAATTAGCAATTTATGAGTTTAGATCAAAGATAGAGAAGAAACAGGCCTTCAATACATTGTGGCAACTAACTCAGAGTTTATGAAATTAGAATGGTGATGCCTACTTCAAAGGGAAAAGCCTGGGATTAGAATCCTGGGCCATGTGGGGTGGGGTATGCAGCAAGGTAAAGCTGTGTTAAATTGGACACATGAATAATAAAACAAATGTCTCAGCAGGAGGTCGGTCAGCTAAGCAAAACCTGTCTGTGCGTGTAGCTCTGTGCGTGTGTGTGTGTGCATAACTGTACGCATGTATGAAGGACACTGAAGGTTGTGTCCAGCCACACTCAACTGGATGCAGTAGAGTCCCTTTGCTTATCTGTATTCACCGCAGGTAGGTGTAAACACATTTTTAAGGTGATTACGAAGCCTGCTGTCTTGTTACATTCAACAACCCACCCATGGGCTAGTTGCATCGGGAGCTGAAAACTGTGCTGAGCTGAGAGTGCAGTGTACTTCTGCTCCTTGGAACAAAGGGATGGGGGGGACCAACAGAAATATGCATGCAGCACATCTCTCCTCTGGAGGGTAGCTGGTGGTTTATGTTTATTGTTTGGCACTTTCAGGCCCTGTGTGGGAGAAATCGGCATTAGCATACGACTGGCTCTTCATCAATTTTCACAATGTGACAGAAACATAGTCACTGATGGAAGGTTGTTCTCTGAGAATGTGACCAATTCCCCAAAGAGAGAGAGCTGTGGGTAGAAAAGAGGCTGCTGCGATGGAATATCGGGTGTGGTGAAGATCGGTTGTACGTTGTACACATGTATGGAAAATAGACTTAAAGACACATAGCTCTGAAAACAAACAGCTTCTTCAAACGCAGCTAAATCCACCACATGGGTATTGCTGGCGAATATGAGATAATGTCGGTGAGAGAGACACTTAACAAATCAATTGGAATCGCTTGCTCACAACAAGTGCAGTTGACTCCTCACTCCTCTGTGGCTCTCTCACAAACAGGCGTAGTGGATTCCTGCATCTGTGCCCCTGCCAGCGATCACAAACCTCCCTCTTCAAACCAGATTGCTTCAACTTATGCATTCATATTTACATAATGTATCAGCAAGTGTGCATATATATATATATAAATATATGTGCATTTTCTCATCGGTGCAAGTGGATTATTTCTATCCAGCGCACCATCTTCGCTCCACATTCCTTCACACTGGATGAGCCAGGAGAAAATGATCGTCGTTTTTCTCTTCTGCCCTTTCCCCATGATGCGTTTGACCTCTTTCCATTTCTGCTTCTTCTTACAGTTCAAAATCCCCTCTCTCCTGCTGGGATTTAAGAAACCGTTAAGCCACATTTCCCCCCTGCCCAACCCCCTCTCTTTTCAGTCATTTTATGCCAGAAGCAGTAGAGAGCTGTGTTGTCATGTTATGCAAGATGCCTCGCTGTGGCTGGGAGATTTCACCGCCCGCCTGGCCACCGTGTCAGCTGCGCTGTCACTGCACTCATTATTTGCAACCGGAGAATTGGGGTCTGGAATGGGTTCTATCCTCTGAGTCAAAGGCTACCTAGTGTACGTGAACGTAATAATTTAAAGCCACAGTGAGGTTTGCTTTGGGTTGATGCTGACGTCTTTTTCTTCTGCCTCGGAGGGAAAACTGATGGAGAGGCTGTCTACTGTGAAACTGTGGTGGAAAAAAAGATGTAATTAGTGAACGTGTCTATCTTTGCGGTTTGGTAATTTCTTACAACGCCTCAGGCTGTTTAAAGACAGGAAGCCTATTATTCAGCTTTTGAGTGGATTACACCCAATTACAACCTTAAGATGTTGGGCTCTATTTCACAGATCCAAGCACATGGTTCACCTAAATTTAGTGCATTTAGTGCAAGTCCGTGTTTGCCTGTTACTTAGAAAAACTATTCCTATTTGGATAAGTGTGTGTCCCTAAAATAATTTCAGATCGAATTCAGGTATAATCGTTTCAGGTTTGTGTGGGTCAATCGCTGCCTGAAGATAGCAATTTAGCAACAATGGACCAAACCACAGCTCATTTTAGAGGGAGAGTTGTCCGACATCTAAAAATTCACTCATTATCTACTCAGCACTATGTGTTGTTCTGGATTTGATCATAAAATATCTCCTCCTGAATGATCGTAACTTTTGCAATTTGCAAGACATCTTTTATTATTATTTATTAACAAATGATGATCGAGAAATTCATAAAGATAATTGGCTTCATTGTGGATGGCCTCTTTCCTCTCCCTTTTCTTCTCTACAGATATACTCCACACCAATGGGCGTGGTAAGCACATGAGAATAAAAGTGTGAGAAAGCTTTTCAATGACTGGATAACCAAAGATGTAAACAATTAGTAAAACTGATTCAATAGCAACAAAATATAACCTTATAAAGTGGCCAGCTTGACTTAATGAGAAGTTGGTTATTTGGACGGCATGCAGAGCTTAAGCCTATGGATGGGTGCAAGTGCTTTAACTTTTTAACCACATGGGGGGGTGGACAGGAACATGACAACTTAATTAATGTCGAAACGGCGGCTACGATTTAAGAAAGGGTCTATTATCTTCTGTGGTGTGGAGCATATTCTCATAAGGGAGTAAACCACAAGATAATTAGGTGGAGCTGCCTGTTGCCTGATTATGTTCGGCTGAAGCATGTAAACTATCACATGGAAATCCTCATGTGTTGAAATGAGCAAACTATTACTGAGGGCTGAGTAATACTTCCTCGAATATAATATCATTTGCTGTAACTTCTCAATTGGAGAAAGTGCACTAGGTAAGTTCTGCCTAACGTTTGACTGATTTATCTTTTCACCATGGAGTCTCTCACTTTCTCTGAAGGCTGAAGTCCTTCATGCAAAGTCTGCAACATTTTCATTGTCGGGGGAAACGTCAGCCATGATATATAGCCTATTGATTTCCAGTCATGCTGTATTGAATATATCTTTTCTCGGAACAGTCGCACATCAATACAAAGCACACTAAAGCTAAAAGGGAATGTGTGATGTGAGCTTTCTGAAAGGATAAAGGTCATACTATATTAACACATGAGGTGAGAAAGGGAATAACAGCTTTTGGCACCTATCACAAATTGTAAAAAAGTTTTTTTCACTTTGAGTTGCTGGATAAAAGTAGAGTGGCCCTGAACTAATAACTGCGTTCAGTATGAAATACTTTTCAGAACAACTTGAAAAAAAAAACAGAATGAATTCATGCTCATCATCAAGTAAATTGAAACTACATTTAACATCTGTTACCTAGTCTGAAGATTCCGATTTTTACAGCCATGCGTCTGGACTGTGTGATAGAAGGATCAAGTTTGCGAGGTGTGACACCAGAACCATGCAGGAGGCCTCATTTAGATTAAAAATGCTCCCACAAATTATTTTATCAGGTAAGTAAAATGTTTTGAAAAAGGCTCTTGTTCTCTCGTCATAGAAAAAATGCACTTAGACGTCAACTGACAGATGATGTAACTGCCCAAGTAATACATATATATAACAAATAAATAAATTATGAAAAAAAAGTGAGGAAAAAATTAATAATATATGCTCTTGTCCAGCACCCAGTGTTCGTCAGGTTAGGAAGCATATGCCTTTATATACTTGATTAAACCATAACACAACAACATCATACCTCCTCCAGCCTAACTTGCATACAATATGTTTCTCTGAATGTGTCTGTGAATACTTAAACTAGACATTATGGTTTCGATATACAGAACAAATTGAAACCAAGTAAGTAATTATTCATAGGATTTCACTTTTGTGAGATGTTAGTTAGCTGAGTTTGTCACGCTGGCACGTGTGAGACTTACAAAACAAAACTGTCTCTCTAGTCACTGGCACGGTCACAGAGGCTGTACACTGCGGGTGGAGACCAAGGTGTTCTGAACAAGACCATTTGTATCACAGTACAGCTAACCCCTGCTCGGGGCGGGAGGAAAAACCCATGTAATTACAGTGTAGCTGACAGCAGGCTCCTGAGAAAACTTTACTGAGGTAGCACATTGCTTTCTGTGTACATCGCTACATGTGCATGATGTATTGTGAGAAATATAAAGATCTCAAGCATTTGGCAGCTGTTCACTTTGTGCATAACAAAGTTTCTGTTGTACAGTCTTTATGTTAACCAGTGTAAAACAAGTCAAACATTCATGAACTGGGTAAAGCCTGGAAGCAGTGATCTAGGAATCGAATGTGCTAGCTCTTTACCTGGTCGAGGAGTTGATTGTAAAGTTCATGGCAGTTATCAAAAATGTATTTGTATGTCGAGTCCAGGCATGCTTTCACGCAGTCCTTCACCACCATACTGGCTCTCGGTGGACTCTGGAGCTCTTGTACCTGCAAAGACACAAATACAGTGTTAGATTCAGGGTTAGGTGTTCACCTTGGCCTTACAGCAGATTATACTGAACAACAGGAGTGTTTTCCACAGTGTTAATTCAATCCATGGCCGTAGTGGGGGTGCATGCGCATGAAGGTCATACTGCGCTAAAATATTCTGAGAGACAGGCACACAGCTACTCTCTGACAGCCAGGAAGCGAAGGTTCACAATGCTATATTTCCAAATGTGTGACAGTGAGTGAAAGACAACTCGCAAGAGAGCGAACTCAATGCATGCCACTTGCCAGTTACGTGCACAACCGCAGCTGAAACTATAACATGTGACTGTCTATGTGGGCAGTAAAGTCATTATGGACGATAGCACACGAATGCGGCAAATCCCACTGCACTAAGTTTCACAATAGCAGCAAATCAAAAAGTTAGAGGTCTCTAATGTTATAATGAAAAGTATGAACATGTTTTTGTACATTAGGAAACTGTGGCAGGAAAAATATCAATATGGCGGACCACCACAGACGCTTACTGGGAAACACTGCTACAGCCTTTCAAAATCCGAACTTAATGTGAGCAACCTAAATCAGAGCAGGCTACTTTATCTTAACTGCATGTATATGTATAGTAGCATCCCTCAATCGAGTGATAATGTAATTATATGATATTAAATGTTATTACAAATATATAAATTCTTTGTGGATAATAATAGCTACCTACATATATTATGTATACCCAGGCAGACATGGGGCCAGAGTGGGACTTTAGGTGTATGTTCAGTGTATTGTATATACCGAGCAGTCACTGTAGCTCCTGTGTATGAGCAACGATGCGTATACACAGTAAAACCCTGCATGGGCATGACACAGAGTGAAAGCCTTGGTAACCTATAGTGACAGTTTTCATTCCTTGGCTCACAGCTGCCATCTTAGTTATGCCTCAGTGCTCCAGTGCTACACCCTCTCCACACACACTGCCCCCTCCTCTGAAAGAACTGAATGGAGTCAAGCTTTACATGGAGTGGGAGACGGTGAGGGGAGAGGGGACAAGACAGAGCTGGAAGCATGAGGAGCATAGAAGCCTACTGTTGTATGCAGGTCAACATACATCACACAAACACAACCCAGATGCA
Organism: Platichthys flesus; assembly: GCF_949316205.1. Lineage (NCBI taxonomy): Eukaryota > Metazoa > Chordata > Actinopteri > Pleuronectiformes > Pleuronectidae > Platichthys > Platichthys flesus. The sequence continues at coordinate 19,907,545 of NC_084945.1, read as the reverse complement.
TTAGCCTGTTGTCGAGACATTGTAAAGCAATAAATCATTTGGTTGGTTAATGGCGTTGGGGAGGCGGGACCGAGGGGTTTCCATGAATTATGAGTGTGAATTGATTTCACCTGTATAAAAACATGGCAAAAATCAATCAGGTTTTTTGTTTGTAATTGAACAGTGGCAGATTTTACGGTCATTGTGTATTGAAGGTGTATCAGTCAGTCGATGGCACGGCACTTCTGTGATGAAACCTAATGATTGGCATTTACCTCAGGAAGCCACGATACTCAGTGTTGTGTAACATTATCTATTGCAATGTTTGTGTTCTGTATTTTTTCTCAAACTGAGTGCTCCCCTATAGAGCTCAACAGTGTAATACCGCGAGTAAAAATCTGTTTTTATTTATGAATAGGGATTTGGATTATCAGCCATACCGTTGTTGTAACCATCAAATGTAGACTTAGCTCAGGTTACTAGATTGGGAAACAATGTCATATGTCACAAGTTCAGATGATATAACTGTGTCTTTAGAAAGAGGTGGTTTGTTTGTGAAGACAAGAGGTTGTGCTACACTACTCCACAATCCTAAAGCGAAGCAGTAACATCTTTGAATGGTGGAGGTCACTGTTTCCATGGAAATGTTTAGAAAAATCACGAAAACCATGTCTGCTACTTTCAGGTAGATCACTGTTACTTCAATAGGATTCTACACAATATGAAACACTTTATACACACATACATGATACAAACTACACTATATTGCAAAACTAAATTTACTACAAACATATATTAAAGGAAACTGCTTTGGATGTTTTGGGAAAAGGATGGTTTGCATTGGTTGATAGGCCGATGGTTACCTCACTCTTAATATAACAATGCACCCAGTTTTTTCTTTAACTTTTTTTTGTTCTTAAATATTTTTTGGGCCCCGCATCAAACGGTCATGAATCAACTTGAAGCTGCTTGGTCTGGTTCAAGGCATTAAACTCCTTCAAGACCGATTTTCTGAAAATGAATTGGAAAAATTTACATCCGGAGCAGAGAGCGGTTTAAAAGTAGGAAGTCAATGTAACGCTCTATTGCTCTTCAATCAACTACCTGCTCCTGCAACTTGGACTTTTCTTGACTCACGTACACATACACACACAAAGACTCTACCTTCATCCTGAAGAAGGTGATGCTGGTTAGCAGATCGACAGTAGACTTCAGATCTTGGAGTCGCTCTGCGTTTCCTGCAGGGAAATTATCCTGGAGTAAGAGGGGGAGGGAGAGAGAGGAAGATAACGTGAGGAGAGAGGACATCTTGTTGAAAACAGCCTTTTAATGTCACCACCACCACATTACATCACTTAGGCCAAAACATTGAAATTGATTACAGTGCAACGCCCAGCAATCATAACGAAATGACTGTCTGTCTAATCGTTTAGTGGACAAGGGAGGTCTCTGCTGATGAAAACCTCTATTTCAGGGCCATGAAGTCATCAGACGGAGCAGAACGGCGTGACGGGGAGCATATAAAGCCCTGACAGCCCTGAGGAAAGGCATCGCTGCCCCATACATTATCCTACTTCTCCTTCTCTCTCTCGGTGCTCTAATAAAAAAACAAAAAACATTCTTGGTTCCTATCCCTCCTCTGCCTTGTCAATAAATGCACACCAGAGATTCAGGAAATCAAGCCAAATCCTCGCAGCGACCTGTGGGGTTGACAGCTCATTTGCAGAGGAGGTCTGTCCGAGATCAACAAGGCAAAACTCGACTGAGAGAGCTGAACCATTTAGGACTTGAGCAGCCAAGAGGGTTTTACTGGGATGATAAATGATTCAAAACGAGCAGTTTTCAAAGGAGCAGAAACATTGAGCAGATGATAGACATGGTCACAGCCAACCTACAGAGTGGCCAATGCCTGACAGACAGTTATCGGTCTACTGAGAGCTGACACTATATTTCACTAGAGGAATAATAAGTATGGAAGGTGTGGTTTAAAGGTGGAAGTGTAGACCTCAATAAAGTAAACCAAACAGCCTGCGGGCAACAAACAAGCTTGACACACAGCTTGCACAGGTTGCACCACTTATAATAGATCTGGCTGCTGATGGATAAAATAAAAACAATATCACTTCAATAAAGTTTTTTTTTTTCAGGACAAAGAGATTGCGGTCATATATTTTGATTTAAGGGGCTGGAGATCCCCGTCGCTCAGCAGTTTCCTTTTAATATAAATCCTTCACTTACAGCGAAAGAAAATCTTTTTCTTGCAGCGACTGTACCGACACCTGTCTCGATCACAGCATGGAGCCCAGAAGGGCCATCAGTCATTAGTCTCTCTCTCTCTCTCTCTCTCTCTCTCTCTCTCTCTCTCTCTCTCTCTCTCTCTCTCTCTCTCTCTCTCTCTCTCTCTCTCTCTCTCTCTCTCTCTCTCTCTCTCTCTCTCTCTCTCTCTCTCTCTCTCTCTCTCTCTCTCTCTCTCTGCTGACACTGACATTCTCTTACAATAACGTCACACAGGTGTAGCCTTCAGTCACGAGAGAAACCATCAGTCCCTGTGGTTATTACAGCTTCCACTGCAACCTTGAGAGCTGCTGTCTGTTAACCTCCTGGAATCACTTTGTTGGAACTGTTATTACAACAGTTTAAAAATGTGTTTTATGTGTTCATTTTTGGAGTAAGAATTGTGACTTTGACCCATATTGATTATCTCTCATGTAGTTACAGACACATCTGTCTCTCTGTCTTTGACTCACATATCTCAAGAACCGTTTATCTTATCTGTTTCACAGTCCGTGTGTGTATTATTAAGGGGACCAGGACGTGCAGTGTGGAATTTGTTGAAATGTTGACATCCAACACAAACATTGAGAAGAGAGGCGACATGCACTTTGTACCAGCGGTGTATGGGACTCATCAACCATCAAGTTCCCAATCATGACAACAGCAATCACACCTGATTCTGTGTACTGAGCCGAGCTTTACTGAACATTGAATAAAAAGTTGGGAACAGCTCGGTGTGCAGCTCGATGGTTCAACAGACTGAGTCCCACAGCAGGTCTTTACTTGCTCTGGCTCAATAGCTGAAGAACATATATTCCTGAAGTTGTGTCAAACAAATCTGAGCTTTGTTGCTTTTCCAAAATCAACATCTTTATCCTGGAAAATAAAATCACAGCTAGAACAATCAGCAGTTTACACTACTTCCACTTTGTATTCCAGTGACACTGGAGTTCTGATCTACTGCTTGCTTATGAAATGATTAATTCAAAATGCAAACAAAATTCGTTATCATATTGAACCCATTTAAATTGAAACATACTTCAAAATGTAGTATGTCAATTAATGGGTTATTATGTAATATTTGCAGACAGGTGCTAATTGAAACTCATTATGTTTCAACAAATGAGGTAGGTGTGTTCCTCTCAAAAAAATGAATGTCTACAAACAAAATGTTCTCGTCTATTAGTCAATTTGGTTCGTGACAACTTGGATTGGAGAAAAGTGCTCAGATCATTACATCCGAAATAACTAAACAGATTAAACAGCATGAACATGAAAAATGGTGGAGAGAGTGTAAATTGTAATTCTCTCTCCCTCTCTCTCTCTCTCTCTCTCTCTCTCTCTCTCTCTCTCTCTCTATAATGCGGTTAAACAATGATGAATCATCTGGGGCCCAACTTAAAACATTCTGATGATAATAGTAAATCCACAAATATATATTTCTCTGGAGAAACACTAATCTCAATGTTCGGTGTTTGTAGAAGCATTAACAATAGTGGAAATACATTGATTACATCTTTCTTATGTCTGAATACAGAAAGACCAGAAATGAGAAACTCCAGCTTCATCAGCGGAAAAACAAAAGGGAAAAGAAAAAGATTTATTGCCCAGAATCAGGGAAGCATACTAATAAAGCCGAACTTCCATCTCTGAACGAGAAGTAGAGACAACATCACCACTGACGTTGGGAGATGTCAGAGAGTGCATCATGAAATGGGACAAAGACTGAGTGATGCTGATGAGCTTTTAGTTCTTTGTCTTTCTGTTGTTGGGCCAGGGCCAGCAATGAGGGGCTATAACTGCTTAACTTGAGACACCATTTACTGCAACTTGTTTACAAATGGAAAATTTGAAATGGTCTGTTAGTCAGTTGAACTACAGTATGGGATGATAATGTCAGGTCAGGTCGTGGGCATTGAATATTGCATCTGCGGAGGAGCTTTGGTGCATTGTATCACATCATCATTGGTCCTCACGAAGCTTTTATAACTTGATTTGAATTCACTGTACTTTAAGAATTGCTTGGACAAAGTTGATAAAGGCATAAACTCATCTGGGGCAGACCTGTATACCATTTTCACTTTTGTGGAAGTCATTCCAGATGCTGAACTTGTGTGAAATCTTCCTAATGTTGTTGTTATTGTCATTTGATCACGGGTCACTTTTGCTGGTAACATTAAATGAGACATGTGATGTACGAAACTATTTGTATCCAAGATTCAATAGGTTCTTGTTTTGAAAATAAACAATAGTTAAAGTTGATGTGTTGCATTCCCTCATTAAAAACACCCTTCCAGTCAAACACAGTGTTGTGGGCAGCATAATATTGTGGGGATATTTTTCTGAGACAGGAAATGGGAGATTCATCAGGACAGAAGAAAAGATTAATGCAGAGCAAAATAGAGCTCAGGGGTTAGGTTAGAGGGAGGTCATACAATATGTAATGACCCAAAGTCAGAGGAACGGCTTCCAGAGAACCCTGGACTGAACCCAACAGAGCATCTCTGGAAAGACGTGAAAATGACTGTGTGATGCTCCGAATCTAACCTGGCCAAGCTTGGATCAGAAGTGTGCCAAGACTGTAGGATAATTTTGAAAAGGCATGTCATTGTCATTGCTGCCAAAGGTGCTGCCAACTTAGAGAATGACCTGAATATTTATGATAATCAGTTACTTCAGGTTATTTTTTTTTGGAAAGATTTTTTTTTTCAATTTAAGGATTCGATTGAAACAATCCAAAGAGTGGAAAGCCTGTTCAACTCAACTTCATGTATGTATCACTTTACACACTTATTCCTAGTGCTTATGTCCCCGGTTTGTCTACGTGTACACATAGGTGTGTCTCTCTACCTCGACCTATGTGCCTCACCAAACATCTAGCTCACCTACTCCCCAAGAACCCAAAAATATAAAAACCCATTCTGTCTCTCCACTCATGGGACTCCGTGTGTCCATGCAGCACATACGTTATGGCTCGAACCGCTTGAGAAATCAGGTTCTAAATATTTTCCTCGAGTTTGGGTTTTGCCTGGCAAACCTTTGTTCTCCTTCTGTCTCGGACTGATGCTCCCCCTTTCTATGGTCCGCCTCCTGAATCAGAAGATGCCTGTCTCAGCTGTCACACGCCATTACCTATCCTGGATCTGCTCTGGTCGCCCCTGCCTGCCCCGCTCTGCCATTTTAGGATTAATTCAAATTCACAGTGATCTAACCTACTTCAACTTTCTTTGTTTTTGTGTCTGAGTTCAGCATTAGCATCTGGGGTGGTCTGAAAAAAAAAATGGTTGTTACAGTTTGGGATGTACTGGTGTCATGTATTGTAATATTAAAGATAATAACACAACATGTTTCTTTATATGATGCAACAGAACTTAATTAGGTGCAAGTCAAAAGCAACAGGTGGAGTGAAAGAAAGTATAAGTTACCATCTTCTGTGCTCAATGTTTTAAATGTATCATCTACTAATCCTAGGAACCTCTGTCTGTCTGACTCTGGCTCGCATATCTCCACAACCGCTCATTTTATCGGCTGCACACGTCAAACTTCATCAGTGTGTCACGGGCTCGAGAAAATGCAGTGTTGAGTTTGGTGTGATGTGTACACTTGATACGTTCAATATTAATAAACCTTAAGATCAGATCACATCAAATCTGTTGCAGTGGTGCCTGGACCTGGAACAGATCGTTCAAAACAAGGCAACAACTTATTTCCCAGGCCGAATTTCTGCCTACTGAGTCGAGATTCAACATTGAATAAACAATGAACAGCTCTTTGTTCAGCAGATCGCAGATTCAGCGTTCGTTGGACGAAGCCCTGCAGCCGGTCTTTATTTGCCATGGCTCAATTAATCCAGGTCACTTTCTCTAGTAGACAGTTCTATACAGAACACCTCTGGAATTTGACTAGAATGGGTCACTTGAGGCCTTATCAGCTTTAATACACTTCAGTGTGGGTGATGCCATCCTGCTCTACAGTATGGAACATCTATAACCCTCTGCTCCTCTCAGCAAAGGAGGCTGCAGAATCTCCTGCACCACACAAACAAACCAGCTGTTAGCATGAAGTAACCTTTTCGCTAAAGGACCAATGTAGTTCTGCAGAGTTCCATCTTAAGATAATGGTACACAACTCCTAGGGGGCTTACAGAACAAACCTCACTTCATATCAAACTGAGCTAACAGCTCAAATCCCTTGCAGCATGCTCTGAATACTGACATTTTATGTCCGACCCAGAGAAACTGGCTAATCTGGGCTGGGAGAGCCTGGCTATACAAGGTGTCGCTGTGTATCACAGCCTTAGAGTAAAGTTTAAGGGGAAGAAATGCATATGCAGCAAATGTAGAGTGACACCGGCACCCGGGCTCTCTCGCTGCTGATTCGGACCCTCTGTTTTACAAAAGCAAACTCAATCTCCCTCAGAATGTCATTATAGGAAAACCCTTACGGTGAACGGGCGGAGGAGCCGGATCTGAATCGTATTACTGTCCGAGAGTGGCAGGCTCAGTCTGCAGGACAGCTTTAGAAAGGGAGAGTATGAACTGTGTGTGTGTCAGTGTGTGTGTGTGTGTGTGTGTGTGTGTGTGTGTGTGCGCATGAACCACTGGTCTGTGGCAGGCTTGACAAGAGAGCAGCAGGGCAGCGCTGGCAGGTGAAGCCAATGTGATGTTCTGTGACTGGCCTCGGTGAATGTGTTATCGCCAGACAGCCAGGCCATCTGAAAATAAAAGAGGCCATCTCTCCTTCACTTAACCCTCTCCCTCCTTCAGGCACCCACCCATCGTACCCACTGTTTTTCTTTATCTGTTTGTCCTCTCCTCTTTTTCCAAATCCATCTCTACGTCCATTCAACTCTCCCCCTCTTTGTCCAAATCCCCTCTCCTCTAACTCCCTCTCTCTCTCTGCTTGTTTCTTCCACTTCGCTCTCCAAATCCTCTCTATCCCTCCCCCGTTCTATATACAACTCTATTCTGTGTGTCCCTCAAGTCCCCTCTCTTCCTCACTATTTACTTGCTGGCAGCCAGCTGAATGTGCTGCAATCAGGGTGTGTCACACACAAGCCGTGACAAAGAACAGAGGAGCTACAGCTATCGCGCAGTCAAAGACACGCTGCACTGTGTCACATTAGAGATGACAGGGTCAACTTTCACTTACAGCTCACTGTATAATGCCACCAGAAAGAAAGGTGGAGATGTGAGGGTGTTTGGCTGTTCTGGTGCATAGCCCAGTGTGAGTCAGTGATAGTTTGCGGCCAAACTGCACAGTGGATGTCTGCACATGTGCAAGAGTGTGTGCAAGGGATGCTGTATTCATCTGTATGTGTGTGTGTGTGTGTGTGAGGGAGTGAGCGAGAGAGAGAGAGCGAAAGTAAGGGAGAGAGGGGGAGGATAAAAGCCTTTGTGCATGTCCACAGCTCTGTGCATGTTTGTGGTATGTTCCTGCATCTCCGTATAGGGTGAGGCAAATGAGTGTGAGTGAGTGAGTGAGTGTGTGTGTGTGTGTGTGTGTGTGTGAGTGTGTCTGTGTGTGTCTGTGTGTGTGTGTGTGTGTGTGTGCGTGCGGTGTCTAACAGGATTACACTCTTCTGGGATTCTTCGAGAAGATTATGTTCTGTATGTCAGGATTTCAATCTGCCAGAGTAAAATACAGCGGCACATTTCTGACAATCAGAGAAGAGGGTCTGGCTGCAAGACGCCAGTTTCATCACTTCCCCATTATTTTGGGGCTGTTTAATCTAAGCCATTTGTTGAAGTGGTAACTTCTATTGTATGTTTAGGGTGCGGGGAGGGTGACAATGTTTTTTATTCCCTCTTCATTTAGGGGATTTTAAAGGGTGAACAATTGCGAGGGTGATACAAAACCCCCATGTATACATTAAATGCTTTTGTTAACACATATTTGCTAACACATTTGTTAACACATGTTCTAAATTTACAATTATATTAGCAATATTTATCTGACTTTGTCACATATACATTTAAGTGAATGATCCACTATTGAACCCCACTCTGTGATTTTAAATCAAATATAATTCTAGATCTTTTAATTGTAGCTTACCACCCTTATAAGAAGGCAAAGTTTATCCTCAATCAAACCCACTTCATGCTACAGACCACATGTAGCCTCACAGTCTGTAGTTTACATGTAATGCATGGCATGGGTATAACAGTTGAACAAGAAAAGTCTGTACTGCAGGAAAATGTTGCCTTAAGGTCATCGTTTACTGGAAATCACAAAACAAATGAAAAATTGAACTTTCATTTATTATGTCAGTTCACATTCTCCCTCTCTCTAATCAGTACAGTTTTGTAAGTTTACATAAAAATTGTTAAAGAAGTATATATATATGGATAGCATAAAAAACTATGAACTATTTATCCCTATTTAAATAAAACATGATGCATGTATAGTTGTCTCTTAAAACATGTTCGATTGTAATAGTTATAGCCAATATTAAATCAATCTGCTACAGTGTATACAAAGAGAGATGGAATTACAGAGCGCGCTCCAAGCTGTTGAATGCACTAAATCCATGAACGTCTGCTGCAGGGTGAGTGCTGGACACCCGACAGGGTCTATTTATTGGACCATGAGGAGCACTATTTCTTCAGATGCCAATGGTCGTGCTTAACACCACAGGCGGATTATTGATATTTGTGTGTCTGAATAGGCTGCTGGTTAAAAGCTGTGAAAGCGCCCTGGGTTTGAAGAAAAAGAACACACAACTTCTGACTTGTCAGAGTCATGTTGATCTTCAACTAAAACAAGTTACAGAGGAAACCTGTTCACACAGTCCAGCTTTTTCTTTCTTTTTGTTTAAGAAAAAGGAGGGGGGGGGTTGCCATGCTGTTGCTTCTCTGGCAGCATTTGAATCAAATCAGTATTTTTTGTTTTTGTTGAGCAGCAGTGATATTTGTCTGTCTCTTTCTCTCATTCATCACAAATCTCATACTTTTCATGTCCGTCCTCGTGATCTCACCTTAAACCACCAGGTCTTCCTACACATTTATTTGATGAGTGAATGACCTTACCAAATGACATTCTCCGCGGCGTCATCAATTTTAAAGTGACCTTTGCCTCATCATTATCCTCATGAGAGATAGAACACCTTTACATCTGGCATCAATGTGCTGTCTGTGTGATTTGACTGTGGGGTGAAAATGGAAACATACATCCAACACAGAGTGAACTGAATCCAGCAAAGAGGAGGATCCAGTCAATAAGTACATTTGGAGGGTGACACACACTTTCGGCATGTAGAGAGCACACAGTGTACTGTAAACAGAGTTGAATCAAGCTGGAAGCCTCTATCAAATCAGATGGCAAGTGGCTTAAATGGCATCACTTCTATCAAAGGAGAAAACTAAACAACCACCTGCATGTTTCCCAGAGAAGGAACATTGTGAACAATGTGAACCAGAGACACATTGTGAGAATACAGTCCCCCGAGAAGATATTACTATGGACATGAGATGAGATTTAACTGAACAACTTTGAAAAGAGCCTCACTTGGAGGTGACAGGTCACAGTGACAAACCAGCCGCCATCTATACCATTGATCATGTCTCGGGGAACTGGAGCCAATCATATCTGACAATGAGCGGCTGCGGGGCACACCCCGACAGGTCGCCAGTCCATCACAAGGCTGACACATGGAGACAACCATCCAACCTCACAGTCACACCTATGGGCGATTTAACTGAACCTGCAGGTTTTTTGCTAACCACTGCGTTACCGTGCCGCCCGGTGCCCGCAAAGACAAACACAGTGTCAGCAGACGCACCACATGTAACAAAGCTCAAACGTACCCGATACTTGGAGAGATCGATCCTCAGTGAGTTATGCAGCTGATCCAGTAGTTTGACAAATTTCTCCCTCTGTCAGGAAAAAAGAGACATAATTCAGTTCAATGTCACAACAACTTAAGCTTGTGAAAAGTGAAAAATGTATAACACTGCGTGGACTCAAGCATTTCTTTTACTGCAGTGATTCATTTTTACTTCCTGGAACAACATTTTGTGATGCAGCCATACTGCCTGCTCGGCTTTCTGCCTGGAAATAATATTTGATGCCTAATAACATTAGCATATTAAAAGTTCAATTATAAAGGGTTGGCAACCTCTGAAACTTAAATAGGATATAAGAGAGCAACAGATGTTTTAACTCAAGACCATAGATAACCGATATTTTCTTTAAGCATTGTTTTACTGTGAATCAACATTTTTCACAAGTCAGATTACAGGACAAGAATAAGCACACTTACACCAAAGTTAGAGGCGGCGAATCTGTCAGAAGCAGAGGCTGTGGTTGTGGTGGTGGTGGTGGTGTGGGCGAAGTAGGCATTGATATTAGCGAGCAGGTTGCTCATGACTGCTGGCACACCCGGACACATGTACTTGCCGGACAGGCATGAGAAATGCCTGCGGAGGAAAAAAAGATCAGCTATTATTCCATCTGGCACAAGGGGCAGTGCTGCAGCCATTTCGGAGCAACCTCATCTTTTCACCAAGGTTCAATAAACCAAAACACTAAGAAAACAGAGATAATGTGAGAGTCAGCATCAAGCGCAAAATTGAAATAGACAAGGAAAACGATCAAGGAATCGATACACCCTTAGGAAAGTCACAAAATCGATATGTTACAGTGTTGAAAGAAATGTGTTTTATAGCTGTGGAAATGTTCCCTTCCAATATATAATATATATAAAACTCTTACCATATGTATTGTATCTATCTAATATAAAAGAAAAACTGAGAAGAAACTCTGCAGTATTTCTCTCTTTTTTATTTTCACCTTTCGTCTTCTGAGGAGACAGCACATTTTTTATGTTCCAAACAATTAATCCTGGTCCATAAGAAGTTTACTGAACTGTTCATCTAGTAAAACGTGTCTTCAATGACTATCTATAGCAAATGATGCCATAAATTACAGCTATATAACCTATGCTACTACAGAAAGAAAGCTGCAAAGAAATAGATGAAGTAAGTGAGTAGATTCCGGGTTTCGTCTCCATCCAGAGTGGATATATATTTCTTTTACAGTTTGCCATTAAACTTAGTTGGTTGCTTCATTATTTAAGAAATATCACTAAGACAAAAAAGTATGTGCACTTCCAAGTTCAAGTCTTTACCACTGAGGTGAATCCACAAACGGTGGTTCAGTATTCTGCACTGTGCTTAAATTACTCAAGTCATCTTCCCCAGAGGAGGAACTGAAACATCGTTCTTTCACTAATGCAAACATGTCATCTTTTGTCCTTTTCTCCCGTCTTCAGCCCTTTTCTAACTTCTTGGACTTGAAGCAATACACACAATGGGAGAGAAAGAAACCCATGCATCGCCACTTCCAATTTTTCCAATTTGCCATTCGCTCTCTTTCAATTTTCAGTTCAATGTGCTTTATTGGCGTGAGCTAAGAGGAAAGGAAAATATCAGAGAAAAGGAAAACTAGAAATTAGGAAATGAGAAAAAAAGTAAAATGAAGAAGAAAATGTCAGGGAAGAGATCTCTCTCTCTCTCTCTCTCTCTCTCTCTCTCTCTCTCTCTCTATCTCCCTCTCTCTCTCTCTCCCCCATAACACACACACAGCTGATAGAGCACTCAGTAATTAAGTGCTGCAGCCTAAGAGACCTGTTTCAAACAGCAATCCCTAGCTGAGTGAAGAGCATATGCTTATCTTAAGACTTCATACTGCTGCTTCACAAGCCATATGGAATACAGCCAACATTATAATTCATATATACACAGCATGTATTCTATATATATATAGCAAACATACAGACTGGCTGCCAGCTGCCTTCTCATTCATACAGCATGTGGACAGTATGTCATATAAAACTATATAAGCATTATATTGTGGGTATTTAGACCCCTTCAAAGCATCTTTTTTTTCAAGAAGCACCTTGCAGCAAATCTAGCAGCCTTCTGCTAGATCTGCTAGAAAAAAAAAAAAAATGACATGTAACCTCCTGGATAAACCTTTGCTACTTGTAGAAAGAAGCTGCCAGTGCTTCCATGAGAGTGAGAGGCTCACTTCTCTCTGTGTCGACAGCGTGAGCGGCAGAGCAGCAAGTCTCTTACCCAGACAGAGGCTGTGCACTGTGTGAAACTGCTGCTCCAACACATCCAGCGCACACCTCAACTCTTCTAAACATTACCTGGAGGACCTGTGGGTGTGAATGCAAATGCCTGAATCTGTCAACTCGGACGTTAATCACTCTATATCCTGCCAGCTCCAGAGAACAAAGTCTGGGTAATGTTTGACTGACAGGTCAAGGATTTAAACTGTCTGATGACGGTCAGAAGACGAACCCAATGCTATAACATCATGAAAATGTTAATTGCTCTTTTCAACTACGTAATCAAGTCCACATATTGATACACACTCATGCACTACATTTATTTATACTAGAGTTTGATAAAAATCTTGTTACCCTTAAGATGCCTGGGAGGTTAAAACGAGACAAAGTATAGACTGGGCTTTACAAATATAGAATTTCTTAAAAGCTCTTCTTTTGCATTTAGCCTTCACTTCAAAAAAGAACATTTATATTGTTCACAACTGCAATTTCATATGTTGTTAACAGAAATTAAAGGTTGATTTATGAAAACAAAATGTTGTTCCATTAATATTTGTGTGTATCACAAGTGCAGGTGACCATGTGTAGCAAAGATTTGAAAAGAAGAACATCTGGCTCAGTGTCTTATTGGTTTATGAAGTGGTTGAAATGCATCAAGTTTTGCGGAGTAATGATTACAGATTTGCTCTCCTTCAAATACACACACACACACACACACACACACACACACACACACACACACACACACACACACACACACACACACACACACACACACACAAAGAGGAGCACGCACAAGCACACAAATATGCTCTCATCGGGAGGCCTATTTAATTACTTTGCTTTCAGCCTCCAAATTACCCAGGAGCACTTGGGGTTAGGCGAGCAAGGGCAGTGATGTGAAGAGAGTGGTGTTGGCATCCGCTAAATCCCCACAGCGCTTTTAGAGCTGGATCTCCTGAGCCAATTTTCAAGAGGGAGATGTTTCTCCTCCTCTCGTCACCCTGCCTTGGTTTTCACCAGCGGATGCATATAACAAAAGACACAGACACTCCCATATTATTTAATGGCTTCAGATTGCTGTGAGAAATGAGAAAAAGATGATGAGACGTGGGGAAAAGGGGTAGTGGGAGGTGAGGGTGGTGATAGAGTGAGTGAGATGAAGATAAAGGAAGATGAGGGAGGGGTATGGGTCGTGGTGATGGGGAAACACAGGAGGGTGAGTGTCGCAGCTGCAGTGATTTATGCAGCCTTCATGTCAGGACTTACTGGGAGTTAAGGTTCTATGATGAAGCAAACTGAGAGGTAAGGCCGTTCATAAATTCCTGGCGAGGCATAATAAGCCAAGATGTGAGAAACGCAGGGTTTAAATAAAGGCCAGAGCCTGAAGCATTGACTCCACCTGAGAAAGCTGGTAATAAGGCTGCTTACTGTTTCACTTGTCTGCACATGACCATGCAACACTTCACATGTTGCCATACCCTGTCACGCTAAAAAGACAGCCTGCCACTTTCAGCTCCGTACCACTTTGCGTCTTTAATATGTCAACAACACCTATCTTATAGTGATGCTGTGGTAACTGCTGCACTTTTTATTTATGTGGACGCAATGGCTAATGGTGTTGGATGTTTAAGCATGCTTGAAACAGCTCTGCAGCTTTACAGCAGCTCAACAGAATCCCAGTGACACGTCCTACCTCCAGGGCCAGTTAGGGAGCAGATGAAAGAGCTGCTGTAGGATCTATGAGACCAAACTGAGATCAGTGGAACCAGAAAGATGGGAGAGGAGTATAAAAATCTAAAAAAGATTACGCTTAGTAACCTGATGTAACAGCCTGATTTAGAAACCATAGGTTTGGTTTTGCTATACAACATAAAACAAATCGTTTTATACGTTAAAGACATAATTGTATCATTACTTCCTAGGTCTCATCAGGGTTGTATCATCTCAGGATTACAAGTGGTCAGATTTCCAAACATTAAAGCACAAATATGTTGGCAATTTTCATTAAATTGGTCAACACAGTCTGTGAGCTATTAGTGTCTGATTTAGTGAAGCAGCAGGTAATTACACAGGGAGCTACTGGGACTGTCCAACAAGTGCATCCTGCAGAGGAGAGAGAGCTGGAAAGGTGCATGATGGGATGTGATATGAGAGTTTCAGCTCAGACTGATGAAGTGATGCTGAGAGATATACTGATTAGCTCATCATTCGAAATGCAACAGAAGTCAAAAGCAAACATGGAACAAGAGATAAGGGTATGTAACACAAAGCTGTGTATTTGTGTGTATCTGTGACAGCTAATGAAGAGAGGAAATGGAGCAGTAGGTTTTGCATTTGAACATACTGCACGATTAAAAAACAAATAAGACTATACAACAAAACTGAGGACCCCTCTGTGTTTTTTATACATTTCATTGCATCTATGCTTTAAATAATAATTTTATCTCTCTTCATATTTAAGTAAGTGTTTTTATCCCACTTTATTTTAATTATATTTCTTGTATTAACTGTATTTATTCATTGTTTTTATAACTTTTAAAAGTATTTTTATTGAATTTAATTGTTTAGATGTTAGGTTTAGTCTATTCTTGGATCATTAGTTAATTGTGGAGCACGTTTAAGTGCACTAACCTTTAACTAAAGTGCTATAAAAAAGGTTTGACTGATTGATTGGCTGATGTGTAATATCACTTAACCTGTTGTGCTTAACTTAACTTTTACGTTATTTAAGTGTTCGATCTTGTGAATAATGATCAACTCACTGGTTATGTTGTAAATACAGGCTGCAAAATGCAGCCTCAACGTAACTCAAGTCAGTAAACCTGTGATAGCTGCAATAGAGCAACACCTGTGATTTCAAATTAAGACTAATTTCATTAACGACATCATGAAAGTTCCTGTGAACCAGCTTTCTCCGTTTTGGCCTTTCTCCATTGTGTTTGATGCAGAAAGGCTCCATATGGTAGGAAAGTGCCTTAGGGCGGCTGCACACATAAAAATGTGGGAGATCGAAGACAAAATGACAGATTTAATTAATATTATAATCGTCATAGCGCACACACCTGACAATTTGGCAAGAACGTCATGCCACACACCTACCGCATGTTGGAAACAATTTCACAGTAGTGATTCCAGAGACATATGTTTGCAGTTTTTATGGTGGTTCACAAATTACTTTTAGGTACATTACCGCCACCTTCTGAACTGGAGTGTGGAGAACTCATATTATTGAACCTGGCTTCAAAAGAAACACATGAACACACAATACGTGTGTTCTGTTTTGAAAAAAAGAGGAAAAACTATGGATGATGTCATGGCTGAGAAGGTTTATACGCTTTTGTGGGTTTCTGTCGGTGCAGATAATCGTGAATATGCAATTGTCGGAAGAGGAAAATCAGGTCTAAAGTCTGCATGATTATCCTGTAGTGTGCAGCAGCCCTTAGCAAGCCCAAACCAGATCGTGAGACTTCATGTAGATGAAATACGAAACAAGCTGAGCATGTGTCGACACAGTTGCAGCAGTGGTTCGAAGGTACCCAAAGAGAAAACATTACATTAAATCTGATGGATTCGACTTTGGCAACAGGCATGAAAGAAGGTCTGATGAATACTGGCAAGAGCTTCTGTGGACAGATGAGGAGTGGGAGTGGACACAGTCAGGTGGGAGTGTGCTGATGTGAGGCAGACAACATTTATAGATGAATGAATGTGCCAAATACTGGATGATGAGATGACTCCAAGGCTCAAGAACCTTAACAGGAAGAGCAATATTCCGACAAGAAGGCGGAGGAACAAAACCTCTACGGCAAAGGGCCGCTGAAGAGAATCATTTGGGGAAAGTAACAGGACATCTTTCAACAGATTTGTGCAAGAAAAGTATAATATAACAGAAAGAATGGAGGCTCATGAAAGAAGGCATTTCGCCTTTTTTGATGCAGCTGCTTCACTTCATTTCATTATATTAGTCACTAGTAAGTCTATCAGTGAAGTTTATTAGTTTCTTTGACACAAACCTTTTGTTTATTTCATATTAACTGGTTTATTCATCTTGGGCTCTTGCTACAAAGAAAACCAAACCAAGAAAACTCTAAATCACAAAAAACTCTCTTGGCCATTGTGTATGCAATTTAAGTTTGTGACCAACTTCAGTCAGCTTCCTGTAGAAGAGGGCAATGGTTATTACAGCTAGAACTCAGATAGGTTAATAAGTGTATAATATAAGGCAAATTGTGCTGTTTAAAACTATGCCCATATGTAGGGTAGCTGACATTCATATCCTGAAGGTGGTAAACCATTAAATATATTATGTAGGCCACTATTGTGACTTCTGGGTAAGTTGTCATAAAATGACTCAAAGGGGTGCATCCGACTCAGTAAATGTAAGGACAATATCAGCTGTATGATGATAAGGCAAAGCTACAGTGGACAGTGTATTGGAAGACAGATGTATCTAAAGCCGTTTTCAGACCTGACCTGTGGTTCAACTCCGTAGCCGATTGACTGGATTCTACCTGCAGTTTGCCTTCTACACATCACAGCGGGGGGGATCTGTGCACAGATTGCATTCACAACATTTTTGTCGGTTTCTTCAATATGCGTGTCACCACTTTCTCACTGGGAGATATGTTTTCTTTCGTTTTTTTCATTTTTGCATCGGTCGCGCTTTATAAGCGCTGTCAACCCCCCTCACTCTCTCATTCACAGGGAACCCCCGCTGTGTCGGATCGCATTCCCCTGACTTTCTACAGACTTATACCAGGATGCAAGGCAGAGAAAGTCAGCAGAGACTGCAGAGCCTCTCACTCAGCCAAGTGCGTTCACACCTCCTCTGGGGAAAATACAAGAGTAGCTGCAAAGTTCAGTTCATGTCTACAACAGCTTAGGAGTTAATAGTGATGATGCAGACTTCTGCAGGGGTAACCAACACATCAACACTGCACAGTGTAACACTGCCTGACCTTGATCAATATGCAATTGATTTTTGAGTGACAGTTGGCTTGTCTTTGCATGTGCCTACTTTACGTGTGTGTGTGTGTGTGAGAGTGTGTATAGGACAAAGGGGGACAGAGACGTTCCTTGTTGGACGGGGTCACAGAGGTTCACAGAGACAAAGAGAGAGATGAGGAAGTGAGACTGTTATATGTATGACCATGATCAATGTGACCAAGGCAGGTTAGGAGTTTTTTCCCAGTGACCAGCAATTAATCAATCGAACTTTGGAGCTCAACAGTTCTCCCAGCTCTGATTCTGCTGAGGGGACATCTTTACTACTTGTCTGATCTTCTGGTCTCTTCCTGTCCACCTCTCCTCTCTGTCTCTCCTCCACTCATCCAAATTAGACAGTGACAGATTGGTGAGGTAAAAGGCCATAGATCAGGGTGGTACTAACGTCATAGCCTGATAGATGGACTCCACTCCGTATCTCATGGCGAACTCATCCACTATCTCCTGAGACACGTCGTCAAAGTAGACCTTCCACGCCTCTTCCCCTTTCACCTGCGGGATCTTCACCACCCCGTTGTTCTTCATCTCAGTCAGGTAGTGGAACAGGTTCTGTGAGTGGCACAAAAGATAAGGAGCAACGGGTTACTCTGGTGAAGAATGGTTTCATATCAAAGGACCCATATTGCAGCTGGAAACATCGTTTTTTGCACCTCAGTAACTACAACCCTGAAAGTTTGTTTTGGTTTCCTTTTGCAACTGTTACCTCATGTAAACAGGTGTACTGGCCGTGAGGAGGAACCACGTTCTCCTCCCCCTTCATCTCCACACTGATCTTGAGTCGGATCGCACCAGATACAGCAGACTTGTCTGTCCTCTTATCTGTAACACAAACAAGCTGATTTTGAACATAACTGGAAATCAGTTCAAATAAAACAAGCCACTTCTTTAGAGGGCAAAAAGTTGACTAATGTCCTTAGAACCACAAAAAGTTGATTAGTGTAAACATTATACAAAACTATTAAACTGTAAGCTTTATTTGTATCGCAATTTTCTTATGTGTTTACGAAAGGATAAAAACAACAACTAAACAAATGCAATTCAGAAGGAGAGATTTCTAGTTTGTCTCTGAGTTTCATTTCAATATGTTCTCAACAAGTTTAATATTTTCTCATGGTTTTACAACAGTCAGTGAAAAGAAGAAAAGTTCAAGGATATAAATAGTGACTCCACTCTGTGAGAACTATGTAAAAGTAAGCTACAATATTACTTCCCACCTCGTTAGAAATGTGTCCTTGACAATATTCATGACATATAAAAAACACATAAAAGAGAAAAGACATTAATCAGACATGGGGTATGACATCATATGTCCAAGACAACAGCAATGACTGACTCACCGCATATGTGTACAACAAAACACTTTCACTAGATTATCAGTAGCTGTAATGAGTTGTAATTTTGGGGAATTTAATTTATTTACTGTAATTATATTAAAAAGCATGTACAGTAGATGCACGCAGAGTGACAAAACCACACAAATTCAGGGAGACACAATGCCAAGAGGCCCTGGAGCTAATGACTTCACAGCTGTTGGGGTGCCTTCACAGCTGGCCCCCCCCCCCCTCCCTCCCATGTGTGCGCTCATATAAAAATCATCTTCTGTGTTTCAAATGTGTGAAATGTTCCTCTACAGTCAGCTGGTCAAGAGTCAGACAAGTGAAACATAATAACGTGACAAAGCGACAGTGCTGCAAGTGCAAAAGCCGAGATTGAGGAGGAGATGAAGAGGCTTAGAGAGGAGAGCAGCTGGAGGGGGTGACACCCACACCCGCAATGGCCTGTTTAGATATTCATTTTGGACATTTAAAAAGGCACAGGGCAGCCGCAGTGGGCAGGGGTCAGTATTAGCACAGATTGCTTCCTTTTAGCTCGAGAGGCAAACAATGACAGCAGCCGCCAGTCACTTCAACAGAAGTGGGAGCTCCCATCATGCTGCCAAACTCGTGCTGTGTAGTGAAACCAGTGACATACGAGAGGGAAAGACTAAAGCATCAACATCAACTGGTAAATATCCACAACTTTCAAATTCAACAACCCAGTTTATAATTTTAAAACGATCCCAAGCTGAGATGATTCCACTAACAACACTGAGTTCAGAGTTCACTTCTCAGACAAACCTGCAGATTTACCACTGTTATCACAGGGTCAAAAAATGGTGCTTGAAATAATGTTTAATAAATCAAACTCCATGTGTAACATTTTTATACTGCTCCTCATATTAACAAAATATTAAAATAACCCTAGGCTTTTTTTATTACTCAGAACAGATTCTTGAGTGGCTGCATGTGTTAAGACAATATACACCGTTTACTTTTGTTAGACAGAAATGTTTCATTAATACCAGATATAAGGTACGAAACGTGACCTTATGTCCAAAAAGAGATACGTCTGATTCAACTACGTAATCGTCACTTTTGCACATACTCCCATGGATCCTTTATGTATGGTTGTTAACCAATACAATCATCAAAGGGTATCGCAGAATCTTGACAACAACAAACATACAGCCTGTGGATGAGGTCCTGTTAGAGTATCGTTTAAGATAGAAGGCAGCTTGTCCCAGTTGAAGTTACATCATTTAGAGGCCTGTAGTTTCTTACAAACTCGCAAAGTCTCTTCTCCAAAAGTCATCCCATAGTTGAAATTTTAGGTTTTTAACATCCAGTTGTCTCCCTTGAATTACTGAATACACTGCCCCCCCCCCCCTCCCGCCCATGATTTTGGGTGGTACTTCTCCATTTTGTCTGTTTCATATTTGGGTATGGAAGCAAACCTCAGTCTGTTCCTGTATATGTATCTAATGTTGAGCAAAATTGAGCCTCATCAGTAGCAAATCAATCTAACGTTCATTTTATAGCCATGAGTATATGACAAAAAATTGAATCATCGCTAGCCATGACAATGAGAGAGGGGTCTTATTTCAAAAGCATTTTTTTCCAAATGAGTCATCATTTTATCTGTATAAGTGCTGTATTATGTGCCGCTATCATTTCATCATTGTATCTAAGCTGTAACAAAAGACACCGAGCTAAAATGGGTAACATACCGAGATTGTACCAAACATCCATCTCTCCACTGAGAGTGCGAACCTCGATGATGGTCTGGCCCAGAAAATCATCTGACTCGCGCTTAAAATGCTGCTTCACCCGTGATTTGATGTCATCGTCTTCGTCCCACACGCGCACCTTGATGCGGTCAGTGGCGTTGTGACATTCGCTGCAGGACGAGAGATGATTATGCCAGGTCATAACAATCACAACAACATGAGCAACACAAACAGCAACCGCATATTCAGTGCCAGCTCATAGGAGTGGGGTATTCAGTGGAGCAGCTAATGCACAATTCAAGCATGAATGTAAAGCCAGAGACACATATATCTTTTCGAAGTAACATATGCAGAAAAATGTCTTGCCGGGATTCAAATGAAGGGAATGTGTGTATTAGTGTGTGCACATGGATGGGTATGAGTGGGTGTGCGTGTTTAGAAGGGGATTGTGGAGAGGGGCTCTCTGGCTGGCAGGAAGAATCACCCCAACACATTGCATGACCTTTACCATGCCTCTTTGTATTTCTATTCTGTCCGAATGTATGCTAAGCTCATCAGGGAAGGGATTTTGTTATTCCTGAAAGCGCTATATCTCTTTGGCCCTTCTTACTTTAGTGCAGATGCTGACGGACATTTCACTTGACACTGCTAAACAGAACAGAGGTGGCCACAGCACTTAGCTTTAGATGAGGTCAGACTGTTGGGCTCTGGAATAAAAACCAACAGATTACATTTTGTGCTAATGACATCTTGGGTGCAACAGCCAGAGAAAGAGTATCTGCAGTATTTATTTTTTTACTAATCCCTTTCCAGCGCTAGCAATTGCTGCTGCTGCACCACAAGTCCGAGGCTTTGCTCTCTGCCAAACACAGAGTAATGTATCGCTCTATTAATCTACATCCCTGTAGTAATGGGAAAAAGTTTTATTATAGCCCCTCCTGGAGTCTCATTACAGGTGTGGAGCCTAGTCTGTGTCTGGAATAGAACACAAACACACAGAAAATGATTCACACATGTCAGTATAAGCTTTCAAAAATTACTAACAATAACTAATATCAATAAATACTGAAGCATAAATTCAGGATCTACATTTTGTGAGATAAACGATAAAGATAGATAAACGAAAAATAAACAGTATTTTATTGTTTGTCATTAACATTTCCAAGAAAATATATATTTGGGAAATATTTATGACTTCTTTTATGGATATCAGCTAAAAATCTCAGCTCTTGCATGAATAATAAAATGCCATTAAGCTGCTCTCTCTTTGGGTTAAGTCAACATGACGAGCCCTCACTGATCCTTTCCCCATTCACAGCAGGGGGATTACAGTTTAAAGAAAAGAAAAAAATGAATAAATAATGTGCAGGGATCTTCTGGTGCCCATGGGTTGGAAAGCAAGACCTGGGTCAAATGTTCAGTTTTCAACCGTTTTTTTTTTTGTGTTCTCTGAATGGATTGAAGCCATCATAAAGCTGAAGTGTTCAGCTGGATCGCCAAAATCGGTGGAGTGCAGCTGGTCAGTAGCATGTCATAGCAGTGGTTATTTCCCCGAGCCATTAAAAAAGAATTGTCTGAATGTAGTAACTCATGCTTTGAGATTCCGTGGACACGATCCGTCTTAATCTTGGGGTGGGGGGGGCAATCTGGTTGGATAGAGGTCAAATGAATAAAGAGCACTCACAAGTAGAACTTCTCATCCCACACTGGATTGAGGTTGCCAAAGATGGTCTTTGTCCTGCGCTTGGTCTTGCCCACCTGGACCGTGACGTACGGGTCGCTGGAGCCAGTTTTATCCTTGGCCTGTAAGCCCTGGGCACTCATGACTGGAGAGGAGACAGAGATGGAGAGAGAATATCCATATAAGCACTGTATAGGCAAAACATCTGACATTTTTTGTGCATAAAAATATTGAATCCTTACATTTATATATGTTGGACTTATCTTAATTATAACAAATGGCATGACATTTTTCTTTTCTTTTTGGAAGTCTAAAATATGAGTCACTGGGGTTGGTGGGTGAGGTTGTACATACATTTCTAACTCCTAGTGAAAGACCTTCCAGTATATTTTCATTTTCATTTTAGTATTTACTAGTTACTTGCCTGAATTTGGTTTATTTACTTTGATTGTGTGTGGGCTCCTTACAGGGTCCAATTTTAATATCAAGAACCGTCACTGCCTACAACTACTTGAGCCAAAAGCTGAGGCAACAAAGAAGCTCTTGGTTCAATGACAACTGCAGTTATTCATCTTTTTGGAGATATGCTCAGTTTTTCTAGGATTTATCTATTTCTACATCCTGGCTATAGGTAGCCATCCACCCCTGTGTGTGCCCACTACTTTAAAATGATCCTGCTGAGCTAAGACTTGGCTTCAAAGAAAGATCGGTGATTCAGGATCTTACTTCTATGCAGAGAGAGGGAAAGATGCAGAGATGGAGAGACAGTAGTATTTCACAGCGCCACAAAAGGGAAAAAGGACACTGGAGCATCAAATATGCATAAGTGACAGTCTAAATAATTCAGGGTACATATATATCCCTGAGCCCGATGCTGACAGTAGAAGGTGGGCAGGATGTAGAGGTTTCAAGAGCCACGGCCTGCCTGCTCCAGGAGCACTGAAAATCAAATGGCTCCTGTGGTAAACGAGGGGCCTAAGACACTGACGAATGAATAAAAGGGGTCAGTGTGCGTCAAACTAAGTGCTTGTAGGATCACCAAGCCGTGGCTGAAGCCCCCTCCCCCACATATTTTTATTGAGGAATTGGGGGAGGGGCTACAACTGACATTATATGCTAACTCTCCACAACTGTCCATATACCAATCTCGCCTACTTCTGGTAGCATTTGACAATGTTTATTCTTCACATGACTACAGGACATGTATCACAATTAATGTGCACAAAGAAGTTGAAAACCAGATGAGATAAGTTTTCAGTAAGAAATATTCCCCATTTGAGCAATAACTTATCCCACTAAATAACGGCTACACTTTCACAATTCAGTGTTGTTCCTTTATTAAATGTAACTGGATTTATGTTTTCTGTTTCAAGCTTTATACCTAAGTTGTAGGTCATCACCTGAACCGTTTATCAAGCTCTTTGCTGGTAAGTGAATGAAAAGATGAATAACTTGCCCGAACCAAATTAGTTATGATTGTCTTGTTTCAATAAAGAGTCACAAAGAGACCATATCAGAACGGATAAAATCTTCCTTCTTGCGTGCAGAGAACAATTTCTGATCGTTCCAATTTAATTCATTAACCAAGCAAGGCATTCATGAAGTGTAATGTATTGTAAGTCAAAACATTGTCAGGAGATATTGTAAGACAAAAAAAAACAGGACATATCATAAAACACTAGTGTACTGATGCACACTATTACCTCACTGCATGTTTGATAGTGAGGTGATTGGTGTATTTACAGGTACAATAGTGGAAATAATGATTAGCAGATTTTAAAATAGCCGATGACTGAATGCCTGGTCTGCGGGTTTGTATTTCCAGCCAGGCCCTTGAATTTACCCGATACACAATGTCTCATGGTCACTGTCAGAGCTAATGCCAGTGGGTCTTTATTGAACAAGTGATAAATAAAAAACAAATCAAAACCTTCAGTCTAAAATGGGCCACTCAATAAACCCCTGTGAAATTGTCCGAGGCAACGTTGGATCTTTCTCAGCATCAAGTGTCTTTCTCCCGGGTTTCCCTCTTTCTACTTTTTCCTCTCTTCTTCTCAATCCAATCTAATGATTGGATTCTCGCTCTCTATTTGTCTGCCTTTCTCTCCGTTTCTTTTTCTCTCAGGGACATTGACAAGAAGTGGCAGGCAATAAACAAGCTGGGCCTGGCACTGTTACCACCGAGATGGACTGGAGTCCAGGTTTGAGGTTAGAGATGCAAGTTTATGACCGTTTTTGATTAGTCAGTTAACTACAGTCATTGCCATTAATTACTTAGACTGTGGCAGCCTGCCAAAGTTTGATTTGTCCTTTCATAATAACCCAGATTTCATTTACACCTCCCACAATAACATAAAACGATCTGACTTAGTGTTTTTGCGCTGTGGCCTCTCTCTCTCTCTCTCTCTCTCTCGCTCGCTCGCTCGCTCTCTAACACATTGACCCATCTGTCATTTCTGGACTATTGGTAGCACCGAAAAGCTCGGCTTTACACCTGCCCCCTCTCTACACCTCAAACTGTGTGTGTGTTGATGTTACTTCATATTAAAGGACCTACTAATTACGTGATAGCATTTACTGAGTATGTAAATTGAATGGACAAATTCCAGTTCAAGAGAATGCAATTCAATTCTCTGGATCCTGACCGGGCAGCAGATAAGCTTGTCTTCAACAGAACAGTCACACACAGACAAAACCCAGGGAACACCTGATTGACTGAGATTGTGTCCCCCGTCCTGCTTCCCATCAGCCCACAGGTAAATGCCCAAATTGTTTACATCAGCCAATGTGTAATATTAACTTCAACACAGTGTCTGTACCACAGATTAGCATGCTAGTGAGCTGTGAAAAAGACATTAACATCTCTGGCGGCTGCAGCAAGTACTTTTGACCTATAATAAGACTCAGCACAGTCTCTTTATAACAGACCCTGATGTGCTTTGTATTTACTGTGCAGCAGTCTAACATTGGTAAAGCATTATTGTAACCCAATATGCACTCCAATTGCTCAACCTGTGTCTTGTTCCTATTAAATTAAAGTTTTTGTTTAAACAGAACTAGGCTAGGTGAATAAGTAGACAGAAGATTGTTATAACACTGTCATTAAATTCTGCCATCACAACAGTGATCCAGCAGTAGCCATCAAAGCAATATTAACAAACTACTCTTGAAGCCACCGCATCAATTTCTATTTCTAATTAAATGTGCACTGCTGTTTGTGGTTCCATGTCAGAGGTTAAATACCACAATCTTGAGGTTAATAGCAAGTAAATACTAATTACAATAGCAGTGTTTATCATTTGAGATGAGCTCGACTTGTAATGACAGTTTGGCTTATTTGGGGTTAGAGGACTGAGCAAAGGGTTAACGGTCGTAGTCCATAGGTCAAGGGTCACCTGAAGCAGTGTTAAGCCATTACTAGGTAAAACATAATTGTCACTGTTTGGCTGAGGGATAAATGTGTGAGTGAAAAACAATGTTATATCCTTCATATATATATATAGACACTTGATCAATTCAATACATAGTTTCTGTTTGTGTTATTTAAATATGCTGTACGGGAAATCCTGTATTATTTATTACTATATTATTATGTCTTACAGATGTTTCTATTTTTACTTTCCACTTTTCTTATGTAACATGGCAAACTAATAAAGAATTATCTTATCTTAGTATTGTGATCTAGTCTTATCAGGTTAACCTGTGATGCTGATTTTGGCAGACCACTTGGAGGTCCCGTCAAGCACAGCCTGCTTGGCCGTCTTCAGGTGGCTGGTGACCTCCTCTTTGGAGACTTGGAACATCTCCTGGATCACCTCGAACACTTCAGGACGGTTCTTCTCCCTTATCTTCATGCGCTCCTTCATAGCCATTATGATATTGTGGGTCTTGTCTTCCGCCCCGTGCTTGGAGCTCTTCTCCACAGCCCCTGAAGAAAGCAAACGGTGATAGATTGTCTAAGCACACTGGTCTGAATATTTAATACAGAGGAATTGAAAGTGGCGATGCATCTCAGTGGCAGGGCATTTTTTCTGTGTATCCATCATATGACTTACAGTTCCATTTTTTAAATAAAGATGATGCAGTGCAATGTTAAAGCATCAAGCATAAAATCCGATCTAATGTGCATCAGTGTGACTTTACACACTGACTGTGTGAGCGTGTGTGTAAGTTGAGAAATCATGTATTAACGTTGGTGTGGGTGCGTCTTTATTCATGTGAATGGCTCTACAAGACAGGCGTGAAGCTTAATTCTCTTTATCTGTGTCATGTATCTGCAGTGCCAAGAGTTCAGAAAATGACATAGATGAATCCCAGTTTGAACTGTTCTACTAGTGTGTAACTGATATAATAACACAGACTTTTATAAGAACCAGAGTGTAGCTAATCCACTTAAGGTGTGTGAGAATTGCTGTGGGGGGAACCGTCCTGAAGCCTGCATGTCCATTGTTCCCTTTATCGTATGCTGAAACAACAGGGTGTGCTTGATTGGAAAAGCTGATTAGAGCCTGTAATGAATGCAAGTGACTGGACTGAGGGAAATAAATGCACCATGTCACTTGAAGCAATGGGTGTAAGAGAAAGACGTTATATGTATTACACACATCCCCATAACAACGCCCATGTTGTGCAGCTGTACTGTTGGTATTTAATGATTTCGAAACGTCAAGGGAGGGAAAAACTACAGAGTTAATATCATAGATGAAGTTTAACACAAGCACCTTCCCAGACCAACCACATGGTTTTAGACCCAATCGATCTTGATGTATCAATTCATTGCTAAAGAAATAATCAATCCTAACTGACTGTGAAATCATGAAAATTAACATAGTTCTCTATAAGATGCTGTTAAGACCACAAATCATACTTGCTCTCTGACACTCTTTTTCTCTCTGTGTCTCTCTCACTCACTCACACACACAGACACACACAGACACACGCGTGTGCGCAAACACACAGTGTTTTGAGTTTTTGAATTTTCTCAGCCAGTGCTATTAGGGTTAATGAGCACATCAATCTCATTCCTTACTTTGTAAACAATCTGCATTGAGCAGGTCTTGGCACTTCTCGTGACATTTAACGCCGCACTCCGAGCAGCGCATGCCCTGACGGGCGATGCCCCACAACAGTCCCTCACACTCATGGCAGTAGGTGGGTGCAGTCGCCGTCCACACCTCAAAGTTATGGGGTGTTGTGGATGAAATTGGGTAGATCAGAGCCTGGAGAGTCTTCTTGAAGACATGTAGTTTCTGAAAAACAAAGAGAAGGCATTGTGGACATGTAATATTAACTCTGGTATAATGACAATGCTAAAAGGATCAAGGTTAGAGGTAAACCATATAGGTGCAGCTCATGTTGTAAGACTCATGGCAGTACTGAATTCAAACTGCTGAAGTAACACTATGGCCAACATAATAACACAAAGCTTGAGTAACATTTACACAAAAACAGCCTAGCCATAATTTGATAATTATGCAGCTTTTGCAGCTATCATTCATCAGTGCAGTAGCATTTTTCAAGCTTCTCTCTTTTCCTGGATTTCGTTATTCCTGGAGATAACATATAGGGGCCTACGTTGGTCCCTTCCTGAATACCTTATCATCAACAGAGAGAGTAAATCAGACTTACATCTAATTAAGCTTAGATTAACGGCCTTAATTATTAATTATTAATTATCCTTAGCCCACAGGCTTTATTCCCATTGAGTGGTCTACTGACAAAAACTCCTCCAGACAAAAATACTAAACTCTTCTGGGGGCCTGTCTCGACTGATTGCTGTGTAAGAGACGGCCTTTTCAACTTGACCGCTTTACTGCCACAGCCCTTCCATCCGCAACGACAAGACTAAGAAGCGGGACTTGCCAATTCTTAGAGGCAGAATCAATGGATGCTGTTAAGAAGGTTTTAAAAGTGAGCATTATCTAGATTGAGAGAGCGAGAGAGCAAGCGAGAAAGAAAGTGACAGAGAAAGAGAAGGGGATGTATGGCGGCTAAATAAATCTTCAAGAGGCACTTGCTCTCCTCTCCTCACCCCTTCCCCGCCGCCCTTCTCCCGGCTGTCAGCTCCCAGTGTGTTGACAATGTGCTTTAACACCTGAACAGTAGCTCTGCACTCTACTGCTAAGACTTCAGCGCTGCCCACTCAGAAAGGTAGAGACACACAAACACACACACTCTTGCAGAGATGATTAAAAGGCAGCAGATGACAGGACAACGGGGCTATATAACGTTGTAAGAGTTTGCTGACGCAACTGAGAGGCAGCACAACGCTGGAGGACTTTTAATAAAACACAGAAGGAAGCAGAGAGATTTCTCTTTTAATCTGGGGACGATGAGATGAAGCAGATGTCGAAGATTTAGCCACAACTACATTAGGTCACGACTGGAAGCCTTCTACTCACCAAACTTAATACTGAACTGTCTAATTCTGATACAGCCTGCAGGAGATGAGTGAGTCACATTAAGATTGTAACTATTTCCGATTAGATCTTGGAATGATGTATAAGTAATTAAATGGTGATTTCATTGACACATCTATTTCTGTTCTATGAAAATGTCCCACCTTTCTTCTCTCTACCTCTCTTTCTCCACATTCTCAGTCCTGACACCATATGTCACACAGCTCAGCAGATTCAGGAAGAGTGCAGCATGTGTGAGTCTCATGTGTTACACTGCGAGGTAACCCTGGTGATTTTGTGCAAGACACTGCTTGAAGTGATTGACAGCTGCAGTTTCCGCCTGAGACCAACATGACAGAGAGGAATCCACTCTCTCCTGCTTTCCAGTTTCACAACCTCCGGTCATCTGACATCCTCCTCATCCTCAAAGTGTCTATATTAACCAATAAACACTGTACATTTTCAGCTTAACAACAAATCCATGTTTTTGGTCCTGTTTTTTTTTTTTGTCACAACACATGTTGGAAGTATCACATTTAGACAAAATAAAAAAAAAATTACCTTAAACTAGAAAAGTTTCTGTAGACATGAATATTTTCATGATCCGCCCACTGGTCCGGATCTGATACAACATCCTTTCTTCGAATTTGTGGGAGTTCATCTAGATTTTGTGTAATCTTGCTTAAAAACAAACCAACCAACAACCAGACTGTCAAAGGTGAAAACATAAAATCCATGGTGGAGGTATTTGGAATGAAAGCACAGGCAAGCATTGTAAAACCAGTGATATATTGTACTGCTGAGAACCTGTCTGATATGTCAAGTTGCTTTAAGTATCACATGGGGCCTAAGGATATTGAAAAAATATATAATTGAGGGTAATATTTTCACATCAGTCGATATCTATAGCAGAGAATGACAAACCCTTGATGAAGATCTAAATATTTTATAAATCTGGAGTAGATCATATATCCCCTCTGTACTTACACATTGCATGAGCTTTATATCCATATAAATTGAACTTTTGATATAATGCTATTGATGGAAATTAAAAGGCAATAATTATTGATATTGTTTTATTGCCAAATAGCAGCAACACATCACATTTTATTTCCAGACAGTCCTTGAACTACGTCGGATCCTGGCTTTGTTCTTCCTCGGTACAAGTGAGACCCAGCTTCTGTCTCACCAGGTAATGGCCCCAGTTGCGGTTGCCAGTCACAGTTAAAAGTCTGTGTTGCTCAGATCACATGCAGCTCTGAACACTGAGCGGACACACAGGCCGTTAGTCTGCCCACACATAATGTTCCATTCTGCTCTAAAAAGCAAATACATGGGAAACATGACGCAGAAGGAAACACATCAGGCGTTCTATAGGTCGCCAGTGACAGAGCAAGTCATTTTAATCATGTGTTTTAAGCTGAAAGAGGTAAAAACCTACAGGAGTGTGCTGATGGAAGCCAATGTGAAGACAGAAATTGGACAAAAAGAGGAAAAAATGAGAGACGCACTCTAAATAGATTCAAACATCTCTCCAAGGACCAGAGGGCGGATTGTTCAACATGGCTGCCTGATCAGGGACATCAGGGCCAGGGGGTCATGGTGACAAGTCACTCTCTGCTCTGATCTTCTCTGTTTCAATCCTCATCTCCTTCCTTTTTCTCGCAGTCCTTTTCTTATTCCTTTCTGCTCTCTGCGCTGGATCCTCTGCACTCTCCAACCACATATGGTCGTTCACATTCACTCGCTGTCCTCACAGGGAAGCACTCTCCTGGACTTAATGCAGCAGATAAAACTCTGACATCTGCTTGTCCTACTTAACAAGACTACACAATCTGCATTTGTTCTGAACTCAGCTCCCCTCAGCCAACAACTATCCACTCTTTCCTCTTTGTTCCTAATCAGAACGCTGGACGTCTATCCCTAAAGTCCAAGCCTTACTTACCACTGTAGCCCAAGAATCTGCTCCCTTCATACACCAATCAACACAATGCATCTATCACATCATTTCACCCTCATCGCGGACATGAGCTGTTCATCCCTAAAGCTCCTTTAATCAAATCCAGCTATTAGTAAGCAATCAAGACCCTCTCACTTTAGGGCAACTGGCCATGTGCACCATAAGCACCAAGTCAAGAGAAAGAAAAAGCTAAGTGACTTGAAAATGTACACAAATAGGTATGCACAAATTCAGGGCCATGTCTCCTGGATGTTATATGTGTGCATTGTTTACACAGAAATGTGTACGACTAAGCTCATCGTGTATTATACGTTTCTACTGGTGTAATGAGTAAATGTTACTGCTTTAATTTAAAAAACAAAACAAATTGGTAATATATTCTCTGCTAGTTCTTACTCAAAATATAACCAGACCCTCAGTCAGTGAACGTAGACTGTGTGTCTATTTAAACCGTGAGCTGACTGAGCTGAGAGCAGCTCCTTTCTGAACACAGAGCTCTGCCAACAGCTAAGAAGCTGAAACCTCTTTCAGAAGTTTTATCTATAATCCAAAAATGAATTTATCTGGGTCAAGATCATCAAAATATTATTTGTTTAAGAATCATTTCATCTATTCATTGTTTTATTAAGCTAAAATCCCTTGTGTCTCAAACCAGTGACCATTATCATGGCTTACAGTAGAAAAATGAATTGCCGGCTAAAGAGATGATTTTAACAAAGGGTTTTTATAGACAGAAAGACAGGCAGACAGACAGATGCGGTAACTCTGTATACATCTAAAGAAATAAAGCCTGTGACTAATGCAGTCCATCTCATTTTCATTTTGAACCCTGCTTTCCTGGCAACGTGCTCCTGAGCCCTGGAGTCCGTCTCAGCTCCAGCAACCTCTTCTCCAAACACCTCCCTGACATATAATGAGGACATTGGTCCTGCAGCCCATGTCCCTGAAGAACCCTCCATTATCCTGTAAGACTTGATAATAGCCAGTAGCTGATTTTCGTGCAGGCAATGCGGGGATGTTAGTACTCACCAGGTCCTCATTATTCAGGGTGGACCGGTTCACCAGAGCAAACGAGATGCCTGCCTTTCGAGCAGTGAGGGTCTGAGGGACAGGGAAGAAGATGAAAAGGAATAAATTCATCGAGCCGTTTTACCTTTCTGCGCTTGTATGCAGTATTCATCGCAATGAATGTACACATGTAGAAAACATCTATATAGAGTTAAATGGCTTGTGAACGGGTGATCAAAGTGCACAGAGAAAGTGAGCTTACCAAAGCCTGTGATTTCCAGGAGGTCGTGAACAGGGGGTGAAAGAATAAAGACATTTAATTAGAATAGGAGTGGGAGGAGGCAAATGTTAAAGGCACAAACAGCAGAGGAATTTGTGGTATTTATTTTCCATACTGAGAGCATAGGTGCCTCAACTGCCATGCAGGACTGCTTGATAGGGCATAGAGCTCTAGAAAGATTTAGCTATTCATCAAGAGAGGTTATACAGCCGTTGCATGATTCTTTATCCACTCATGCATTGGAGGTTGCTAAACTGCAGTCATGCTTGGCATTTATATTTACTTCTCTATTGGATGAAGCTTTGACCATATTTTCTGCTGTCTGCTCTGTACATTAGTTTGACACAAACATAAATACAAGACACACACACACACACACACACTCATGTATGGGTGAAGCCAGCTGTACTGCACAACACAGACTCACACTCACACACTTTGAAGAAAGAAAACAAACACACACACACACACACACACACACACATCTGCCCAAACATCCAATATCTTACTCAAACATGTGAAGTACACACCCGCACAAACACAAACAGGTAACGCACAAGTACAGACGAACAGATACACACAAGTAAATTAGCCATTATATAAAACTCAATTGAGTCTGGGTGACCAGAAATTGATCAACATGTATCCCATACTGGAGGACGTTACGTGACAGAGGAATGCAGACATGGACAGCTGACAATATTGGATCAGTCTTTACCACGACCCTCTTGTCCGTACAGCCCAGCTATGGTAAAGATCCATGGAAGCCATGGAGAATGTAGGAGGAAACGTGACCTCTACATGAACTGTGAGTGTTGATGTAAGTTTATCAACATGCACCAGCACTGCTGAGGTTGCTGCGGGCGATACAATATGACCCTCTGTCCAGATATGATCTATTCGGCTACAATAAAGCGTTCAGTGCCTTGTGAATTAATTTTCGACATTCCTTTTGGTTTTTATTTCTTTGTTTTCACATCCCACCAGTATACGGGGGAACCCTACTGTCCGTTCCAATCAAACGCTGTTGCTGCCCGGAAGCAATCGCAAAGCAAATGTGGGACATTGACAAAGGAGAGGCATGAAAGGGGACCAATTTGTTTGCTGACTAGTGACTTCATCCCAAGTGTAAAAGGCTTGCTCAGTGTCACTTTTACATGATTTAAAAGCCTCACACAGTTAAATCAGAAGTCAATGAAGTCTCTCGGATATATTTTTGGGTTGAGTTGTCAACATTTCAAGTTGCAAATTTTTCGACACCCGCCGAGCAACGAGGAAAAAAAGGGAGAAAAATGGCCAAGCTTCGGCGAGGGTGAAATCTGACAACTCACTGAAAAATATCACCCATAGCTGTTATGGGTCTATGTAGGGATGGTAAATATACACGCAAAATCCAAATAAATTGAAAATTAAAAACGACATCCTATACTTACCAAGACATTGTTGGTTATTAATTTCATGAGAGATATGGACAAATACAGCATCAACTCATGTTGTTCACTGTGGTATAAACATTCATCAGCATATATGTGTATGACATCAAGCTGTATTATAAATTTGCATAAACAGCTATTTTCATTATTTCACAGTAAACTCTAAATCAACAGGTAGAGGTTTGTTTTTAAAGAGACTTAAATTAGTGAGTGGGATTATATTTCCGTTGTTTTGGCTGAAACACATAAAGATGAGAAACAAACAGACACGAGACAGACAGACTCTATGCAGAACATAATAGACAAACAGTTATATACAGACAGAAATACTAACTGGTCTCACAACATTCTGCTCTCAATCAGAAAGACTAAACGCGTTGTACAGTGCTCAAGTTGGGTGCACTGTAACAGGCTTCTCTGTGGGATATGTTACAACACATTATGTCACAGTAAAAACAAATGGAGAAGCATCACTGTGATGCAATGCCTTAAAAACTCTCTAGGGTAATTAATCAAGCCATAGCGTTATGGCTTAGGTTATATTTAATATCCCCACTAGGCAGTGCTCTACACTACACAGCAAGGGACTTAAGTGGTTGCTTTAATCACCATATAAACTTCTTTTTCGATTACAATCAATTTCCGTTGTTTAGATATATTTTTAAATATATCTAATTTGCATATCTTCTACATAAGTATATGACATCATCTCTATCATAAAGTGAACCAAACATGTCATAATTCAAAATGCCAAACTCAGACAAAGATAACAAAGCCCAAATAATATTAGGGTCCTAAGGAAATTAAGATAAGAAACAAACACTGTCACTCTTCATCACATTATAGCAGGTGGCCAATTAAAATAATTGTCTGCAGCAGAGGTTCATACTCACTCTGTGTGGTTTAATTTGGGGTCACTGAGATAGAGTTGACATAAATCACACATAACCTTGTTGGGGCAGATGACTCACCAGGTCCCGGACAAGCGGCACTGTCCTCTTGCGGCGTAAATCCGGCATGCTGTCAATACCATAAAGAATACTGCCAGTCCTGGAGAAGCAGACAGATTTAAGGTGTATTAATAACATAATAATGCCACACTGGGGGAGACATTACTACGGTGAAAGAGTGGGGTCTTGATTTACACAGCTGGGAAACACAATGGATCATGGCCCCTAGCTAACCTGTCTCACCCCTTCCTCTTGAGTTCACATGGTGTTGACCATCTACACTGGAGCTCCTCTCAACCTCTGTCGTGCCCACAGGCTCCCCCGTCCTCCATGTTATCTCAATTTGCACGGGTATTGCTGCATACATGCTTTTACAGATCCATACCTGTTGGATTTATAATACACACTATGAATGCAGAAGATAGTAATCTGCATGTTAGTCAAGGCCAACGGCAGCTAAATCTATGCAAATCCACGTATCGGAAAAAGTTATTTTAAGATGATTCTCTCAGTCTTCGACACATTTGTTTCTCTTGCGCTCTCCTTCTTCCAACTGTCGTGTGCACAATCCCTCACTGCTTTCCCACCCGTCCTTCTCCTTTCTTGTGAAGCTCTCGATGCCATCACCTAAACTCTCAATCAACGCCTCCCTAATGACCTCAACATGACATCCAGGTACCAATGCCTCCACACAGATAGAGCTGCTCAAGCTCTCCTGTCAGCCCTCTCAGTGACATCAGTGGTATGACCCTAAAGATACAGAACATGAGGAGCTGCACAGGCCCCCTGCTCTCGCTGCATTTATACACAGTAAACGCTGCAAGTAGCTGCATAGTCTTGTCATGAGCTTTGGTAAATATATGTATTAGCCATTCTTAACTCTTGTGACCTATGACAACAGCTGGCTTCATCACTGATCCCAAATCCCCAATCACTTTCATAATTAACTATTCGTAGACAATCGCATATGTGCAGCCAAGGGGATGAGTTCCTTTACAGATGTCATGGAGGCATGAGGCATCTTGTATATCAGCCTTCTCTCTGTGGTATGACACAAAAACGGAGAGCATCATATCCCTCATTGCGGCTGCACGTCAGGCAATCTGTGTGTTTGCAAATTCTCTGCACCATGTGCCGCAGCATGGGGGCACACAACAGACGCTCGGATTTGTGTAATTGCAAACTGATCAGATCAGTGTGTGAGCCACCACTCACCCTCCAGTCTGCAAGCCGAGCACTTTGGGATCCAAAAGACTGCGAGGCTGTGAAGAGAAAGATCACTTAATGTAAGACAAGAAATACAATGTGAGTGCACACAACTAAACACAAAGCACTCAGAAGGACTTTTAAACAACAAAAATACAGTGCAACAAAATGTACTTAGGGAAAATACAGTACATTTGGAGGTCAACTCGGGATAAGATAAATGATATACGGGAAGAATTGCAGCACAGGGAGAAGGGAGGGAAGCACCACAGGCAAAAGACCAAATTATTCCACATCAATGTAATTTGTGGGCTCAAGACTGAGAGTTTTGCCGCTCTTGGTGCTTCAGGCCAGAATGGCCTATTGTGTAATGCTCCCTCCTCACTGGCCAAAATGTCCACTTTGAAACACAAACATTTTCTGAAAAGAGACTGATAAAAGGACAACCAGCACAAAGTGACAGCAAATAACCCATGCTACATTCTCTTGTATAACTTACATCTATTTATCTACAAAGAAAAAGACACTCTGACAGTACAGGTGGATATGACAAGAACGCACAATCACACAACACAAAAACAACAAAAATACATATGCACATGCAATGAAATCACAAGTGACTGGATGGTTGTACTGTAGATGATAACTGATAAACAAGGACTTAAAACCTGAGAATCCAAAGCACTGGCGTCTGGAAGGAGAAAATGACAGTAGGGTGCAGAGTTAGAAAAGAGCAGCTCACCAAAAGACAAAGACATTATGGGCTCTCTGGACACTAATCTACCATTACTTTCTTTTGACAACAAATTATGCAGAAATGGAGACAGAGTCAACATGTGCCTCAGGGAGGAAGGCTATAAACACAGGGACACAGTACACACAGTAGAACCAGTAAGCTCTGTTTTACAACAAATTATGAAACATGAAGATCATTATTTAAACCAGTGCAGCACAAATAATAAAAAAAAAATGCCTCTGATCGGTAACATTACCTGTGTTAGCTATGGAGACACGGGACATTAGGTAAGTGTAAGCGCTTAGAATCATTTTGCCATTTTGGAGATGAACTGAGAAATGGCCAACACTCCTCATAAGCAAGACTGCAGAGGTGCAATTACTGTGCTATTGACCCATGGGTGATAAATGACGAGATAACCGTGATCTAATGTGCTAGAAAACAGAAAACAGCTGTTCACAAGAGAAAGATCAAGTTGCTCATCTGATTAAACTGACATTGAAACACTGTTAACATGCAGTTGTTTTCACACCAACACTGTGAATCATTGTCTTCATTTTGTTCTCAGTTTACCTGAAAGTTGACAAAACAATCAGGTAAATATGAATTGATAATCATTTAACAGCAATAATTCTGGTGCTGCACATGTATTGAGAACGAAGCCCAGAGTATTTGGTGGATGCTATTACCCAGAGTGCTTCATACAGCCATTAGTGCTCACTACAAGCACACATCTTTTCATGATGAGTGGTCCTTGTGGAGGCACTGATATTAAAACATAGAAAACATTAAAGATGCATTCTAGTCAACATAAAAACAATTCGATTGTATATCTTTGTAAGTGCTATTCGAAGCCAGCTAGATTATTCAATATGTTTCGCTTCTCATGTTAAAGACTTTCAGTTCTTATGCCTGGGACTCCACCAGTCAATGAAGAGGCCGTTTGAGTGAGAGTAGAAATGTTGGGCTGGACGATATGGCAAACATTTTTATTAAAATATATATTTCAGTCAATACTGACAACTACCACAATAAATGATTATTTCTAAATTTGAGGGCCAATCTTTGCTCCTGAGTGATGGCTTCTTTATGAGCAGAGAAAGATAAACTTAATATATAGGGACAATATTTTACAAATCTGAAAAATATCGTGCTTTCATAATTCATAACAATATACCGATATAAATTGAATCTTTGTTAAATTGCAATCGACCAAATTTTGGTTGCGAGATTTGTTGATATTGCTTTATTGCCAAGCAACTATCTTCTATCTGGAGCAGGTCCTGTAACTTCATTTATAAAACACTTTAACCATATACCACATCAACCACACATATCATACTTAAATACACTATGAAAGTCCACAGACAATTCGTTTTGTATAAATTCTTTAAAATGTTTTGATTTACGTAAAGACACTACATGTGTATATCTGTGAAAATATATTAAAGTGTGTGAGGGGGCACCAAAAGCTCCACACACACACTGAGACACAGCACTCAGCGAGGAGCTGAGCTCAGAGTGGGTACCATGGACAGCGATCAGCTAAGCTACTTTCAGCACGGCTTTACAGATAGAGCCATCTCCTCCACCAGCAAGCTCACACAGATAGACTACAGGGTGCTGATATAAACCTCATTCCACTCCTGGCTTATATGTGTAGCACAAAAATAGAATCAATAGGTAGAAAACCTCTGCGAGTGCGTGCAGGCAAAATAATCGAGGTAGCAACAGCAGCAGTGAATCCTGAAATTCAGTGTCGACACACATGGTCACACTGTGCATAGATCAGAGCTCACTGAAGCGGAAAAGCCTGCACGTGGCTGATAGTACAACCAGGACTGTCCCCGCCTCTGACACACACAGCCATCTATTAACACGTTCACATTCGCAGTGCACTGAGGTGCAGACCGGGGTGTGAATGTAAGTCAATCAAAATTAGAAAAGCCTAATATCTATTATGTTTTTACAGCAGGCGTTTGGAACACCCTACTCTAAGAGTACACAGCAGAGAGCACCAGACGACAACGGAGCAGTAATGGGGAAACAGACTATGGGGTCCATGGTGACATACAGTATTTTATTTCTTTCCAGGGATCGAGACAGACTGCATCTGCTCTGGTAAGCATCATGAACTAAAGATATTTTATATGTATAATCATTAGTTTATTCATCATTTAGCAAAGATGCAGTTTGCAATAGAAACGATTACAAATTCTGTAAACAGCATCTCCAATCTTCACAGATTACTTTTCTGTTCAACCTCTATTCCTTTCTAAAAAATGTATATATAGATATTTAGATTTTAGGAGAGTTTATATTTACCTCAGGTCAGTTCAAATTATTTGTTGTGGTAAAAGGTCTGGAGGCCAGTTTCCATCCCTTCCGACTGACAAACAGCACTTTAGCTTAATATTCATCACATGTAATATATTTATCAAAGTTTGCCTTAGGTGAGGTGAATAAACACGGATGAAAAAATGTCTTGTGTGGGTGGTATGGATGACTGACCTCACAAGATGAACCTGGTTGCGGGTTAATGTGGTTTTACCGTTTAAAAAAGACCATATTTCCATTTAGCGTCAGGGTAGGAATTCGTGTTTATTGTTGCTATAAATCTGCAATTCAAAGATTCTTCTACATACTGAACAACAAAAAACATTGATTTAACTCCTGGCCTCAAACAAGTCACATATTTGTATTTGACTAAACATGACAAAAAGACTTCTTATACATTCATATTAATATTATTAATAACTATTCATAGTCCGGGCTTTTGATTCTTAATCGCAGATCTAGATTGATTAACAATGCAATCTACTAGTTGACTCTGTAACTAATTACACTGTCATCCTTAACTTATCAATAATATTTTTTACATTCTATGGTTGAAAAAACTAAAACACGTGATATTGTTCACAGTGGCTCATTCTGTATGGTTTCCTGATTCACTCGGATAGGACAGGGTCTATAACTGATGTGATTAAAAGGTCCACCGCAACATCTCTATCCATCAGCGTCACCATTAGATGCGTTGCTTTTTTATATCCTCAGTTACAGTCCTCAGTGTAAAGTCAATTTTATGAAACAAGAGTGATTAAAGCTGCAGAGAGTGTAAACAGCCCGGAGGAGGAACACTCTGCAACTGTTCTTCACTTCAAACTGACACGTAAGAACAATTTCACTTTGTCAGGTAACTCCAAAACCAACAGTATCAGCCTCTTAGCAATTAGCTCCTAGCTCACTCACCACCCAACCTGCCTGCAGGATGTTGTCTCTGCCAGAAAGCTGTCTAAAGAAAGCCGCCTGTTTGATCCAAAAACTTTAAACTGACATGTTTCTCCTGACAGCCGCCATGATGCTCGTCAGTGAGAACACAAACACCTGCGTGGGTCACCTGACAGACAAACCCCCTGGAGGAGGGGACCACCCAGAGGAACACGTTATCTATCGTGTTTTATTCTTCTACCAAAGTAAAAAAAGAATTGCTTGTCATGGAATCACATTTCTGCTTGGCTTTTTGTATGAATGTTTATCAACCATAAGGCTCCCAGTCCTGCAGTAAAGGTAAGCTCCTCACTGACATCAACACAGCAGCTAGCCTAGCTGAGTACAGGTGAGTCCCCGCCTCAGTCACACACTACGAGTGAATGGATGCCAAGATTACTTGATACTTGTGAAGGCTGCTAGGAACACTAAAATTACAACCTTTGTGTTAAAGGACTGTGTGCTCCCCCTCTTTGGCAGAGGCGAATCACTGGCTGCGGTAAACTAGCATGCCCTAGCCAAGCAACACCACTGGACCCTGACTTCACTTTGAGTAAGTCCAGGCAACAAGCACATCGAAAACCTTAAAAAGTCAGCTTCACAGCCTTAGGGTATTTCTTTAAATGTTATCTGTCACCTATTCATTACTGATACTGGTTATAAACCTGACTAGCTCTGCCTTCATTTGTTGTGTTCAGTGGTGTAATTCAGCATCATTTGAGACTGATAAACAACTAATGTGCGGTTTGACAAGTCTTCTGAACAACTGGACATTATTGTCTATAATGTGTCCCCGTACTTTTTTGTCTATTCATTTTTTTATTTGATCTGCTGAATTTTCATATCTAACCCATTTATAGTTGGTATTTATTCAAAATTCCAGGGGTTGATCAGTGCTTGCTCATATTTTACAGATTTTGAAAAGATTCACAACATTTTCTAGAACTGCTTATGGATCTGGATACTTTTGTTATTCTTTAACAATACAAAATCTACAAACCAATTAAAATCACATGTATCCCAAATAATTTCATGTTATCATATATTAGCGAAGGCCCGACAGTGTTGCGATGTTTAGTCGCTGACAGCAAGAAGCTTCCCAGTTCAAATCCCTGTTCAGCCTGGGATCTTTCTTTGTCGAGTTTGCATGTTCTTCTATGTGTCCATATGGGTTTTATCCACGTACTCTGGCTTCCTCCCCCAGTCCAAAGACATACAGATTGGGGTTAGGTTAATCAGATAGACCATATGTCTGAATGTGAGTGGGAATTGTTGCTTGTCACTGTTTGTTGGCCCTGCAAGGCTGGCAATCTGTCTAGTGTGTACACCGCCTCTTGCCCAAGTCAGCTGGGATTGGCTCCAGCTCCCCCTATGACCCTCAAAGAACACTGGCATAGATAATGGATGGATGGATATATTAGCAAATTACCACTTGCATCTTTAATAGTCTCACAGGGACAAAACAAATCATGACCGAATAAGTCTGTAGTGAGAGGTTGAAGCCCGCCAGGCTTGGACTTTATGAAATGTGGTCGCTCAGAATGAGATAGGAATGTCCCAAATGCCTGTGCCTACCAGTCTGTTCACTGATGAACAGATGAATGATTATACCAAAGGATAAGGCCATTTCCTTCTATAGAAATGCATCAACTACAGTAGTAATGTTAGAACTCACTGCTCTCCTTCAGTCCTAATTTATTCAACAATGACAAATTTTGTCATTTGGCAGGCATGTTTAATTAAGTTCAATTCTGTTTTATTCAGTTATATTTATGTTTTCTGCCTTGTAGACATGAAACCCGTAGGCATGAAACTGCATTGGGTTAAAACGGCGACCGTGCCCTCATCTTATCAAATAAACTCGCTTCTATTGTCATTCAGATGAGATAAGAAGTTTACAGATAAAGTCAAAACTGTGATTTGATCTGAATTATTAAGAATGTGTCCTAGTGCAAGTTCAGGGATTTAGCAACACTTTAATCAAGGGGCCCTCTTCAGGCCTTTTGTCAACATCAGTCTCATGTGATCTGACCA
Source organism: Platichthys flesus (assembly GCF_949316205.1). Lineage (NCBI taxonomy): Eukaryota > Metazoa > Chordata > Actinopteri > Pleuronectiformes > Pleuronectidae > Platichthys > Platichthys flesus. The sequence goes on along the minus strand of NC_084945.1, from coordinate 19,866,211 downwards.
CATCTCTAAGTACCTCAGTCCACACCCCCCATTAGCATTCATCTCCACACTTGTCTCCTGTGACCCCTTGTGACACCTTGTGACCCAATGTAATTGGATCTCACTTCCCTGCTCTATATGTAAATAATCAAGGACATGACTTCTGTTTTTAAAGACCAAAATTATGTTGTTTTTAGCTATTCTAGACTAATGTAAGTATGTATATGTGTATGTGTGTGTGTGTGTGTGTGTGCATGTGTGTGCGCGTGTGTGTGTGCACGTGTGTGTGTGTGTGTGTGTGTGTGTGTGTGTGTGTGTGTGTGTGTGTGTGTGTGTGTGTGTGTGTGTTTTAAGAGTGGCTGATCAGAACAATGCGGCGCAAGCGGCTGTGCAAAACCATTAATTAAAAATGAAATATTATAAATAATATGTGGAAGTCAAAGTTTCTGGAGTTTACCACAATTAAATACTCTTGGAAACACCAAGTGTAAAAATACTTGGTGGTTCAATGTGGGCCATGAATAATTTGCCTACTTAGAGCTGACCACGTGTGGATTGGATCACCTGAGATTGATGTCAATAGTATGCCTGAACAGTTTGTATGTGTTCAATGTGAAGCCTGGCGCTACAGTTAGCTATACCGTAGCTCCTCTGGGTTGTGAGCATAAACTTTGGAGAAAAGGATTTCCCTGTTTACACCAATCAGATGAAAACAACTGTATTGAATCAGTCAGTGCTTTGTATTGGATGATTTCACTTGAAACAATAAAGATCTTTCATTCCCTGCATTAGCATTTTCATATCCACACTTTCTTAGGAAATTTTGCATTAGGCATAAAGAGAATCTACCTCCTTTGCCTCCCCAGGAGAAAACAGCAAACTTCACTAGCAGCAGACCTCTATAAATATTCCAAGCAAGGCTGACCTGGTTACAGAATGCCCTTGGGAGTGTGAATTAGCATCTGAATACAGACGCTGCTGTAGCCAGTTGAAGAAAGGCCTGGCAAAAGTGGTAGCACTGCTGAGACTCACTTCACAGCTACCACCAAGACCAGTCAGCATGCTCAAGAGCACGAGTAGGGGTAGCACACATCAGCTACAAAGACAAAAAGCTAATTTGCACTGTGAATCTCAACCATTGGTTTAGGCTTAAACATGTTTGTGTCTAACCTCACTTAACCATTTTAATTAACTTAATATAATGAATTGAAGAAGAAAATTTGAAGTAACATTGAAATAAAAAAAAACATTTGTCAAATACAAATTTTAAATTAATTTGTGATTAAATCATTTAGTTCCATCAACAGTTCTCTAGAGTCTTTAATTCCAAAACTGTGGAAAAATCTACAGTTAAGTCTTCTTGCAATATGCGTGCTACAATCTCTGGCAGTTTCTACATCATACATTTTCAATGACAGTCTTCAATGACACAAAAATAAACTCTGATGTTTCTATAAACTCTTTAAGATTCAGCAAAAAAAACTGTGATGTTAAGTGTAATTGTAGCATTATCAAGCGTTAGCTAAAATATAACCTCTCAGCATCAACATAAGCACATACTTTGAAAATGAATCAGGACAGCCAGATATATAATTGTATTAGTATGATGAGTAAATAAGGGTTAGTTGATTTTGGTCACAAAATTCAGACTTCTTGACAGACGTTTTAAACACATATAAGCTGTTGTTTCGACCTCACATTTCTTACCCTTGCCCCTTTCAACAAGAATAACTGATGCATTCCTAATGAAAATTATTATATTGTATGTTCGGGGCTATGTTAATAATTTAATACATTAACATTAATCCACATTAAGCAATGTGTATTTTATGGTAAATTATATCTTGGCTACTAGCATCTCATGTTACCTTTAAATTCTTGGTCTCTTTCAGGCTATTAAGCCTGGTCAGTTACAACAGTTTATCTAAATAAAGTTCCCATAATTTGAGAGTTTAATTTAATAGTGTTGAGTTTATTCTCTGCAGGATGTTTGCGCTTGTGGCCACTGAAAACATTTGTGTACACATCTGTCACACTGCCTTACAATATCCAGGTGTAGCCTGTATTCCCTGAACTGCAGGGCCTACTTCACCATGAGTATCGCAGCCGTAGCTACGTATGTAGGTCAAGAGCTTTTTCATTTTAAGTAAGAGTGGAAATTCCCTAGCCTCTTTTTTGCATTCCAGTTGAAAGACTATGTCCCCCTCAATGATTCAATTCAACAATTTGAACAGCCATGCAGATTTTTTAATCAAAACCATGTAAGTAAGACTTGTCCCATCAATTATACATTATTTTGATTTGGGAAAATTACTGTAGCAAAATAAAATTATGATTAAAACATTTAAGTGAGAGTTCTGGCCCAATACGCAGCTGTATTTAGGGATTATTTTTTTTTAAATGTCTAGAACATTCCGGGTAGTTGTCTAAATGAAAAGGTCATCACATTGGGTTTTGCTGTCGTCCACCACAATGCTACCCAAGATTAGAAAATAATCATGTTTTTATTCATTGCAAAAATCTGATGATACTTTTAGAGTACAGTCCCATTGTTTTAAGGTGTGTTAAATTTTCAAAAAATGCCAGAAAACGTTTTTTGATGGTCTTATTCTTTGAGCCAGTCTACTACAGACAATTGAATGCTGTACCATGGCAATAAAAATACAATGTCGATACCACACTGCTATCCACCCTCACAGAAAGTCACATCTTCAGTTTTCAATTCAAGTCTCAAAGTGAATCAAAGTGTGAGTATATACTCTCATTGAGACTCAAAACAATGCTTCTGTTGGATGAATAAAAAGGGAACAGGCCATAGCTAATGTGTATTTGTGTGTTGTTTTCAAACATGGGCTGATGCTAAGATGTTGGCTAGTAATGTTAAGTATTCACAACCAAAGATATATTTGTCTTTGCCTCGATGAGCAGTTAATATTGTATGTATGCCACAGAAAAACACAGATATGATCGGTCATGTAAGTAACAATGTAAAGCTTAATATTTCAGAAAGATATTAAAGTGACACCATGACAAATAAAAAGGAGTAAAGATTCATACCCCCGGCCAGGATCTGCTGCTCAAGTTCAGCCATCTGCTTTCTGTAGGCCCTGAGTGCTGCTTCCTTGAATGTGGGTCGAAGACGCTTCTTGGGTGGGGCCTCTGCAGGCTTCTCGTCGGCAACATTTTTGTTTTCATCCTCCGTTTGTTGCTCCACTTTTTCAGACACCTCAGTGGCCTCCTCAATTATTTCATCTAACTCCTCTAACTCTTCATCAGCATCGTCCATCTCCTCTGTCACATCATTGTCCTCAGTCTCATCCGGCTCCTCTACGTCAACATACTCCACCATTGCATCATATTCAGCAGTGTCCACAGTGAATGGTATTTCATAATCCTCATTGTACTCTTCATTGTACTGCTCATCCAAACTGCAATCATAGTCCAGAACACATGCCTCTTTACCTTCCTCGAAGTCCTCTGTAGCTTCAAAATCTTCTGATGCCTCAAAATCCTGACAGACATCATCTTGAGATGCCTCAATGTCGTCAAACACATCATTGTCCTGAGAGGTCTCATACTCCTCTGTTGGTTCTTCTGTCTCCTCTGTCTCATCTGCATTCGTTCTGTTCTCCAAGTTTGCTAGTACCTGCTCCATCACCTCAACATAGTGAGTCTCATTGTCTACTGGTTGTTCACCAGCTTTAGGTTCTTCATCTGTTTTCTCATCCTCTGCTTTGCAGAAAACAGGTTCAGTGCCGGCATCTGAGTCTACTGTGGAGCTGTTTGCATTGGAGGTGGACAGGGTGCGGAAACGTCCCATAAATGATGAAGAGGGGTTGGTGGGTTCCTCTGGAGGAGTAGGGGTAGTCTGAGCACCTGTCTTCCAAACAACTTCCAGAGCTGACTTGGCCCTCTGCAGTGAAGAGCCAAAGCCAAAACCAAAGGATTTCTCACTAAGATCTATGCTGAGCCTACTGCTCCAAGACTTTGGAACCTCCTCGACCTTCTCAGTTCTAATCTCACTCTGGCTGCGGTACATACTTGAAGTCTTATTCTGGCTCTGGTGAAAGCTATGATTCACATCCAATTCAGGGAATTTTTCTCTGGGAAGTGTTTTAGAATTTACCTTGGGGGCATCTTTAGAGGCTATGTTGGATGTTACTTTAGGGGCTTCTGTTGGGGCTGCTTTAGGGGTGTCTATTGGGCGAACTTTAGAACTCTCTTTCAGGGCTACTTTAGGGGCTTCTTTAGATGGAATTTGTGAAACTTCTTTTGTGGGAATTTTGCCAATCTCCTTAGATGCGACTTTTGGCATCTCTTTTGGTGCCTCTTTTGTGGGTAGTTTTGCAGCTTCTTTGGAAACCTCTTTAGCAGCAGCTGTCAGACCTTCTTTAGATGGAACTTGAGGGAACTCTTTAGCAATGACTTTAGGAGAATCTTTTGGGGAATCTTTAGGGGATTCTTTAGGGGTTGAAATAGGACTCTCAATTGGGGTTATTTTAGGGCTCTCTCTGGGGGACTCTTTCGGACTTTCTTTAGGAGTCATTATGGGTTTATCTTTTGGGGCTACTTTTGGAGCTACTTTAGCAACCTCACCAGAAGCTGCCTTAGATGTCACTTTAGATAATTCTTTAACAGTGGGCTTTGTGGCATCTTTAGGTCTGTCTTTCGGGGGAGCTTGAGTGGATTCTTTAGCTACGGTTTTCTGAATCTCTTTAGGTAACTCTTTAGGTGATGATTTAGAGGTCACTTTGGGCATAGCCTTTGCAGTTACCTTGTTACAACTCTCCTTTTGCAATATTTTGGTGCTTTCTTCTTTAGTAGCCAATTTAGTTTGTTTATGTGTCACTTTAGCAGCAGCTTTAGGGGCATCTTTAGATGGTACTTTTGTGGTTTCTTTTGTCTTCGCCTTACATACTTCTTTAGTCTGGCGGGCAGATGTCTTGACAGACTCCCGCTCTGTCATGTGAGGAATGATGTGTGTGGTTATTGGTGGAAGAGAAGGTTCTCTGTCAAACATGAATTCTTCATCTCCCTCAAATTGCAAATCAACCTCCTGACATTTAGTGATGTTCTCTGGAAAACCAGGGATGGTTGATGGGTCAAAGGGACTACTGACCTCTATCGAGGCTTCCAAGCCAGAGTCTGCACCTTGTTCCAGATGATGCCAGTCTTTCCACGGTGATAGATCACCTTGCAGAGAAACCTGGGAGCCACTATAGTGGCTTCTGTCCCCAGACATGCAGACAAGTCCATTGCTCACCCCACTGTCAATAGTTTCTGTTGTCTCAACCTCATTGTGTTCATAGTTTGGATTTTCCTTGCTGAGTGGGACACTAGGCTCAGCATACCAGGAGGAAGACATGTCTTCTTGTTTTCTCTGCCACAGTTCCTGATCTGAGGAGGACAGCAAGGAGCAGCCATTGACCCGTGTAAAGTACTGGCTCTCTGAAAAGTCTTCTGAGTAAGACTGGCAAAGTTTGGAGCAGTCAGACTCAGAGCGGCTGAGTTTAGGGGTTGAATACTCACTCTGAGAAAGCCAACCAGGAGTCAGATCAGAGTAATAAGCCTTGGCATGCTTGTCTGGGTCATAGTAAGAGTCATCAGCATAATTAACTGCTCCTGAGAAGCCTGCTTCTTCTCCTGACTTGCTATGGTCATGGGTTCGCCTCTTCTCTGATTTACTCTTGTGAACAGGCTTTGAAATCACCATTGCATATTTATTTCTGCTTAATTCCTCCAATTCTTTATCACTGTCCATTGAGTCCCAATCATCACTCTCTTTATCCTTTCCAGAGACCTTTAGATCCATGCTCTCGTAGGTTTGTGAGGAGGGCAATGCTTTGTCTTTTCTCTCCTTTCCATCATGAGTTAAGCTATCAGTAGAGACTGTAATGCCTGTACCTTTAAGTTTGTAGCATTTTTTCAAGACTATATCCCTATCTTGTGTTGTTGCAAAAATTACAATAATAGGACGGGGTTTTGCATTTGAACATTCTCTCTGTTGCCCTAGCCTATGAGCAAGTTCAATTTTTATTGTTTTGTTGGCATCAATGAAACCCATTTTGTCTTTTAGTAATTTATATATCAGACTCTCTGTTTTTTCGTGCCTTTCTTCGGGAACATTGATAAACCGCAAGGTTGAATTATTAGCCTGGTGGCTAACTTGTTTAATGTAGTCATGGATATCACGTGTCTCTCTTCTAGACTGGACAAATCCTGAGCGAAGCTGCTCAATCTCACTCTGAACGACTTCCACACTACTGGAAATCTCATCAATTGAGCTTTTAAGAGCATTGACATGGCCACGAAGCTCAGACAGTTCTGTCTCTATCTGGCTTATTCCTTGAAGCTCCTTAAAAATCATCTCCATGACATCCTGTGTTTGACTGATGCAACCTGTGGAGGAGGAGCCAGGCTCCAGGGTTGAACTCTTTTGCTGCCGTCCAGCACGGTCCAGAGACTTGCTCCGAATGCCCAGGGTTTTCCTCCAATTGCTCACTTCGGAGTCTGAGGAGACACATTCCTGACTCTTTTTCCATTTTCTTAACTTGCGTAGAGCACCCAGCCTAAGTGTGTGTAGACTGGAGCGTTCCACTCTTTCCCCCTCAGAACTTCCATCAGAGGGAGCCAAACTGATGAGGCTCTTCCTGTTTCGTCTTACTGGCATTGTGTGTGATTTATGCTCATCCAGTCTCCGGACAGGTTTTATCTCACTCAAAGAGTCAGAGTAGCTACTATCAATCGAAAGAACCTCAGGAAAGATGCTTTCATTATTATTCAAAAAAGGAGAGCTTTTTGGGAGTCCATTTGCTATAGCTACACGATAACTGAAAGTGGGTGACAAGGATGAGCAGTCGTTCTTTCCGTCGTCGTCTTCAAGCGATATGTTACGTGCCGAAGAGCATTTGGATATATTTTTCACTGTAGTCTTCAGTGTAGTAGAAAAAGTTAGATTGTGCGCTTGCAAATCAGCGGCCGATTTAGGCTCTATATTTTCGCTTCTCTCTTTCTTCTTTATTGGGTTTGCCAATTTCTTTGTAAACATTCCTTTGCAAATCTTTTCAATGTAGGATGATATGGTCTTGATTAGGGCAGAAACCATGGATGACTATCCGGTGGACTGTTTTTGATCATCTAGTGAAACGAGAAGATGGCTGAGGATACTGTGGTACTGAGCCAAGCAAAATCAACCTGTGCTTTGCCGTGAGTACCTCACAATCACTCAAACTGCAGGTCCCCTAGAGAATCAGCAGTAGTCTTGAATCCAGTCGCCTTCCTCCAGAAATGAAACATCTCTCTGAAAAAGAAAAAACTATTTAATTTCAATTTTTCACAGATTCTCATTTCACATTTATGCAAACAGGAAATACTTTATTGGTATATGCTTTGAGTTAAATACTTAAAAGGCACTCAATGAGTGGTCTCAATGGGTCATCTCTAATCTTAATGCAAAAGAAACAGGTGATGCACATGAAGAAAATACAGTTCCTCATTTGAACAAAGGACAGTTTTTTTCTGTTTTATTATTTAATGATATGGGTTATTAACACAGTTAGCTGTGCATGGCTTTATAGCAAACCCCATAGGGCATTGAAGACACCCATCAAACTTAGACATCACTAAAACTCTATGCCAGAAATGCTTACAGAGAGAGGGGAAGGGAGAGACATAGAGTGATAATTGTGTGTTAGTGTGTGCTTTTGTGTGTTTGTGTGTGTGTGTGTGTGTGTGTGTGTGTGTGCAGTGCAGGGATTGGGAGGTGGATAAATCATTTCCCATTTGCATGCACATATATTTATGACAGTCTATACATTAATGTATGTATAGTGTCAGTCAAGGTCAATATACCCACTGGCTACACTGTTATATCCAACATCTACAGCAGGAGATAGCATTTATTCTACTTGCCTCAAAATACTCTTAAGAGAGTGTATATGGTAAACAGGAAGCACAAAGCTATGGTCATACTTCAAAAGTGAGTGGATCATAAATAAATATTTAGCTTAATAAAAAAATGGTGATGTTAAAAGACCTGATATTTGGTCATAATACTTGGTCATTGTTTAAATCACCATTATTATTACAAATATTTGTTTTCAACATAGAAACTGAACACACAACACAGACTTTCTAAAATTATATTCAACGCTAACACAAAATTGTAATTGATCATATTGATGCGGATCGTGATGATTTGTTTCAATAATTATTGTCCTAGAATATAATTAATTTGTAATTTTGTGTCTTAAGCCAAACTTGAAAAGATTTTTTAACTAGGTTAATTAGTTAGTGAAGAGGTGCGTTTTGGTATTTTTGGTGTGGTGTGGGTGCCAACTCAGTCAGTGACCTATGTTGTCATACATGTATTGTCCGAATTAAATTCATTGCAATTGATTCAGCAATGCAAGTATGATAATCCATATGTGCAACTAACTAAAGTGGACATATCGGACAGTATTAGACATCTAACAGCTTGTAGTTGTTTGAGAGGTGTGTTTTCTATAGAGTGGAAGTGGCCGACTGAGTCGAAAGAGGGTTGTTTGTTGTGCAGAGGATCCGACAGCTGCTCCACATTAGTTCTGGTGTTTAGAGCATGATGTGTCTACAGTCTCATGACCACAGAGACATGCTCACTTCAAATGAGTTGTGATATACAGCATCACAGTTAGCTTTTACTGCAGGGCTCTACAGACGGACCAGGCATTAGCAAATAGAGCTTAAGACCAGGTTGCCGGCATTGTGTGGAGGAATGAGTCCAGGAGGTTGACTATTGGAATGAGGTTTGTGGTAGGCTAGGTTGCTTGTTCAAATAATTAACATTTGACTATTTTTAATACTAAAAGGTCCCGTGCATTAGTACAATTCGGAAAGAATGAGCTGTGGTTTACCTTCACTGATTGTACTCTAATCTAAATGGTTTTCAAATCTATAAAACGAATTACATTAGAATCTGTCCCAAAACTATCCTGGTGTAGTCACAATTGAAAATAAGTCAAATCTCATTATAAAAATTACTTGACAGAAATGGATTGAGAACAGGCTGAGGTGAAGAGGGATTACAGTATATTTTATGGTATGAGAAGGTTCATGACTCAGCTCTCTTGAAGACTGGGATGAAGCCAAGAGAGCCTTTTGCAACTGATAGGTCAAGACCTGAAACTGTCCCCCCCATAAATAATCACATCAGATATTGTATGAAATATGTCCTGACATTGCATCTACTACTTTCACCGACATGTTCAGCTCTCGTCTGAACTTACAGCTGCATGTGAAAACTGAGAGATGTCACAGCACAAGAGTCAACTTGTGTTAATCAGTTAGCAACTGAGGGCCTTGACGAAGGGCACCTTTAGTTGTAAGGGTAAGACAAATTATGTTTTATCAATTCGCTCCACCAGGATAAGAGAATTTTCATGTTGTTTTGTCATTGATATAGTATGATGTCACAATAAAAAAACGTCCTTGAGGAGTTGTTACATTTGCAATTCAGCTTATATTTGTTTGTTTTTTACCAAGGAGGTTATGTTGTCATTGTTTGTTTGTCTGCAATTCCCCCCGCGAATAACCTATTGACCTAAATATGACTTATATCTATGACTGATGCGGCTTGATTGCAATTGAGTGCCAATCTCATATATATTGAAATGTGGCTGTTTTTCTCTATATATCATAGACAGATGTCCAACTGAGACCAAATTTCATCATCTAAAAATAAGTTTATAATTTATCAAAACACTACAGACAACAAAGCCAGCGTTGAATAGCCAACGGGTTCGCTGTGATTGATCTCTCAGGATGGCAGAACAAATTGTCCGACCGGTCAACTCAGAGGCTAACTGCTGTTCTCAACCAGCAGGTGGGTCCTCACTTCCCTGAAAATGCCAGAGCGAATTTTCTTACAGCCATCATTTGGATAAACTGAACAAAAATCCTAAATTCAAAGCCCCCCACCTAGGTTGTGTTGTCTGATTAGATCAAATAGCATGTACAAATCACTGAGGCCTCTCTCAAACTCATTTTAGCTTTGTAGAAAAATGATGGTGGGAGAACTTACAGTTGCCACTCCTGTCTGAAAACAGGTAGATGTAAAATACCATTTGGATGGCAGCCATTTAGACATGAAATATAGGTTAACACAGGTATGATTAAACATATTAATGACAGTTCTGTTACATTTAGGTGGAGCCTTAATTTATATAATTAGTGTATTCCTGTGAGTCAGAGCTTTTGTCTTTTTAAAGGGTAGATGAATTAACTTTCCTTGAGCTCTGCTGTGAATGAAATTTGGTGGCGTTATCAGGCAGTGTATATGCGCGGACAATGATTGTCTTGGTCTTGAAGAATGCCTACCTTCTGTTATTTACATGTTAGTAATTTTTATTAGGGGGTCTGTAATAACACATTTACATGCTATAATATTAAAAAAAATACATGATGTGCCTCATAATGTATTTTTTCTGCAATGCCTCTTTACATCCTCTGTCTGAAATGCTCCATATGAGCTTTTGGCCAAGTCCTGCAGTCTGTCTTTGTAGGCTTAATTTGCACAAAAAGCTATATGACACTAAAGGAAAGGGAAAACACTGAAAAGCCGAATATGGGCACTTTAAGAACCAAGATGAAGCTTCACTGATGGCAGTTATATCAGATGTGGTAGGAGTCCTAGGGTTTAATTATCTGGTGGATACTTTCTATGAGAGGAAAGAAAAGGCAAAAAATACCTTGTTTAAAGAAACAAGTCATGCTGTTATGTGCATGGTTATTGTTATGACTGGATTGATTTACAGTGCAACAAATTGTCTCAATGGTTTGTTGATGTGAATAAATATTGTTTAAAAGGGGGGTAATCAAAATATCTGAAATGAAATATTAATATGCATACAGCAGCACAATGTTATACATTTAAAACAAATTCATTCACAAAATAAATACGTAAAACAATTGGATAATTAGTTAAAATGTGTTTTTGTCTTGAATAACTCGAATATCAAAACATTGTGAGGAGAATGAAAGTGATATTAAAATGAACATGTGACTAAAATAAAAATTAGATGGGTGACATCAATAGCCGTTTAAAGAAACTGAATCAATTGGGTACAAAATAAATTTGTAGACTATTGTGGATGATTCCCAAAAATGTATTAAGATCAGCTGCAGCAAATAAACTCTACTGTTGTAGCTGAACATTTGATGTCGGCCCCTGCAAAACATTGTTACATTGTTCAGCGTGAGATTTGTTTTCTCTTGTTATCTGATCAAACTAACTTGTTTGCACGGGCTGCAGGGGTGCATGTGATGCATGCATAGCATGGGCTGTTGTTACTGGAACATGAAGCTATGTTGCTCTGTGCTTGTCTGCGTTAGGCAGTGCTGGAGACCGACCAGATATGGCCTCTAACAAAACTTCAACATTCAAATATCTATGCAAAGAGTTTAGGGGATATTCATTCATAGTATAATTTGTAAAAATGATAGCTCATTTTGGAAAGTATCTTTAACATACTTTTTAATCTGTTTAATCTTGTTGACTGGCTCACCCATTACGGACCAATTATGTGAATGCATGTTTGCTTCTGTTTTGCAAAGTACAGCAAGAAATGAATTGAGTTACAGCCCCAATCATGTCCGTCGGCATCTGGAATATGTCACTGTTTACTGTAGCAGACACTGGAACATCACTTGTTTACAGCAGTGTGCTGCTCTGTGGCTGCCCTCTGTCCAGACAAATCACACTAAGAGAGTACTAATGTTTAATGAGTGCTGATTACCAATTAGGGAGCTGCCTTTCTCTTTACAGAGCCAACACCCTGACATCTGCATGTTAAGGTTTGACAAATGAAGCATTCACCCTCTTCTAGAGCTGGAGTTGATTCCCAAATGACTTGATAATGCCCACGAGGTATCGCCTGTATCGTCCCATTAGAGCGTAATGATGCAAGAATTGGGAGAAAAGGATGACAGATAGCTAGACCACCTCATCCCACATGTGCATGAGCATTTTGAGCACAGAATCTGCTAAGATATGGTGGTGTATGGAGACTCGGCGGCAAATGAGCCACAAATGAAATGGTTCCATTTAATCAGAGCCATCATGATAAGCACGTGTGAGAATGAGATTACATGTTGAGTTATCTATGTGTACGGTATCTGAGCTATTGTTCACCCTTACTGATGTTTGTAGCATAATAAACGCAGAATCATTGTAATAGAAGTCCTTATGTAGCACCTTTAAGAGAGATAAGTGGACAGCAGTTATTGTTTTAATGATAGAACGACTGGATTTATCAAAGTTTGTGCTTTCCACAACACACCTTCTACCCACCATAAAATAATAGTAATCTCAGTCCCTACTTTAGAAAGTGGTTATTGTGCTACTACATATGATGTGGTACATAAAAACATTTTGTGTCCATGTGTTCAAGCAATTATAATACTGTATGTTCCATAGCCTAAAGCATGTACGCTGCTTGTTCCATCTGATACAATCCTGAGGACCTTTTAGCAACGCAATGAACTTCCAACTACATCAATTGAGATGTCTTACATGTAACTTACTCACCAGCTAAGAGTCTAGCCTTTTATAAAATGACTTCCTCCATAATCAATCTACATGGTTAGAAAAGATTTCCCAGACAATTGTTGCCAACTACTATGACAAAACAAAATCTGGGAACTCCTGGGGTCCTGAGGTAGAGTCCCTCCCACATGTGAGTCAGACTGGAGAAACCTCCAGAGAAAAGGGGAACACCTCAGCCACACCCACTCCTTCTGCTCTGAGCCACTACTACCCCAGGCCCTGCATTAATGTCCTGGGACCGATTTCCAGCCCACTTCCCCCAACCACCTAAATACATCTGATAAGCAGAGCATTCTAAAACACTGAGCTTCTCTCCCTTGCACAATCTCTGCCACTCTGCTTCAACGGAAATGAGTGTCAGTAGGAGGCACAATAACCTATTTCTCACAACTGTTCAATCTGCTCTATTTTCCTGATGAAAAGCACCTGCACGCCAATTTGAGTTTATTATGCTGCAGGTAATTATACTTCGCGCTGCATGGGCTTTTCAGCTTCTTGTCGTTCTGAGTCAAACATGGGGAAATATCTTTTTGTGCAAACCTTTAGAAACAGATGCATACAGATGAGAGATGCTCATGCGTTACGTCATGTCTTCAGAACACATTAGTGTGGATTATGGCCGAGTGTGGATTAGTGTACATGTGGGAGTGTGTGTGCATGCCTGTGTGTGTGTGTGCAGCCGTGCGTGCACACACATGTGCACCATCTCTGCATGGGTGCTTTAAAGCATGCATTTGCTGCTCTTAGAGGAAAGCGAGGCATCATACTAGTGGGGGGATGAGCGTGTGAGGGTGTGTGCATCCTCAGATCATATTGCCCTCACGCCCATCCTCAGCCTTCCCTTCTCCCAACCTGTGTATTTCCCAACAGTGAAATATCTGCCTGCAGCCGTATAGGAAGCCAGCCAACCTCACAACAGATTGTCTGCTCTCGTACATCAAAATATCACCGTTCATTTGGCCGGCATGACAAGACCCACGTCTCATCGCCTTTGCTTAGTGTGATACAACAGCATTGCTCACATGCGTACATGTTGAGCGCTCTGCATAACAGCATGGGGAAAGGTGAGAATAAGAGCAATGGGACATTTGTAGGCTCGGCAGTGTTGGTGTCAAATCTTGATTTTTGGAGCAAAAATCAAAACGACTAGAGAGCATTAATCAGGTTTGAGTGTTTTTCGCCTAAGCTATAGGTCGTTAGATAGATGATGCCATCTGTCCGCGTCATTCTCAAATAGCTTTTCATTCATCCTTTGACAGGGCCACAGAGGGAGGGGAGGGAAGCAACAAGAAGATTTAGGGTGAAGTCGGTATAACACTCAGCTTCCACACACACGGTGCATGCACACACAACACGCACCCAGTGCCCGGACGAGGCTCTGCCTGCTGCACATACCTGGTTGTGTCAAATCCCCTCCGTGCAGCTGCAGCAGCAGGACGCCCAACGGTGTAGTGATCACAGCGAGCCGTGTGGAGCCGAGTCCCGCGGTTTCAGCGAATGGTCGGTGCGAGGGAGACCAGCGATGATGCTGGAGAGGAGAGGCAGGGAGGGAGGGGAGAGGAGAGCGGCTCGGTGCGCAGCTGGCTGCTAATACCCGAGCTCAGAGCATCTCCCCGCGTCCGTCAGACACCACATCCCACAGCCCTGCCTCCGCGAACACGCACAACTCTCCTCCATGTCTGTACCTCCGCCGCCTCACCCGCTCCTCTGCCGCGCTCCCTGTCTGCGTTATTGGGGTGGGGGGGCACAGATGCTGCCTTTTGAGTTGCTCCACGATTGGCACACACGCGCGCACACCCTCCTCGGAGACAGTGTTACGGTGTCTAGTCCAAATATGGGATGCAGACAGACTGGAGGTGGTGGTGCTGATGGGGAGGCAGACAGCGATGCGGCTGTTCCAGGCTGCCCAGACTGAGATGTGCTGTCCGGCAGGAGAATGTCTGTCCCTCCCCTGTACAAAACTATCTCTCTCTCTCTCTCTCTCTCTCTCTCTCTCTCTCTCTCTCTCTCTCTCTCTCTCTCTCTCTCTCTCTCTCTCTCTCTCTCTCTCTCTCTCTCTCTCTCTCTCTCTCTCTCTCTCTCTCTCTCTCTCTCTCTCTCTCTCCTTACTCAATGAGAGAGCTCTGCACCCCCACCCTACACCCGCACAAGACGCCTTGACTGAGAGGTAAGCAGAGACGTGCAGAAACTGACGGAATGAGCATGTGTATATAGTCTTTATTCTATAGGGCTATAACAGTTTGATCTGCAGAGACACCCGCACATTGCGATAGACACAGAGTGATGTAATGAGCACATGAATCTTGGAAACCACAGATACGCGTTGAGGAACAGTGTGAAGCTACGTGGCTTTTGCTTTCATTTTTTTTTTTGTAAGGGGGGGGGGGGGGGGGGGTTGCAAATGCCGTGCACGCGCGCCCAGAACCAGTATTGCGCACGGGCTCATGGGCATGCCTGAGGGGCACGAGGAGCACACTGTCATCATTTTCTGCATGCACACACACACACACACACACATCCCAACACTTGCATTGACTTAATGCCGACCTACTCTGACCATTGCCACAAGTAACCCAACCCTAACATTACTCAGTGACCCACGGATCTGATTATTCACAATTTTAGATGAAGCTGTGTCTTTAGTCTTAAATCTGCCATTGAGGAAGCTGTGACACAAACTGCACACACAACCATATATAACTATCTTATTGCATTCTATAGCCCCTTACTCCAACCCTAACATTGAGGTAATTATTACCAGCAAGTATTTAGCCTAAAATGGTCCATGTTTGGACAGCTGTCCTTATCAGCACTTTGCATTGACTTCCATTCATTGTAGAATATCTTATCCCTAACATTAATCATGACCACTTCCCATGTAACCACATCAACCTAGCCACAATTCACATCTTACCCCTGGCCCTAACATATGAAGATTTGCCTCATTAGGACCACCCTCTGATTCCCATTAAGCCAATTGGTCCCGACAAGGTCAGTGTTGAGGCTGGAAAAGGTCCTAAATAGTTAATAAAATCACACACACACACACACACACACACACTTTGTATTATGCCAGCCAATGTCCAGGCTCTACAAGACTATTCCCAGAGCTCCCAACATGCTCACACATCATCTTATTATGTCTCTCACTGGAAATTTCACCACACATCGTTGCTCATTGGCACTGCAGATTTGTCCACGACGTCCTCCGGCATATAAAAAAACCATCGGCTTCGTGAAATGTGCGTGGCACAGATTCACAGCTGTGGTCAAAAATACACACTTGTTCTGAAAAGAGAAAAAAAACAGAATGCACTCAACCTCATGACAAAATGGCAACAGAGTAGAGGCAGTTGAAGACAATTGCCTTAATTTGTCCTTGTGCGACATTTGGCTAATTGAGTCCTTTTTTAATTCCCTGTTGACAGGGACAAATGAAGACGGACACAACGAAATGAAAACATTACAGGTAGAGTGTCACATAATAGTCCACATTATTTCACCCACTCCTCCTGCTTTCGTGGTGATTAAGCATACATATTAAACCCATCTCTCTCTCTCTCTCTCTCTCTCTCTCTCTCTCTCTCTCTCTCTCTCTCTCTCCCTCTCCCTCTCTCTCTTTCTCTCTCTGCTCTGGTGCGCGTGAGCCTGCCTCCCTCCCTCTGTCAGTCTTGCTCTCCTCTCTCAGCTGAGATGTGTGTCATGCGTTCCTCCAACAGCCACTAATTGTCTGGCCTTCTAGCGCAATCACATTTCCCTCCCCGCTCTCTCTATCTTTTCTCTCAGTCACATGGGAGAGTGGTAGGATGTTGGGAGATGTGTGCATGTGTGTGGTTGTGTGTTGAGGCAGTGGGGGTTGGAGGAGGAGGATGAGGATGGAGGATGCTCTGTGTATGGCTCCTGCTCGTCCCCTGCTGGTGGTAGCAGTAGCTGCATCCCGGAATCTCAGCTGTTCGTGAGCCAATCAGACCCAAATGATCTCCTCCAATTACCGCAGCACATGTGTGTTCGGCCAGAGATACCAGAGCAAATGCTGATTTATTTAATCAATTGTCATGGTGCAGTTCAAATCTAATGTGATATTAGACTGGGGTAAATGGGCAAATTAATTGTGTTTGGACAATATTAAGATGGATTTCAATTGTGCATAATGGATTGCTGTCTTTCACAGATGATTCCCCAAATACAGTGATTTCTCTCCAAAAAAACACATTGTTTGGTTCACTCCTTTCCAATCCAACCATCTCAGTTTTACACTCTATCCTTTGATACGCTTGTGTATTTCATTCTCCAACTTTCTGCCATTTCTGGAGGCAGAGACCCTAGCTCCTGAACTGCTAGTTCCCAATAGGGACAGCAAGACAAGACTTCTGGGCTCTTTTTCCACCTTCATCCCCAACTCTCTCCTTTCCAGCCTTAGCTTTCCCAAGCTTGTGCAACAAATAAAATACTCTCCCTCCTCTGGTTCTCTGGCTCTGACTGTGACCAATCAGAATGGTCAAATTGAAGTCGTCCTTTAGAGAAAAATAGGTCTTTGGAAATAAGCTGAATATTTGCTAGTTAACAAGTTACACTGTGCTAAGACATTTTCGGCAAAAACATTCTGATTTGGCAAAGGTCTACCCACTATAACCTCAAAACACCCCAGTGACCGGGTAAACAGATTTAATGAGCACTGTTTCTCAGCCTTGCAACTCTAGTGTTCCGTTATGAGCAAGGCCTTCTCCAGTTGTCAGTCATTCTCTGTGATGATACAGAGCGTTGTTTCAACACAAATTCAGACAAGCCAAGCGCTGATAGAAGATAAACAAACCAGAGGTGCATCTCTTGTGGCTCAGGAAGCTCCTGACTTTGTATAGAATAAGGAATCACACCTGATCACAAATGACCAAATAAAATCTGTTTTTATTCCTCAGAAAACTACTTGGACTTTCAAACAATACTCAATTTATTACTGTAGGTATTAATAATTTGGTAAAATCACCAGCATCTAATCTTAAACACTGCAACTATGTGTAAATAACATTCCGTTTTTTTCTTTAACTCAGCCAATTGACATTGTACAGCCATCTGCTTTGACTCAGTGACACTATTGGCCTCAGTCTACATGCGAAGCGCTCCAACTGTTTTGAGCAAACAACAGTGTGAGCAATATGCACCTTTATTGAAAAGATTAATTTAGATCTCCCAATCCTTCAGAATTATAGACGTATCTCTATAAAATACACTTTTTTGGCAAATCTTAACCAAACTGAAACTGACACCCTAGATCTGTGTTATTAATTCATTGTGTGGACAGGCTCCACGCTGCTTGTAACAAATATCTGCTATTCATTTGACACGATTGATACGTCTGGATTGACTGAAAAGTACACGGACACGAAACGATCAGTATGGTTTAAATGTCCGTCTCCATAGATGATTGCCATGCTCTAACATTCCCTCAGTTCCTTAGGGATCAATCCTCAGTACAATCTTGTGTCATGTATGCTCCTGATAGGACACATGGTGTGCTGTTTTGAGCTCCTTTATCATTGATGCTGATGATACACTGGTAACAGTATCTATGTTATTAAGCCCTACAGACGCCTTGAAGATGGATACATTTGAAAACTGCCTGAGTTTGATAAAAGAATGAATGCCTCGGACTTGTCTGCAATCAAACTGTGACGGAACCAACGTTGAGCCAAAATGGTACACCCACTTTCATTCTGTTTGACCCCATGTTAGGTTTTGATTAATGTTGATTTGTGCCCAGAACTGATTTAATTTCAGCATTTCATCCATCACGACACTTAACACGTTGTTCCTAGTCTCTATCACAGCTAAGACACATATGTTACTACACGTTGAGGTTCTGATCATTGTTACTCATACAGATTACAAACTAATTTTTGGAGGCTCTGCGGGCTGGTTTTCAGTGTTTGATAGTTTCAGCTGAAATCCAGTAATTCTTTGTATTTGTATTTATGTATTTGGATTAAAGAATCGAACATTGCAGCTCATCCATCTGTTGGAGAGTCGTTGTGCCTTGTCAACATTGAGAGGAGTCTGAGATCCACAGACGGATTGTTTGCTGTTTCAGAGTCAGGGCTGAAAGCGAGATGGGATTGTATTTCATATCACTGATCTGCAGGAGCAGTTTTGATCAAAGTGTCATTACAATGTTTTAAAAAGCATCTTAAAATGAATTTGCTGTCATCTGTAAATTTGTGAACTGTCTTTTGACTCTGTATGTAGACCATGTCTTTTTTTTTTTTTTTTTGTTAGTTTGCATACTTACTTGCATCAGTCTGCATTTGTGCTCTGTTCCGTTCTCTGTTGGCCGAGCTCCTGCGATTATTATTATACCCCATATATTCAATTTCCCCCTACTAATCTGTTGTTGGCGAGGTTCACAGCTCTGCAGAAAACACAGACCTCTGGCTAGCTTTGTCAATGTACACATGCGGATATGCTGCTGCTTTTTGACCTGCAGGATTGACACCAAATGCTGAGCGGCTGTGTGACTTTTGCAGATAATAAACTTGTATACTATGATTTGCATTTGTCTAACAAAGGTCATGGTCCTAGAGTTGAAGTTTTCATCTTAACCCAGAAGAATTGAAATGTCACTTCACCATCTCCCCTGACAGACCTTTATCCTCTGGAGGCAGAAACACAGGATAGCTGGCACTAATGAGACAGGCAGATGGCCTTCCTTTACATAGCCTTTAAGTGGTTGAAATTCTTCCATTGAAGCATTAAGGGATAGCTGTGAGCTGATGTAGCATTAAATCTAGCACATGTGCATCAGCTCGAAGGAAAAAATCTTTTCATTTATATTGAGAAGAGGGAGAGAGAGAGAGAGCACATTAAAAGGAGTGCATTCAGATCACACAGCCGTCGACACACAGCTGGCATCAACTCACGCTGCCTTCAGCACTATTGAATAGGAGTAACATTTTCATCATATCAGCAGCCGTTGAACCAGAGAGAGCTTAGTATTGTTGCTGAGGATCTAGAGTATAGTGAAGAAAGATGGTTGTAAATTAGGACGAGGTGGATTTTAATAATTGTTGCACTCATCCACGTAACCTGTCCCAAACTGATCGGAAATCGGAAAGTTGTGCTCTAGTAAATTCCAAACTGAAGCATTTTGAGGAATACCTTTCCAGGGGTCTATTCAAATATCATGGAAAAGAAGATAGTATATAAAGTAGTAGGAAGAAAAATCCAATTCTCAGGAGCATGGCCTTCACTGTTTCTCAATTTCCTCCAATTTGCCATCCGGCGAATCAACACCATGTTAGTGGCTAGATGTGACTCTACTGTACTTTAACCAGCGCTTCTTTGAGCTAAATGTTAATGGCATCATGTTAAAATGTCCACACAGACAATACATATCAATGATGATTGAGCAGGAATAATGTTTTCCTTCTTCACCATCTTCGTTTAGTATTAGCATGCTAACATTTCGTAATTAGCATGGAAAAACAGACTACAGCCAAGGCTGATTGGAATTTTGACTCAATGATGGTGCTAGATTGAAGGTGAAGGGATCGGATTGTTTCTACAATCATCCTGATGGAGACATGAATGCTTGCACCAAATGTCCTGACAAAATTGACCATTGCAGTGAAGGGATCATCCTCAGGGGACATACAAAATGTAGTGGTAATCCATCCAGTAGTTAGTAGAATTTTTACCTGGATAAGTGAAAAAACTGTGACCTTTATGGTGGCACTATAGGGAAAGTTCAGGATCACATACTATGCCTGGGAACAATGGTATCTTCACAAAAGGTCATTGTTATCCATCGAATAAAGTAGTTGTACTTGAATGTTGGACCTACTATCCAACAATGCCATCCCATGCAGAGGTGTGGCTCAAAATGTCGACAGTTGAACTATTAGGTAATTACCATAATATAGAGGAGAAATACATGTAGATAAAAGGAAAAGTTCAACAAACACAAGACAGTGTGAGGATTAGGTACACGTCAGCAGGACTGGTTCACTGTCTCATTTGTGCAGCATTGGACTAAAATCATTATTTAATGTTAATGCTAATGAACCCTGGTTTCCTGAGGCACTGTGAATCTTCCTAAGGGACAGAGCATACAAAATATGTGAAGATGGTCATTTTGTCTCATATTTATAATATCCTTCCCAGTATCTTATGACTCTTTCAGTTAATCAGTTGCAAGCCTTAGTTATTATTAATATTATTTGGGAAATAACTTGCCAGACTAAAGCCTAATTTCAATGTGATTGGATTTTCCCCTGAAAAGAGATCCATTCAATCTGAGTGAAAAAACTAGTTTCAGTTTCACTCAGTATACAAAGCTTCAAAATGGGGCACTGCTGTGAAATCTTAAACAGGGCCCTCAATGGTGATGGGGGATAAAGAAGTTGATGTGGGTTGCATTCTGACTTGTTTTCAGTGCATGAAACACATATGAGTTCACTAGATATTGAGAGAAAAGTAAAATCAATCAGAGGATGTTTAAGTCGCTGGCAGAGTCAGACTCCTGCATCCAACTGCTGCATTGCAGATAAAAAAAAACACAAACAGGGGTGGCGCTTAATAAATATGCATTCGATGGCAAGAGGGTGGCATGTAGTAATCTTAAAGCTTGGAAAAGCCCCCACATGAACAGATCATTAAATGATGTGCCTTCATTTAACATTACTCTGTTTTCTTTCAAATCTAGATTTAAAGTATTTAAACTGAAACAATTTCTGTCGTAATACCTGACCAATCAAACCCCAATAATACCAATCCACCAAGAAAGAAGTGGCTTTTAAAGGGAGTGGGGCACTCTTAATTTTGGACACTGATTGGTTTATTATATGTTCTATATAAATCAAACCCTTCATTTATGAAGAGACTCAATACAACCCGTAGAACCATTAGCCCTAGGCAGAGACTCTTTAACCACGTTAAACCAACAAAACTGGATTTAGACACACAAATTAAATTCAATTGCAGCATGCGATTTGGATCATGTGCTTATATTGTTAAAACAGATCAATTGGTGTTGCCAGAAATCCAAGATGTACAGTATTTATTCAGTACTGCTGATTAAGTGGACAATCTTGTTCAATGAGCTTCAATTTGAAAATGTGGTAAAAGTGCAAACTCTCAAGCTTTTAATGAATTGTCACTGCATTGCTGACTAATGAGCGAATGATTTTCATGCTTTTTTAAATGCATTTTGAAATTTGGAGTTTTGTGTGCAGTAAGAGCAGTTTCACAGATGTCGGTAGCTGCAGGCAAGTTTAGTCAGATCTTATCTGTCCCTCGCTTAATCAAGCACAAATTATCATTATTGAACAATAAGCTTTGACTGTGCAACCCTGACACTACAGAATATTTTAAACTAAAATACTTATAGGTCCTTGGATGACAGATATCACAGCAGTAAATGGTATGAAAGTGTTTGGTGGCGTTCAACAATATCAGTGGGTTTCATAATCATCCAATGTTTTTTGCCAGAATTGTTAGTCTCCTGTTAAATTATAAATATAGCTTCAGAAACCAGGCATGGCAAATAGATTGGTCTCCGCTCAGCTACCATGTCCTACCTCCTCTGCTGAAGCTCTAAGCTAATTATCATCTTCGCTGTTGACTGTGACAGGAAAACCAAGCTGTTTGAGGGACTGTGTCTCAACACTTAAAACCTTAATGTGCTGAGAGCTTAGCCTTGTAAAACAATGTGTCTGGCCCCAAATGACAAACTGCTCTGCTTCTTTGAATACCCCTGGCTTTTTCTGAGTGGAATATTTCACAGCTATCATCACAGTGGCTATTCATGTTGCTCACACGGCAACATTGTCTCAATTGCTGTGACTGTTTTCACCCTAGATGTGATTAGCTGTCAGTTTGGAGTGAGAGGTTGATTTGTCAGTGCTGCACAACTGTAAATGGGTGATCAGAGCTGCACAAGGCTCTTTTTCTTGATTGTTATAATAGGGAGGCAGGTTGAGGAGCCGTTTGACACCTGTAACTTCCATCATCTTCTGGCAGTGATGTGGTCACAGTGTTCTCATTAAAAGATGTACTCAGTGTGATGCACACGTGGAATTTACCATACAAAAAAAGGTAAATTGCATTTAAAAGACTTATGTCATATTGATGAATGCTGAAATAGGACTAAAGGTTAAACTGTCCCGATAACCCTGGTTCCATCTCAGTGCTAAACTAAGCCAAACAGCTACTGACAACATTATAATTAGTCGTTTGAAAATATAATACAGTACAATAATGAATGAAAGAGTTAGTTATTGTCATTGTAACATTTACGCCTGTACACCGAATGATTGCCTGATGTGGGCTGTCTGCTCAACGTTAGCAATTACACTGAACTGCAAATGAATAGCAAGACACAATGTGGGACATCCACACTACGACATTGTCATTTGAAAAAATAAAATCTGCTGCACATTTTAATGTGGACAGGAAGAAAATGGAGATACTTGCAAACAGCTAAGTAAACACTCACAACCGCCCCCTGATTGTAGCTTTAAAGTCACAGCGTAGCCTCCCCTAACTTGTCTGGCTCATATCACATGATACCCACCCGTAAGAAAACAACCGGCATTAGCCTTGCCTACAAGTGTGGGACAATTCAGTTCCTAGAAGTGTCCCACATATTTTACATTCCTAACCACAAGTGTGGGACAATTCAAGGCATTTTGCTATAATGATAAGTTCTTTCAATTGTCCCAAGTATTGCCAATCCTTAACCACAAGAGTAGGACATTTCTAGGCATTTTGCCTAAATGATAAGTGCCTAGAAGTGTCTGGCTCATTCTGATTGGTCGGGACATTTCTAGGCATTTTTGCTTTAATGTTAAGTGCTACCAGTGTAGAACTGAACTTGTTGTTTTTGCTAATAGCTGTTGTATAAATGCTTACATGCATAGGAGAGAAGATATTATCTGAGCCATCTGCAACATATCTGCAACTAACAGCCAGGTGTATCTGAGCAGTCACGTCGTTATGCATTTACCGACTTGTTAGTATGGATTAGGATTAAAACTGATACAGAGCCAAAACGCTCTTGTGGACATAGTTATCAGTTTGAAAATGCTGTTTGTAGTTCTCTCTCTCTCTCTCTCTCTCTCTCTCTCTCTCTCTCTCCCATACACAGTTGCTCAGGTGTAGATGTGTGGTGCTTCAACATGAGAAAGAACGTAGCTGATAATCATTCAAACGAGCTCTGAGCACTGTGAAGGCTCTCTACAGTATGGCATTAGCATCATGGCTGTGTCAGCACAGCCCTTTCTGTGAACTATTTAGTCCCACAGCAGGCTGCAGACACCAGATAACAACACAAAGCATGCTGGGAAACACCAGCAAAATGTACTGGGGCCCCCAAAGCGCCTGTCGTTACCTGATGTGGCATCAGTCAGTATTACTGCTGGGAACCGCTCTCCCTCTCAAACTCCTGCATGGCTGAGGACGAGGGGGTGATGCAAGAAATGAAAAACAAAGAGAAATTAGTTAGTTCATGATACAGTTAGCATATAGTTTGGTTAAACATTTCAAAAGCACTAAGTTTCAACAATGAAACAATGACCATGAGGTTTAAGTGCTGATGAGATGATTGCAATGCAATTGTGTTTCTCTGCAGGCCTTGATGATCGCCAACATGACTGCTACCTAAAAGGAAAGTGAAGCCAAAGTTCCCCTTGGCTGACGCCTGTATGGGTCATCTCAAAGATTGATTCTGTGATTTTGGGTAGTTTAAATCACTTTGATTACATTACATGTCATTTGGCTGACGCTTTTATCCAAAGCGACTTACAATAAGTACACTCAACATTCATGAGGGGCCATTTAGGGGTTCAGTATCTTGCTAAGGACACTTCGGTGTGCAGATGGGAGAGAGTGCGGTTTGAACCGGTAACCTTCTAGTTTTATCCACTAGGCCACACCGCCTGATGTTTGTGGTTTGATTTAATGCTATAAGAACAGGTGGAAACGTCTTGATTGTAACTGAAGCCACATTTCTTAAGGATGTGAGGGAGTGGAGGCAAATTGTCCACCATTATATACAGTCTGTGGTTTACTGCAAATTAGTGTTCACACCAACATGTTTTACAACTTAAGTGTTAAAACCATTTTGTTGGATTCATGATCTCTAAATGAGAATATTGACCTGGTAGTGCAATATGTTACTTGAACTTTATCTGCAAACACCTCACAGACATAAATTATAAGGCAAAGAGTCGCCTGCAGTGCTGAGTCAGTGACATGCACAGCGGTGCTTTAGGCTTAATGCTTACATGAGCATCACAACATGCTCACAATGGCAAAACAAACATGCTGATTATTGAAGAACTATCACATTTAAAACTGTAGGGAGAAATACCTTCTGTACAGACATGCAACATGTTGTAATGCAAACAGTTAATGCCATGGCCGATTGGAAAGTTAGAACTTGGACAAGTATTTGACGAGCTGATATTTATAGAATTAGACAGGTGCTCAGAGAATGCATAACTCTGCCGAGGCTAACGCCATTCTCACCTGCACTTCCCACACTGTGAATAGCCTCCATTGGGCAGCATGACTGCACTCATGAGGCAGGATTCATTAGGAGGGAGTCCAACATTATACCTTATACACACATCAGTAGATATACTTGTATCCCTTTACTGACATCCACGCCTGTACCATAACTCTATCCTGAGACATCTGTAGCAAATGCCGCATCCACTGTACAATCGAATTCCCAAATTTCCTGGCTTCGCAAATGTGGTCTCACTCAAGTAAAGTGTTGCAGGCATGCGCAACACTGCACTGTACCTCACAAACCAAACATGTGCAGAACAATTACACCTAGCATATACTGTAGAAGAAAAATGTGTTATTTAATACTGTCTTAGTAACCTGCAGGGTGTATCCTGGCTAGAATGAAGCTATAGAGGTCTGCTACTGGAGAATATGCCTGTCCTCACTACAATAGGCTCATTACATTTCAACATCTGTGAAAAATGAGGCTATGTTTTGAATTACTTGCAGCTGCCCTCATTTAATTCATAGCCATAGTCTTTCCCATCTCCCTCTCGCACACACAGATACTAATGCACACACGTACACCAAGCTGAATTCCCCCTGAGAGCAATTATCATGGAGTTCTACAGTATGAACTTGTGTTATTAATCTCTTCTCTGACTTTGCTGTGACAATATAGCACTTTTTGCTTTTGTTTACAGAATAATTTCCTGCCTGTGAGTTTTACTTGGACCTGCTATTGCAGGTACAAATAAGCTGATACAAAGAGTTAAAGCTAAGTGTAAGTTAGTGTATTATTGGGGTAGGTGGAGTTGAGAGAGGGGGGCGTTATTCAATATGGAGAGCCAGTGGAGTCCCACAGCTAACTGTTACAGTAATCACATGTGAACAGAGAAACATAGTGCATGTGTATCTGCATCTATATGGATTAAAACTTACCCGGAAAACCAAAACACTGAATAAATGATAATGGAAATGTGATGCAATTCATTTAACAGTGAAACATTAGCTCTCATTTAATATCTTATTTAAGGAACAGTGGAAAGTAGGTTTTTGATGGAGAAGAATATGAATTAACTGGTCCACTTTGTTAATTTCGTTGCATGTGTATTGTTATAGTATTCCTACCAGCAAAACGAACATAATCGTAGTTGTTGCAAGCAATCCAGTGAGCTGCTTCAGTTTATTTGTATTCTTTATTGTTCATGCCGGCTCATTTTACAACCTGCAAATGTTCATATCTGAACCGTCCAAAATACAATTATCACACCACCTTTTGGGTAGTCCAAAATGTTAGTCTGTTGGTACAAAGGCGCATTTCACACCTGTTATTTTGGTTTGGTTTAAACTAAAAGTCCACAGTGTGGGGCTAAACAAGGTGGGTGTGAAAGCAACGGTCAAAGGAAACTGGATTTGCTGTTTTAGTCTTAAGGACGTGATCAGTGGACTATATAGATATATAGAATTGACAAAAACACTACACAATTTCCTTTTAATCAGTATACAGCAGTTCATACTTCTTACACAAATCCCTCGTTTCCACCTCTGAAATCTGATCACATCCTTCTCAGGCCCCTCCGTCATGTCAGTGTGGAGCACTTGGGATTTTCATTATTTTTCACAGACAGTAGTCAGGTCATAGAGGTAGAGGGAAGAGGAGGAAGCTGTGACAGCGTAAACAACAGGAGTTACTAAAGGGGGCGAGAGTCGAGGCGATATCGCAACAGATGGCCTTTCCCTGGACTGTGTCCATAGGCTTCTGTTCGTTAACACACACAAGCACATTCACAGCAAGTATTCGAGCACTCGCCTGTCGAGGTATCAAAGATGATCAGGATATTAAGCGTCCTGTTAGCTTCTTCCCATCGGCGATGAAAAAACAGTGAAAATAACAAGACTGTATTTTAACTGCTCAAATATTTCTCCTAATTCATTCCTCCATTAAACTGAAAATGGCCATTATCCCATCATACCTTTCTAATTCACTCGAAGCTAAAGGAGACTAATTTGAAAAAGTCACTAAATTGGTCGGTAATCATCTTTCTGCCAACACCAGGGAACATAAAACGAGATCTGAAACATTCCTCTACTGAATAGCATTAGCTTGTTCATTGAACATGTAGCCTCCCCCTTGTTAACCAATAGTAATTGTAGGTCTTGTCGTAAATCCTTGTGTATTGTTGCAATAAATATAACAAACTAGAACACGGGGTGCCGTTGGGGTTGTAAGATCACAAATAAGAGCTGAGGCTCTTACTCCAAACCAACTCCTTAGAGACTGTATGAGCGAGCCAAGCTAAAGGGAACTCTCTAAATTATGATTAATCATTCAAGAACTTCTTTGCAATCTAATTTAAACAAGTGATGCATGAGCCCACAAACTTGTTTCACCAAAATACATTTGTAATAATTATCTAAAGAAATGTTATTCCAAGAAAGAACTTACCAACAAGTACAAAACTGTCCTCTCTAGAGATATGGAGTTGTGGAAGAACCGAGGAATTGAATTCTTGCATTCAGCCATCCAAGTTGCTTTTGTGGTCATATGGTCACAACACTTCAACACAACAGACCTCCCTGTAAAGAGCAAAACCACTTTGACAAATGCAGTGGGTAAAGTCAACATTTACACTTAAGCATTTGATTAGACTTTGTCGACACTCGGGTTAACAGCTTTCTCCAATCATTGTAATGGCTTACATTTATCAAGCAAAATCCTTATTATCAATCAGAACTTGGTCCAATCGATTCCAATGGCCGTCGGTTGGTAAACCAAGCACTCAAATGTTTTCTGCATTCATCTGCACAATGGATTCATATAAATATGATGAATGTGTGTGCACTGTGGAATGTGAATTGACCTTCAACCTGCACTCACTCAAATTCCTGAATGACCACTTCCTCAGAAGCCTGATATTAAAGTACTTGATTTAAACCATTAACCAATCAATAGCACTGTATGTACATTTCACCTCTGCATTGTACCAGGGCTTCAGGTTCAAAACTAATTCATCTGAGTTGACATAAACACAAGGAGGTCTTTAAACAGATTATACAGTTGAACTCGCTAAACATTGTCAGTTGCCAGCCCTGGGGGCTGACCATGGGTTATGCAGCGGTAAACATTAGATGCCAAAAATAATGACACAGTTATCAAACTCCTAACGCAGTTTAATAACACTAATGTGAATCATACAATACATATGAGGTACTTTTCCAAATATGTATGAGTGTGATAAAGTACAGTAGCTTGTCATATCTGTTTTTCATTTATAAAGATTGAGAAAATATCATTATGTAGAAGTGAACCAGGTTGATCAAGGGGGGCTGGGATTGATGTATCAAGGTTCTATCGTCCTTTATCCCTCGTATTGTGATTTCAGAATCCTTACACCCTACTTGATATAGTTGTAATTATACTAATTTATATGCTTTGCTTGGAACCCTCTCATTAGAATTGCATGAAAATCTCATCTTTTAAGCCCAATGAGTGTATTTTTGCAAGGTCTTTTGAGCCTAAGATATGAGGGGGTTAATCCATGCTTTATCATTTACACAGATGAATCCATCTGGGGAATTTCAATACCTGCTTCACTTTGTGGAGCAGGCACTTGCTTTCCTATACCGTCAGTCTAACAGTGTCCTCCTTTAGCTGCCTTACACCACCTTACGACCTCTTGATTTAAACAGTAAGCTCTGCGATCAAGCCTTAGGATCGTCTCGTGCATAAAGCTTGTTGATGCTCCATTAGAGCAGACAAGATCTGGAGTGGATTGTAAGAGGGGGGAAGAGTGAATGGGTTCTAGAGTATCTGTCCTGTGACTCTAGTCTTGATGAACAGAATCAGTATTCATAGTAAGCAATGTCAATGAAGCCACACTACGCTTCTGAGCATTGGTGGCCAATATATCCACTGAAAAGGAAAAGGACAATTGATGTTGAATGTATTGAATAGACTCATTAGACTGAAACAGAGATAATGAAGTGAGGAATGGACACGATGGGATCATTAGTAGCACAATCCTTTATTCTAACGGGAAATATGAGGCCCCTAGATCATTTCTTTAGAAGCTATGTGTAATTGTTAGAGCCACAGAAAAAATATTTTAACGATATCTCAACTCCCCGCAACTGGTCCAAAAGTCCAAACAATCCAAGAAGTGATTTTTACAAAGGAGACAAAACAAGCCATGGTTCAGTTTGATCTGGACGGAGACCACGTCTTTGTCTGAGGCAGCTTTCACACCTGCTCTTTTGTATTGTATTAAACTGAAACGTGCAAAGTTTCAGACTAAACAAGTCAGACGTGAATGCCCCTTAACCATGAAGATCATTGTTCAGTTTATTTTACAACTAGAAGGAATATTGGTTCAAAACAGTGTTTTTATAAAGTCCAAATAATGGTCCCAACAAGGATGAGTTATCAGCTTCTTTAGAAATTCATTAACTAGTTAATACAAAAATATTAGCCATTCATTCAGAGTCCTTCTTAGTGACTCAGATAAATTGCACAGTGCTCTCGCTCAGTGGCTCAGCTTTGCCCACTGACTGTCATGTTTGTTGATGCTTCTTCAGCATCGATGAGCACGTTGTCTGTGAGACCAGCACTGACCATCGAACCTTGTGAATTTTAATACACTTCCTCGTTGACTGAACTGCAGGTCATACTGGTCATGGTGCATTTATTTTCCGTGTCACAACAACTCCACAGGAACTTTTCCTCGTCTGCTTTGAACCTCCGGCCTGCTACTTTTTACAAAACAAGAAGTAGATTTGTGTCTCGGTAAATGCACAAAACAGTACACTCTGTTATATATTGCATTGGGCCCCCTGTGGGGGGGAGCACAGTCAGATTTCGTTGGGAGAAATGCTGGATTGCGTGAATAGATTGCAGCCCATTCATTGAGGTCACACATTGTAACACATCCGCCAGTAGATCTGCTGCAGACTGAAAATCACAAGCTGCCAAACCACAACTGGTCAAACACAGTCATTTGTAAAACGTTATCACAAATCACAACATTCAGCTCCCTTTCTACCAATGATTTTTTAGAGAAAACAGTAATTTGACTGCTCACTACACTTCTACTGTTTAGCTTTGAACAAATCAGACTCAGTGTGTATGTTGTTTGTTCGCGGGCTTGACAGCGGGGGTTCACCCTGATTCAGAGAACAAAAGCCATCTGCTGAAGCATGTAATTTGTCAGTTTGGTTCGGATGTGACTGGAAGATGGTGTATGTGGCGAGGCATATGTGGGGACAGTGTGTGTGCGTGGGCGAGTGTGTGTTTGTGGCTAGAGCAGCAGAGCAGTGGATGTTTATGTGACAAGGTAGCAAAGATATTCATGTGGTTTACACAATAATGTGCATGTGTCTGTATGCAGCTATCTCGCTCCCTCTCTCTCTCTCTCACACACACACACACACACACACACACACACACACACACACTCACACACACACACACATTCACACACACATACACAGGAAGAGAGAGGCTACATTGCTCATGGGGTTGGCTTTAGTTCTGTGTAATCAGGGCCCAGGGAGAGGACATTCCTAGTTCCTCTCTAACTGCAAATGACGGGAAAAGGGGATGTCCCACCGCTAGCTGTGATGGCTGATGACATCACTTATTAGAGGTCACAATAAAGAGCACCCACTGCTGAGGGGGACAGAATGGAATTAAACAAAGACGACTGAAGTGAAAGTGGCTTTGACTCCTTAGAAGAGCAATCAATACGAATGACTTTCTTACCATTGCTTAAACCTTCCACAGCAATAAATACCACTGCGAGCTCTTTGATTTGTTCCTCTCCAAGGTGAAAACTAAACTCTGTTTTCTACCTGTGCATGATTTAAATGCATGCGCAAGCCTGCATGAGAGTATTCAAATATTTGTGTGCGAGCCACATGTCTCAAACTTCTAAGTAACACACTAGGTAACACACACGTCATTCCATGCAAGATTTCATGAAAGGGTTTTCAGATCACGATTTTCCTGCTGTGGTTTGATGTTCCCACATGAAACAGGATGTTTGGCCAGGAGAGATACAGTCGGAGACACTAATGTTAGCTTTCACTCTGATGTTGAGCATTACTCTCCTCCTCCTTCACCCCCACTTATGGAGGAGGTACAGCAAGAAGGAAGAGAGCATTGCTCAACACTTGCTTTAATCGCCAGTGTCAAGCCATATATATATTTTGTATCAGCAGAGGAAAGTACTCCCAGTGATGCTGAGGATGTTTATAATAGCTAACTCCCCAGTGGCCCATGTTGTTGCTGATTGTGCTGTTGGTGGACCTGCAGGTTTTTTTCATTGGAATGTAATTTTCTATGTCCTCATAGCTCAAAATATATGCGTGTGAAAAAATGATATTAAGATGCCAAACTATGAAAAAGGGATATTTGCAACACTGTGTACACATACCCGTTGTCTCAAAGAAACTTAATTTTATGGAAAGTTTAACAATCATTGGAATCTCACAATGATTATCAATGTCCTCTTTCAACCCACTTTGCATTATAAAATATTTGCCTGGAAATGTAAAGGAATATTGCTCTATCTTGCTATTTTAAAGAGAATATTAAACATTCCCTTGATAAACCCCTTTATCCATATGCCGGCCACATCAGCCGCTGTGCACCAGTGTTAGTATATATTTTACATCCAAACATTACATAACAAATAATGACGAAACACATAGAGTGTTTTAAATGTAACACTCTTTATTCAGTTTGTAATTTGGGTGCAGACAATTGAGTTAACAATTTGTCACCTGGTGTTTTGAGTTGTAGCTAACACTTATCTTGTTGTTTTTCTCACTGAGCTCCCCTGGCAAGATGGCCTTTTAAAGAAAATGGAAGACACCATTAGAGACTGAATCTCCAAATCCTTTCTTTTTATGGTTTATTTATCATTTGCTTAACGATAAAACGTCTTTGTAGATTCATTTTATTTATGTTTGCACATCTTAACATAAAAAATGTTGGTAGTTAGAACAGTCCCCCCTTTGTGTTTGTCTAAGACTAGTCCATGGCTTTATAAGCTCCCTGTGTCATTTGTGAGGAGGTCAGTTTAGTTGGGGTTGGGGTAAACCCATGATTGACTGATTTAAACTTGTGTTCTTTATTGCTTACGTGACCTCTTTTTGAGTAATTGCCCTTCATTTTGTAGCTCTTCTCTAGTATCCTATATTACACAGAATATATTAACTTTATAACTTGCTAGCAATTTTTGAAAACTTCCAATATGCTAGGAGAAAATGTCAGATTTGACAACTTTTCCTTGTGTCTCTTTGTATGGTCCCTGACATCCAGATGTGCGCGACAATTTAATGGGTTCTTTCTTGACTCTGCGTCCCATTCTTCCATAAAGTTTTGTGGAAAACATAACCTCTTTGGCAGAGATAATGATAGATCTACATGACATGAAATCTACAGCAGCTGAAAATGAGATGTGATTGTATTTTGTTTATTCTAATATATAATGGGTTCTTTCTAGGTCCATGCTCCTTCTTCCAAGTTACTTGAAAATCTGTTCAGTAGTTTTTGTGTAATCACGCTGATAGACAAGCAAACAGACAGGGGTAATGACAGATGTCTATGGTGTTCCTTTTCTGTTGCTCAACCAAGAGCTGATTCACCTCTTAGTTTTCTCGTCTTCTTTGATGCTCGCGTCATATATTTCAGCAGTGGAGCTGAAAATGCAATAAAAGTGACAGTTGGGCATAGCTGCATTGTGTATTGTTTATCTGTGGTTTCACATGAGACGTGGAAGGCTCTGCGAGGACACGGCACACAGAAATTCAATATCACATTAAACGTGATTTTAAATTTCAGTGTTGGCCTCCTCCTAGTCAACTGAACCGGCATTTTTTTCATGTCAAGAGTTATTGCATTCTTCTGAAGAGACCTAAAGGGGCCACAGCGTTGAGGTGGGAAGATTATGATCATAAGACTCATGGTAATGATGAAGATGACTGCAGTCTTCCTCCTTAGGCCGAATGACTGTTTCCATTACGTCAGAAGCTCCTGTTGTGTTGGTGCCAGAGTGATGAGACCGGTTGGGTGTAATCCGGGCTGACACTCGCCCACATCCTGTTTCCGTAACTCCATAGCTAACATGCACACACACACACACACACACACACACACACACACACATACACACACACACACACACAGGCGGCCGACAGCAGGAGTACATAGGGAACAAAACAAATTGCAAAGGAAAGAGAAAGAGACAGACACAGAGATAGAACAGAGTCGCACAAACACAAGGGAGATGCAGTTTTGTTGTTTTGAAAAATTAGATTTTAACAATGTATCGACAAAGCAGCGTGATTCGGTTAAAGCTAACAGCGCTGCAGCATAAGCAGATTTATAATGCTTTATACCGCAGCTCATAAAAATTCCAAAAAAGCATCTCTCTTTTGCAGATGCAGAAAAGAAGGTGAGAATAGATAAGAAGTACTATTTACAAAAGACAAAAACACAAGTTTGATAATATTTCTCTCATAGAGCACTCGTCAGAACCTGATAGCATCTACCATGGCTCCCCGGAAATGAACTCTTCTCTTCGCTCTCCTTCCCCCACTTCCTATCTCCTCAACCTCCTTAACGCTCCTTCCAAATCCCCGATGGCCAAGCATAGTGCTTCTCTGTTTCAGGAAGGATATTCCAATCAGAAAACACAAATACATGATTGGGAGATCACTGCGCTGGTTTCCTGTTGCCTCTGCACCTTCTGCACCCTCCCCCGCTGAAACCACACGTAGTCAACACTGGAGGAAGAAATGGATCAAGTTTCATCTTGTGATCACATGAACATCGAGCAGACACATAACATGACCCAAATCCTAAAGCCCTGCTAGTGGACCCTAGAGGCTACAGTGGTCATTACACATTACAGAACAAGCTGATGGAGAGAGCTCTGGAGGATGCTGCTAATGGCAATACACATTGCTAATATTAAAATACTGCTAATTGCAGCTTTATCACAATTTGTGTACTTTCCCTAAGCTTCACCAAACCTCAGTTATAGATTTAACGCATCATTAAACAGGAATTTTTCAAACAATTATCCATGTTGTATTTGAAGTAAGTGTAAAAACCTTTTAAGTATTTATTTAGTACCAACTGATTTAGTATCAGAAAAAAACTGATACATTAAACTGAGTATTGCTTAATGGTTTGATTTTAAGCAGATGAAAATGAGAATGAATATATATTATATACTTCCACAGAAACCCAGACTATTCGATTGGCTGTTTCACCTTCCATCCAAGAAAGTATGATCTTCTCTGAAGTGGTTCAGTTTTCACAAACTGAGTCCACACTAATAATGTTGGATATATTTGCATAACTATGAACGGGGGACAGACAGCGATAAGCTAGTTTGAAGATGCAGGTTAATGCTTTCTTCTTAATCCTGTTTTGATTTCCGTGTTATTGGCAAAATATGAATGAAAGAGAGATGACATTAAGATAGCGAGCTGCATGCAGACCAACATCTTTATCCAGGATCTGTAACAGCTTCACACTCTGCTGGCTTTGAGGCCATAAAAGAGGAGTGGGAAAGTAGTTGAGAGGTAAGGGTGAGGTAGGATGGGGGAAATTAGTTTGGTGCAAAACCTTTTTCCCAGCTTGACAGTTTTGCAACAGCCGAGCGTGGAACAGGCTGCTGTCTGCCATGTCTTCTGGAGGTTAGATAAGCCTTGCATCTCCAACTCACTAACAGCCCCTGGATGACAAGATGCTGCGATCAACAGATATTACCACTTTTACAGCTGCAGGGCTGCTGTTTGATCGATGGAGGTGAAGCTCACATCTACAGATGATTTGCACAAAAATGGGCAATGACACCTGTTTGGCACGTTTTTCCTTTCCTCTTTTTAAAGTAATCACTATAAATCTTGCACATTATCATCCGTGCCTGAAACTGAGCCACTTCAGAAAGTGGAATATGGATGAGCAGCTTCAGATGATGAAGGCAGAGCTGCAGAAGATGAGATCCAGCAGATCACAGGAATGAATATGGTTACATTCCCTGATCAGTTGAATATGATTGTCTTATCTCCCTCTGCTCTGCATATGTAATTTCCTCTGATGCCGACAAAATTTACTGTAAGTTTCCATTTTCCTTACAAGGAGCAGTTGTAGCTGTCTCTGTTGTATCCATCTTAATTAACAATATGACTCTTGTCAGGGGGAGAGGCGGAATCGTGTGATGCTTTTGAATCAACAACAGCAAACAACTACTGTTTTCACCACAGAGGTTGTGTTTTCATCTCAATTTGGTCGTCTGTTAGTTTACAGTATTGCACAAAAACTACTGGATGGATTACTACCAAATTTGGTGGAATTATGTGGTATGGGTCTAGGAGGTGTCAGAAATATAATGTGACCATTTTACATTTCTATTCATGTAGTGAAGATACATTGTTAATTAACATATTTGTGCAAATCATAAACATGTCACTGAACAAATCAGTAAAATCTTCATAGGCTACGTACAGTATTTGTTTTCTGTGAAAAGATCTTATTTTGTTGTTCCATATCTACTGGAGACAGCAGTGATATTCTTTGTGTCCACCTCCAGTATACACACAGAGCACTGAGGCTTCCGCTCCTGCCTTGCAAACGTGGTGCTCGCACTCAGCTGTCGAGTAGAAGTCATAGAAAGAAACTAAGAAATTACTTTATAACTGCAGGAAAACAATGGCTTTCCCATGTCGTATGAGAAGACACAAAGTGAAAAATCAATTATATTTGAACACAAGTGATTGTGCGGCCAAACTCATGTGAGTGACAGCGTGGAAATTCGCTTCCGGTTTGGCATGAGAGAAAATCGTAAATAGTTCTAACAAAATGTATTTAATTGTAGGTTTCACACCTTGAAACACTGAAGTTTAGACTTAAGTCAACATATGGGAATATGGGTTTTCCAGAAAGGATAATGGTGTCATTGTTACTTTTTTTCTATAACTTTGTTTTTCAGCTTGCACTTTACAATAAATAGTAAATTACAGTCGTCTTTTAATTGTGGTCACTATAAACACCCATGGCCACCTGTTGGTTCTATGAAAGAAAGTACCCACATAGTGTAGTTCACCTTCCAGAACCAGTAATCTTTCAGCTTGGTCAGTAGTAAGGATATTGTGCTTCCAGCGTTCTCATGTGTTTTGGGAGTTGGTCCATGAACATCACAACCAGTCCTGACAGTGCAGGCAATGCTGTTACCAAGGAAACAGTGAGGCACTTCGAAGCATCTCTACAGGAATGGGTTTCAAAGCATGACAGGGTGGATCAGATTGCTGGGGCTGGATCAAGACTCGCCATGAGCGCACTCAGACAAGCCTGTCAATGAGTCTCAGTCCCTGGGTTTAGTTCAGAGGAATTTCATTATGGAAAATCCATTTCCCGTTAAAGGGTCAGATTAGGTCAGGCTGGATTTCCAATCTGTGTGGATCAGCTTGAAACTGACACTGACCTGCTCATGACGAGTCATCACGGCTGTCATCACAGCAGTATCAGTTAGTTATTTGTTTCAAAGTGAGTGACATCAACATCTTAAAATCTGAATTATGGTATCTGTTACGACACAGCTCGCCAGGGATGAGGTGGATTTGGGATATAAAGTGTATTTTATTTTGATAATTGGTTTAAGGTTTGTAATCATAACACAGGTAGTGAACTAACAGAAAAACAAACCGATAGGTGCTATTTCAAATCAAAGAAACATATTTGGAACAAAAATAGGACTCTTAACAAGAGCTGCACAAACAACCTAAACCAGACAGCAGGTTCAAATCACCGAACAAAAATAACTCCCTGCTCCTAATGTCTCAAATTTGAAATAAACCATTATGAGTGTCACGGAACAGTATTAAATCATTCTAGTCTGGGCTGACTCTCAGACAACAGAAACAAGTGTCTCACAACAACAGCAGGCGTAGTATAAATACAGAGCTAAAGTGGCGAGCTGTTCACACACAACTACAGCCGCCACGGCTGACCAGCTGGACAGAATTTATACTGCCAGCCTTAAATGATTCATGATTATTGGAGGCTTGGGGTTGATGCCGCTCCAATCCGGATCCTTGTCTCCACCACCAGCCAGGAAGGAGGAGGAGCATCTGCCAGGCTTCCACCGGACACAGAGAGACACAATACACACTAACATGGACAGGGGCTACAGCCGTAACAGTATCATTGTTATAATTGACATTAACATAATAACACCGCCCCTTTGATTCACTCAACATCTAATGTTCCTCACTTCTACCATTTCAGCCCTTCACTAGCTTTAAACACCCTCCTATGGATTCAATAAATCAAGACCCATGAAGTTGTGCCTGGTATTTATCTACCTGAGGATCCATGTCATTACTTATCACCTGACAAAGCACTAGTTGATGAGCCAGGTGCAACAGGTGTTGGCAGGATGACAGATAAATCAGAGAATATCTTGTTAATGTTACAGGATTAAAAGATTGAAGATTATATATTTAAAAAGTGTAAAAACTGTGCCACATTTATTATTGTGAGTAAAAAATCTGAAGGGCATCAAATCATTACTTGCTAAGACATTCAAATGAATAGACGGTCTCAACATAGTCCCATAATCATTTCACGACGGGTTTACCTTTATGGGTTCCGTGCAGTTTTAAAAGAATAATCAAATTGATAATGCATGAATGTTGCCTTTTCTTATTGCTGTTGAAAATTGGTGAAAAACTTGACCTGCATAAGCAAAAGTAAAAGAAAGGTATTTTGAATGGGATCAACGCATCATCATCAAGTCCAGGAAATGTCACAAATTACCCTTTAATGTACTAAATGTGATGAATTACCAAAACGAGAAATTTTGTCTGTGTTGTGTTTACAACCTATTTCTGCTTCCACTAAGTCAAACTTAATGTATGCAGGTTTTAATTGAATCAATCATTATGGCTCACATTGTACGATTTGTAACCCTAGTTTCAGAAGTCAGTGAGAAAAGCCCAAGATCGAGGCCGACTCAGGGTTCCATCAATAATCATCACGTGTGAACTCTTCTAAGACGCGATTTTATCAGGCTAAATATTAAAAAGAATCGGTACAGAACAGGGTGAAGATGATGAAGGTACATGTGGTGGTGAGTTGCCCCCGGATACTTGCTAATTGCTTTTATGCAAAGAACAATATAATTGGATTTAGTAGTTGGCAAAGTTTGAGTATAAGCCGCACAAAGTATTAAAAGTGTGTAATCAAAATGTTGTGTTACGTCCTCCAGCCTGACTGGTCATTCCGTGAGCAGAATGAAGAAGTCTGCTGTAAACTCTGAGAATCTGTTGTGAGAAGATGACCCCACATTGAATTCTCCGCAAACGAGAGGGTGTGTGTTGATGATGTATCTATTACAGGAAATGAAATGTCATAGAAACAGAAAAAGAATATCAATGATATTGAAATTATCAAATCTACGTGATCTCCCCTTGCATAACCCTCTCGTTCAAAGCATGGAAGAGAACATACCTTGGTCCTCAGGTAACATGCTGGTCTGTGGGCTATTAGAATAAAGGTGTTGCAACTTGTCAGAATTCAATGTATGAAGACAAAATCCTGATGTCCTTTGTCCAAAGGCGACACAATCGGCCAACTACAAGTCTATTGGTCATTGATTAACATGTCTTATCTTTCTTTGTTTAATTCAAACAAGAAAGTGTTTAAAAAAGTGTAAAAACACAAGTTTGTAACAATTTGTTTGGTCCATTGTATCTTTTGACAAGTACCCATTGCCAAGCAACCCCAGTGCTCTCTGGGATGCTTTCATGAACAAAAGGTTCTATTCTTCCTACTTACCTGCTTTGACAACAAGTGCCAACACCAGTTTGCCTGCTGTCACCATAGCAGTCACAGATTTGCATGGATGCAATTTCAATTCCCTGCATGTGAAAGATCTGATGGAAGTGACGGCCTAAAAATTAGTCACTTTTGTATTACTGTAAGTGTGTGTGAGGTGAGAAGCTGACACTTCATGGGGTCAAGTCTCCATCGTGAGACATCACTGTGCCCCGGGCATGTTCCTGGTGAGAGGTGGCATTTTCTTTCCTCATTATTGCCGCCCACACATCCTCAACTGGATGGAGGGAGATTCAAGGAGATGAGGAGTGATCTAATGTCTTGTGACATCCCATCCTCGACGGCGTGACCCAGGGAGCAGGCCACAGACACGAGTTCCAATGCAAACACACTCTTACACACACATACACACACACACTCGCATGCACACCGCATCCAGCGGAAGCACAAGCATGTGATGAATCTGTAAAGCACAGACGAACTAGAATTACACCAACCTACACTAATACCTTACATCAACAATAAACAATGACATGTAGCCTATAGGATCATTTGGGACATTGACACTAATCAAACACATGGCAGTGAAAAACACATTTCCTTGAGCATATGTTGTTCTGATGAGTATTCAAACAGATACTCATCCGTATATTTTGCTAAATAGACGGTTTCCTCTGTGTTTGAACTTCTTGTTCACATGATGCAAATGTCAGTTTAGTATCCGGACTCCGTGTATACGTACTCTACATGTAAAACCGAGCTTCTGGGGAAACACTATCACCACGTACTTTGTGGTTGGACCACAGCATTCCTTTCTGGTATCTGACAGATCGTGGATGTAGACTTTATTGCCATCTTTTGGCCCAGCATGCTTATTTGAGAATGCATAGTCATTGTTATGTTCTTGTCTCGATAGAGATATTTTGTAAATTTTGACCAAAAAAATAATTGTAGGGACAAGATGAGCCATAGCTTATTATTAAATACTGCAATTTGCATGGACATCATGACAACGCAACCGATGTTTGTGGCAGCCTCTGCGGCACACAAAATACTTTGTTGCTGAGCACTTATAATAAGCTTTTATTTTCATATACTTATTTATTTACTTACTTTTTTAAATCGTGTTGCATAAAATTGTAGATCTCTTTAATTTGCCATATGTTGTTTCATGTGCCTACATAAAAATGACCATTAAAGGAATCCAATCTTATATAACTGGTGTTGTAGGTCAATGAAAACTACTAGCATCACTTTGGATTGTTTGGATGATCCAACTGGGAAACATACTGCTCAGAGAGATCCTCAGACTGCTGTCAGGTTCAAGTGTAGGTAAACAATACTGTCAAGCTATCATAGCTATGAAAGCCATCATTCTACCAAAATCACAATAATTATCTGTCTTTGTTTTTTAATATTTGGCATAAGTTCATATTTCTTTACTATCATACAAAGTTTGATACTAAAGGTTGTCTTATACTTGATGAAAGAAATTGCTGTGGTAAATTTATCTGACAGATTTATTTAAAAAGACACAAAACACCAATATTGACGTTTGCCCCCCCTCCTTCGGGCCTTTCCAGTGTTGCCTTTCCTTAAAAATCGATAGTTGACCCTTGGCCCAGTATCTGACTTTCAGCTTGACTTTGGTGGGACTTCCAACCAGAATACTGTTCATGTTAAGGCCGTTGGCACTTCAAGTTAAAAACATCTAATCCTCAATGACAAGGATGGTAATTCTGCATCCAACAAAACAACAAGTTGGTACAGCACTGCATCTGGTACTTAGCTGTGGTAACAGCAGCAGTCTCTTCAAGTTCATGAGAGATGTGTTCATGTCCTATGATAGATTTATAATGTTAAATTGCTGTGAACTGTAGTGTAGAAAAGAAAAACCTTCTATGACAATCTCTTAAGGCTAATTTATGCTGCTTTTACGTACAAAAATAGATTCATCCTTTTAGTGATGTAACTGTCACAACCCACATACAACCACGTGTCCGTTGTATAGACATGGTTTATTCTGACAATGCAATTCTCTTCAGAGGCATAAATGAACATGTCTATGGCCCTGGGCAGAGTAACAACCGTATAGATGCATTTAGTTTTCTACCAACTCTCATTCTTAGTTCTGTAAATGTTGAAATGTCTTCCTTGTGCCTTATGGCTGTATCACTGTAACTGTTGGTCAAATTGTCCACTGCAGGTTCCGGGTATATTGCATCTGTAACTGAAAGCTTTGTCCGTTTCTCTACATATCTAATGCAGAGCATTGATGGTCCTTTAGAGGGAAATGTAAGGAGACATATATACACAGACTATGACATCGAGCATCTAACATCTGGCATCGTTAAATGCCCGAAAATGTAATTGTAAACGTACAGTTTTCCACTGGTGTTAACAGCCTAAGGTATTTGTCAACCATTAAAACCACCATTTCCATGAGAGTAGCACTACTGCTTTACAGTTAGGTAAAGGTGGACTGTGCATTGATATGCAGAACTGGATCAATTAGTTAAATACCTTCTAAATAAGTGTACCTAATGAATTACACAGTCACACATTGAGGACACAAACACACAAAGAAACACACACATACATTCACATATATGACTCACTAGATCAATGTGAAAAGGAAGTGACCATTCCTTGTAAAGTATCAATAATCACACAAAGGCTATCTATCTGGGTTTTTGATTCACCGAGAGACTCAGAGAGGATGTGCATGTGTGAAGGATTTACAGCTTTAGGTTCATTCCAAAGAGAGGATTCTCTCAAAGCCTAAAACAAGTGCCACTGTCAGAAATTCATTACTTTGCTTTGAAAAAATGGCTTGTGGGATTTGGAATTCTATGAAAGACATGAGGCCTCTAAGTGAGATAACAATTTAACTGTTTGGGCACAGTCTGTTAAACAA
The DNA here is from genome assembly GCF_949316205.1 of Platichthys flesus. NCBI lineage: Eukaryota > Metazoa > Chordata > Actinopteri > Pleuronectiformes > Pleuronectidae > Platichthys > Platichthys flesus. Next base: position 19,824,379 of record NC_084945.1, on the reverse strand, counting down.
ATTATAATATGCAGAATAACTGACAATATACAGGGGACACTGCACCAACAATTAAAATCATCCACTCTTACTAACAGCAAATGAGCTCAAATAATCTCTCATGATAAAACACATATTCTTTGATATTAAATTAAAAAAATATGAACACAGAAGACAAACAGAAGGAAACTTCACCGTGAGTAGCTCGGTGGCTGTGTAGTGTCACCATCCATTTCTAACTTAATTTATATTAACAATTGTCATATATTTAAAGAGATACTTTTGCAATTTCACTCATCGAGATCAATTAATAAGTTGTGGGGAATACTGTAGAATCAACGACAGCAATTGTATAATGTCTTGTGTGGCATTAAAAAGCAACCATTATCAATATTTATATAATGACAATGAAGTATTACCCAGATCTGCAGCTCTCCTCGGCTGTATTGAGCTTATTTTGAGTTTCAGCTCAAAGTTTAGTTGTTGGACCTGTAGCTTTAGAGTTCTCGTTATCATCAGACGCAGCAAGCATATGTTTGAGTGAAAAGGGTCCAAAGCCCCACTCGACCTGCACCACAACTGTGGAGGTGGTTCAGTGAGCACCTCCATGTGAACCAGGGGGAGCAGATTGGCACAGCTCAGACTATAGTTGGCCAATCAACTCGCCCTGGATTCAAAAGGCAGCAGGAGAGCTGCCAGGAGCGGAGACTTCATGAGAGACAGAGCTGAGAGACAGAGCTGAGCTGCAAAGTTGGACGCCAGCAGAAAGTGCTCGACTATTGTGAGTTTATTTTTGATTTAAAAAAGAATGCTGATAAGCAACTTCCCGGTCGCATTGGACATTGTGGAACATCTGGCAACTAATGAGAAAAAAAATGTTATGCCTGAGAAATTATGTTTTTGGGGTTGTCCATATGTAGGCCCAGTTGTTCAGTGTCCACTTAGAGTCACCTATTAAGTGATTAGAATTTGATGGTGAAAGGTCAAGGTCCCTTTGTCCTCATGAAGCACATTCTTTGCCTTGAGAACACAGTATCTCAAGAGCACCTTGAGGGAATATTTGGTAAAAATATTAAATTGGACTCCAGGATGAACTGATCCGATTTGTGCGCTCAAAGGACTTCCTGTTTTCTGTGAACGTGATATATGAAGAACTCCTTGAGGGAATTTCTTCGAATATGGTACAGAAAAAGCGCTGTGTGTAAAGCGTGTTGAAGAAAAACAAGAAAATCACTATATAAATACAGACCTTTTTAAATAAACAATTTCACCAAACCACCCTAGAGGTTACTGACATGTCAAGGTTTTCATAAACTGCATATGTTTGTAATTTTTTTTTTCGACCAACCTTTCCTGTTTTTGCCAGTAGACTCCACGGATTGTGACACTGATTAAGTTATGCATTATGGACAGTATAAGAGGCCATATAAAGAAACTTGTTTCACAGTTATTATAATAAAAAAAAAATCTGGCCATTTTTTCCCCCAATACTATATCACTGTAGAACCTCTTTAATCGACATCCTCAGGGACAGGGTATATGAAAGCTAAGTATCACTCATACATTTAACCTTATCAAAACATGTTATAGGTTATTGTATATTCAAAGCTAGTGTGGGAAATTTATACCTGGAATACCCAGTTGTTTAAGTAAGCAACTGAGATACTTCTCCATGACCTGGCACTCACCTAATCCACAAGTGCGTCATTTCCCCAGCTAAAAGAAGCAAGTAAGGCTTCTAAAATAGGACACATTTGTAGAGCATGGTAATCGATACAATCACCTAACAAAGAACACGGCATGGTACACGTCAGCCCACCAGCGTCTACGTATCAAACACTCACACAAAGATCTAAAGGAGAAATAATCCGGGGACATTAATCCCACCATCCCTCTCCAAGTGGGAGAGGTTGAGTAATTCCAACCTACAAACTGTGGATTTATGGGAAAATCTACAAACACATGTGACACACACACGTACAGCAGCACAGCCTCCTGCACTGTACACATGCACATGGACATGCTCCAAGGCTTATACACACACATACATACACACCACCAACACACACAGGGTTTACTGTAATCTGTGGCCGGCCCCCTCAAGCACTGTTATAGTCATGCTGCTTTTCCTGTGATGCAAACACGAAGACATAACACGAATACACCTTAGAGAAAACATGCATATATTCTGTACACACGTGAAAATAGAAATACTGTATGGACTGTATACGTCAAGCCTAGTTCCTCCTATGTCCTCGTTTGATCCTTCTTTCTCTCTGTCATCCGCCTCATATACAAATCATTAGTGTGGTTGTGTGGGAGCAGCCTCGGTTACTTGGCATGATCTGTCATCATGTCCATCCCTTTACATGTATGCATATAAGCGTGGCTGCTTGTATTCCCCTAGCTTCCTGAGTGTGTGAGTAAACGTCTCGCAGCCCTCTTGGCAGCCGATACAGACAGCTAAATCTGACTCGTTCACTCCTCCATCAATCAGGGGCGGAAAAACGAGAGCTGAGAAAAACCTCTGTTACGTTAACAAAATGTGCTGGAAGTCGGGGGAGGGGAGCAGGACTAATCCTGGACTGCTAAATGTGTCTTGTGTGGGTGTATGTGTGTGTATGTGATGCCTGTGTAACACATTGGAACACATGATGACTGTGTGCGTGTGTCTCTCAGTGTTTGTATATGTGCATTAATGCCCGTGTGTATGTGATTTAATGCCTGTGCAATCGAGATGTGTGTGTCTTTCTCTTTCTCTCTATGTGTGTGTTTGAGCTTGTGTGAGTGTGTTTTCTGTGTATGAGTTTGTTCAGGCTTGTTGGGATTCTACACAGTGTGCAGACAGACTTCTGGCACAGTGACACCTGGTCATGCCACAGAACGTCAACTTTTGAGAGGCCTTTCTGACAGCCTGACACCCACAAAAACACGTATACACTGACACATAGTTGCACACATCGCAGACACACAGCCTTTGTCAATGGTCTGATTCCACTGCCATTTTAACTTTACTTTACGATATTGGTTAATCTTTTTTTTCACACAGAATAAAATTATGGTCACAGACCTACTCACCACACTCAGTTTTAGGCTTTAGGCACAGGTACTTGTATTTGATATATGAAACACAATGTAAATGTGAAACAATTGAAATTCACTCCTTTTCGTAGCCCAAGTGTCCTTGTTATTCGTGTTTATTCACAATTAAAGTCCGAACCCTGAAGATATTCACTTTACTATCATGAATTAAAGCGGCAGCTGTAAACATTCTGCATTGTTGCTTGGAAATTTTCTGGAGAGATTTATTATTGATAAATGATAGATTTCTTTACGTATTTATTTCAACACATGAAGTGCCACCGGTGTGTAAGATTAAGGTGAAATGGAAAATAATCTGTTTGATGTTTTCACTAGTGCTTTTCATCTAATTTGTATGAATTGTTGTTTTCTTTACCCTAGAATGGGCCATTTATATTAGATTTCTTTAATTCCATAGCGGGTCCTCTCTACGGAGGCCGCCAGGTTTTTCACAGTAGAACAAACTGGACAAAGTAAACACCTTTTGAATTTGCACGACAACTGAAGGCTACCACAGGTTGTCTTTCATGTCTAGAAGGGGAGGGTGATGTGAGGGGTGTTCAGCTGCAATATACAATTTCATCGATAAATTCTACACACTGAACCTTTAACTTTATTTATCCTGTCACCTGGAATCATCCAGGAAGTTAGAATTAGCCTTTAGCATGCTCAGTGGTTACTTTGGCAATCTGCAATAAAATCTCTCAGTCCTTGTCTAATTCGGTTAATTGATTTATCCAGATCAATAGCAGAAGACATCACACCCCCTGTTGGGTCGTTACTGTTGTGCTATAAACAATGTGAATCACATGTAGGAGCTGATTTTCCCTGAGGTGTGAACAGAGTTCTGCAGAGCAATGTAGTAAAGATGAAAGCAGTTCTGTCTTGATAACACATGCACCTTAGAAGTTGTCTTCATACGGAGGAGGAGCTTCACATTAGGAAGCAAAGGAAGGACGTAATTAATATTCTCGTCACTGCAAGGAAGTTTGCCAAGTTCCAGAGCATCAAAGCGAAATCAATCTGAGCCTCCACTGTAGGTTCCAGGGCTCAGGTCCAATGTAATAAAATGGAGGTATTTATCACCCGGGCCCTCACTGTATACCCTCTGCAGCAACGCTGTTCATCTGTCTCTTTCTGTCGCTCTCTACCTCACATACAAATATCACCTTCATCTGACACAGACTCTGCGCTCAGTCCCATCCCAACAAATACTAGATGGCATGAATGATCACATCATGTGGTAAAGGTAGAGAACACTTCCACTTTCACACATTCCACATTCCTATCCTCAAAACCACCCAGTGGACTGCAATGTTAACGAATTATATAGGCGATGTGTTTTCCATTTGCTTTTTAGTAGGTGTAAGTTTAAATATTGAAAAACAACAATACATAATATTAGTTCTTATGGTCATAATAGAGTTTAATTGTACAGGAGGAATAAAGTATTACATTTAATATATATAATGTCGTTGTTCAATGAATTAAAAGACAAAATGACAGTCTGGTCTCAAAACAATATCACAATCTATGCTTAAAGGGAAATAATAACAAATAATACAGTCCAATAATATCTCCCTCTCACCCCACTTTATGGGGGGGGGGGGGGGGTTGTATTGTCTTTCTCAAGCTTGGGTCCTCTACCAGAGTCCTGGGAGTTTGAGGGTTCTGAGCAGTATCTCAGCATTTCTGGACTGAGGCTTGAGATGTTGATCCTGGAATCAACAGCCCCCTGTGCTCCTATTACAACAGGGATCACATTAGTCTTGACCTTCCACATTTCTGTCAGCATTCTTTCTACCCCTTTTCAATCTTTTCCTGTTCCTTCTTTCTGTTGTTGCTGTCAGCTGGTATTGCCACATCTACTATTTCTGCCTCTTTCTGCTGTTTGTCGATCACCACTACGTCCGGTTGGTTTGCCAGTTGTTTTCTGTCAGTCTGGAATCTGAAATCCCACAGGACCTTAGCCCTGGTGTTCTTAACCACCTTTGGTGGTGTGTCCAATTGGGATATGTGCACTTTTAATCTATACTGGGTGAAGATGTTCCTGTACACTATTCCAGCTACTTGGTTGTGCCTTTCCATATTGGCTGTTCCAGCTATGCTGGACCGTCTCAGGGGCGTCTTTACCCAGTCTACACATTGGGTCTTGTCAGATGTGGTAAACCCTGGCCTCTAAGGCTCTTATTCGGACAACCTTTACAGTCCTGCCATAATTGACGCTTCTGTGCTGTCGGTCAGTCCAGCATTCTCCAGCCATTGGTAGGTCTCTTGACATCAGCCATTTCCTCTATAGAAAAAAGGAGAAAGATTCCACAAATGTATAATGTATATATATATATATATATATATATATATATATATACATATAATGTATATACAATTAAAGATGTAGCAACGGACCCTGCTCATTAATATTAAGCATTCTCCAGGACAAGAAATGCAGACATTGTTGATATTTAAATTCTCTCTTCTAACAAATTAGAAGAGAATTGTAATTCCGAATTGCACAAAGAAAAAGTGGAGCTGTAAACTTAATTTGCTGACTCTATTTTCAACCAAAAAACTCTGATTTGCGTGTCTGTGCAGTCTAATCAGATCGTGAAATAAATAGATAACACTCCATCATTCATGTATATTCACATGCAATGATGACTCACACCACAGCCCTACTGATTGGCAACTTGATTTAGTTTAGTAGGGAAGAGAGAGGGTGAAATAAATGGAGATGTAAATAAAATTGTGTAGTACAGATGTAAATATATCGCAATTAAATAATCCTCCCATGAGAAGCGTGCAAATACTCTGTCACAACCCCTCTCCTCAATTCTCTTCTCTTAGTATGCATGAGTGGTATATTTAACATGCAGATCTAGCAATGAAAAAAACATTAGTTCATCTGGGTCACAGCACAGAAGGCAACAATATTGTCCTTGCCTGTGTATAACTTACGCGGGACAAACAAATGCGCTGCATAAACACTTTATGTTGAGTTGGCCTGATGTGTGGTCAACAACAACAATCACAGGTTCTGCTTGTGACACCCATCATAGCTTCTGTGCTAATGTGTCATGCTAGCTGTTAATTCAAAGATGTACACGACCAGATGAACACAAACCTGGTTCACCAGCTGCCAGCGCCTCCTCTTTTGCAATAACTTGATTTGTTTGGTTAGTGTTTGTTAAAACACGATTTGATTGGCTAGTGCTAGTTCTAGTGCTACCCAACGTCTTGGGAATGATTACAGCACCATCAACGCTAACTGACCTTCACATTCTGTTTATTTAGTGATTCTTTGGTTTTAAACCAATCTTTCATTATGCATCGTTTTCTCACATTGGAATCAATAGGTTATTATCTCAAGTGGCATTTAATCTGCTTAAACTTAATGATATCTGTAATGTAGTATTCCATATAAGTAGAACTATAACATCTTGTTAACAAGTTGTATGTTCCCTTTGAGTGGTTGCAGCAAATTGAGTAAGTATTTTAAATGCTTTTTGGGGAAACACAAGCTCATGTGTAGTCCTGTGAGGGTGAGTGACATGAGCCATGGGTTCAGTCCAAGTCCTCAAGCAAACAAGAAGTGAAGCTAATCATAAAATGCAATTAATGATGGGTTAAGATTAATTTGTAGGAATACTTAGGGATATTGATAAACAGAGACAGATTTTCGTAAACATTTCCTTTTCATTATGGTTGCCAACATTTACATTGATTAAGACAAATACGTACTCACCAACATCATTTTGACACCTGTAACTCTAGATATGCATCATAGGTGCTAATGTTATTGTACAGTGCACTGTACTGTTGGGGCATTAGGAGACAGGTTGACACGTAGGTAGACAAACTGTTATTTTCACACACAGACCGAGACAGCTGTCTCAAGGCAAGGGCTCTGTCAATAGCTGGACACAGTAGAGTAGACTTCCCATCAGTTCAGTCCTCGGGGAGCGGAGTGGAGAGAGGGAGCAAGAGAAAGACGGAGTGAATCGGAGTGGGAAGAGACCATAACTCTGTCTCAGCTGATCAATACACTCTGAGTGGATCAATCCTCATGGTCCCCATCAGCCACTAGATGAGCAACCTAACCCAAAGTCTATGATCACAAGCCCTGACTCAAGAGAGGCCTCAACCGTGACCCCTGTGATGACTCAGTCTGGAGCAGATACTGCTGCCTCCAATCCACTCAGGCTTTTGGCTGAGTAGTCAGAGATACTTTCAGTAAGTTGAGTGGGAAAGAAATGCGAGTCACCTGCCAAGTGCTAGTGAATAAATACTGCCTATAGATTTAATTGCTTTACTAATTTATGTGGAGAAGTTGCAGAAGAAAGGAACCATTGGATTGTGACTTTGATGTCTGCCAGATTCACTGTTAATCCCAGCTAACACTGTCATTCCAACTCTGTAAAGTGAGTTCTGTTGATACTTGGATATACACAGTCACCTGTGCACAGACTACCAGTTATAGGATGAGGAGACATCACCACTTCTCCAGCTCCGGACCGTCTTGTCTGCCCTCTCTCTTTTCCACATGGGCACAGTGAGGGCAGAGACGAAGATTGTTGTGGTTCAATGCCACAGACTAATGGTGGCTTTCTCCATTAAGCCATTACTGTAAGCCATCAAGGCTGTTTGGCCATGGTCTGGACAATTAAAACTCGCTGTGATGCAAAATGGAGCCTGGTCTTGAGACACCTGACTCCAGTGCACTGACACATCAACTGTCCCAGAGGAAGATCCGTAATTAGCTTGCATGCTCTGAAAGCATTTTAATTAAATCACAGCACAGACTCCTCATAGGCATGTCCAATTTGCAAACGAATAGGGGTGACTACTGAATTATCTCTCTCACACACAAATAAACATGTATATGTATTTATAAATGTATCCTACCGTCTCTTTATCCCACTCTCCTGCATTGTGAGACTGCATTCACAAGCACCTGACTTCCACCATGAAGCTGGTGAATGTCAATAGTTATACAGCCTTTCATATTGTTATGTAAAATAGTCTGGGAGGGCAATGGCTGTTTCTGTTTCCTCTGTAAATTCAAGGTGCTTCTGCCTATAAAGGCAACCGCTTGGCACCTTTCCTATTTTGTTAGGCACATTTTGTTAGTCTCTGGCCCAAATCCAAAACTGATAATAAGTTACATTTCTGGTGATATACAAACTCTAACCTACCACGCTGAGAGTATGCAGCTATTTCCTATACTGAAATGAGGTTGGCCCTTTCGTTTTGGGGCTTATTCTAGATTGCCTTTAAAATGTTGGTGGCTAAAACGTTTACCCTTTCAGCAAGCGCGATTCTTGAGTCACTTTTCTCATATGAACCGTGCATGTTATGATCTGCCCCTCACGTGGCTCCAATTGACTTCTTGGCATGTTTTGTCTGGACTTTCTGTTATTCCCTGTTTTATTTTGAAGTTACTAAACTTGTGTGTCTCTTTAACAGGGCACATGAAACAGTAGTGTGTTGAACACACTGCTGTGACACCGTGGTGTTGCAACTAGAACAGCTTAGAGGGCCATTATTGGCATTTCCTTCGATCTCAGAGATAGATACATTGGTTTGAATATATGTTTATACTTCAAATACACTTAATATTACAGCATCTGCCTTTGCCCATAACATAAATTAAGATGGAGTAATATTATCTTATATTAACACATCTGACAAACCCACCAAACAAGAGAGAGTCTACCTCTCGCAAGGCCTGTTGCACACTGTTTCTGAACATGTCTTTCAACCCGGAAACCGTAACAAAATTGCGCGGAACGTTTTTAAGATTGAACAAGCCTTCGGTTCCCAACCTCTGTGATTGTCTGACCCGTCCTCATGTGTTTCACCTGGACCCTATTATCCCTGCCTATCCTGTGTATTTACCTCCTGTGCTCCCCAGTCCCCGCTGTCAGTTTGTCTGTTCGTCTCCCTGGTGTTGCTTTGCCTCGGCTTCGTTTCAGCAAGTGTGGCCTCGTGCTCGTGCTTTGTTTAGTGCTGTTTCTATTCTGCTGTCTTGTTCAGGACTTCACGGTGCTATTCCCTCCGGTCTCTACTTTCCTCTTTGTTCATTTGAAGTTTTTGGACTTTTTCTGTTTACTGGCCTTTCTGCCAACCAGCCAATTAGAGACTATCTATTTTTTTTGGCTAGTCTGGAATCTGCAATTTTGGGTCCTGTTAACTCTACCCTCAACAGTATACTTATCTCATAGATACAGTTATAACTTTTGATCTTGACAGTGTAGCAGAACAACAACACTTTTTCAGGTCCAAATAAATACATGCATACTACCCTTCCTGTATTCAGCCTTTTTGGGGTAACCTAGACCTTTTCAAAGTATATCCATAAGCCTAATACACTTGTAAGTGGTGCAGCTCAAATGGCACCAGCAGTAGCAGTAATATATAATTTTCTAAAAGTCGAGGATCCCTGTGTAATCAGCCATAGATCTTATGAGGGGAAAATCTCTGGCTCAAATTTGGGATTATCAGAGACTGTTCTTGCCAAGCACATCTCCTCACATCAATCAACCTCCCGTTCCCTCCTCCATCTCTCTGGAGTAGGCTGTCCTGTGCCCTCAAACAGTCATACATAAAATCAAACAAACAAATATGCCTGTGTGCATGCGATCACTCACTAAAGGACCCTGAAGTGCGGCTTTCCCATTGCCCCTGCACACACAAAGTTACATGTCAGCTCCCATTAACAGCACTGTTCCCTTCTTGCTTCAGGAGCTTCTATTTTAGATCTGTATGTTTTCTTCTTTGCAAGTCAGCTCAGAAACAAAGGCTTTGCTTTGACTTGGCGTTTCAATATTGTCTACTATGAGTTTTGAAAGGCCACTCTTAAATCAGTGAGATGTGGTGAGATCCCCGAAAAATCGCTGTTTGTTGGACCACACATGAACTGCGATGATGAGACCCAGTAGTAAGGCTGGATCAGACTGTGAAACAGAGCGGCACAGAGACACAGCCAGAGATAAAACTGCATGTGGCAGGAAGAGTATATAAATGTAAAAACTGTGACAAATGCAATTCATTTCTCTCCGGCACATCCAACGTCACTGATAGTGCTCGGAGACAGGTACATGTGACAGGAAAGAAACAAACAGAAAAAAGGAGAGAGAGTCCCACAGACAGGGTGAGTCCCTAAGGGAGGAAGACGAAGATAAAGGGAGAAAGTAAGGTATACTGGGAGAAAGAATGGGGTGAGCACTGTGTGATGTATGGGGACCTTCACTGCCTCAGAAGGGTGTCGCCTCCCATCAGAGCTCAGAATCAGCTTGGTGTAGCACATACAGTAGCGGGTAATACAACCTCCTTCTCACTTTATCTTGCCTTCTTTCTCTATCGCTCTTTTCTGTCGTTTCTTGTCCTCACAGAAATGCAGACACAGACACACTGGAATAGAAGATTGAGTTTAAAAGCGAGAGGCCCCTGGAAGCAAGACGACCTCAAAGACTGACTAAAAAGCATCTGATGACTTATCTGAACATTCTCTCATGCTGTGATTTCAAAGGCAAGGTCACCAGTTTTGTTAGTGACATTGAAACATCAGCTCAGACTGAGGATTGCACAATGTACAAAAGGAGCTGTGAGAAGCAGGTGCATCGAAAACCAAGGACAACGTTTTTGTGGGTTTTCTATAAAAAAAAAACAGTGCCCAATTGGAAAATCTAGAGGGATGTTTGAAGTTACTTTCATCAAGTGGCAGGTTTCTTAAACAACCTTCAGAGCTCCTGCTGTTGTTTTAAAGTAAGTAAAAGTCTTCATGGACACAGTATTTGTCAAATGGAGTTCATTGGTTTCAGTAAAAGCTGAAAGATGCTAAAGACAAGGTCAACTTTTATTTACTGTACATATCACAGCAATGTTTCTGCAGACCTGGACACATCCAGGTTATAAATATCTAAAGATACACAAATATATAGATCCAGATATGTACAAGCAATAACAAAAATAAATCAATCAGGCTCTCGCACAGCCATAGCACAGACCACAAGATGCAGTTATGGAGTTACATGATCCAGTCAGGGAAGAGATACAACTGCTGCTTTTACAGAGCCTGTGACTGAGAAATAGGTCAATGGGGCATCCTGATGCAGAGACACCCTTCAAACCAGGAAGAAAACACATTATATGTCATTATTTTTTTACGTGTGATCAAATAAGACTCAAATGTGTTGGTGTCCAGGTTGCTTGTCACTGTGACGATAGACATTCAAGACTTTTTGTTTAAGTTCAGATACTCCTGATAAATTCAATCGGGCTTTGTGAGAATTTTGTTTCCGAAGTATTTAGATGCATGTTATACTAAAACAGTTGATAATACCAATGATTAAACTAATTGCTCTATTAAATGGTGTATTATTGATTAGTTATAATACCAGTATCTAGCTTGGTTAGCTTAACATCTTATAGCATTGTTTAGTATTAAAGGTGCATTGCAAAATATTTTTTGGGACATTTTTGCTTCAATTTAAATTGTATATGTTAAGTTATTCTGTAGTAGTATTTCAGTTCATGCTCAAGTTAGCATGCAATATATCTAAATGCGATATAAAATAGTTCAAAGGGGGTATATTAAAGGTTTAAAAAGAGGTTTAAATATCAATTCTAAAATACTAATATATTTTGGGATTTAGGTTAATTTATGGTAAATATTAATTTGTTGAATATAAAACACATTGTTGTCAAGAAAAATGGCATCACATTGAAATTGTTATGTGTCTTAACAGTCATACATTAAAGTAAAACATTATAAATAGTTTTAGATGTAGAGGAAATGTTATAAACTGATCTACTGTTCATATAGGTATCAATTACGGTTAGAATGAAATAAGTTACCCCCAAGGTAGGTAATTAAACATATTATAAGACTAAAAATAGCATGTGAAATCTCCCGAGGCTCCATTCTGGGGTCTCTTCTGTTTAACATCTGCATGCCTCAACTCACTCAGATTATGGAAAATAACTAAACATGTTAACACAGTTATACAGATGACATCCATATTTACATAACCATACCACCAGGGGACTATAATCCCATACACGCATTAACTAAGTGCATTAACAAATCAATGATTGGATGAACACGACTTTTCAACAGTTAAACAATGACAAGAACTTATTGTTTTTGAGACGGGGAAGAATGATTAAAAGTCAGTGCTCAGCTTGAATCTGAAAAGGTAAAGGGGCCATATTGTGTCAAACTAATTTTCTGGGCTGCTTACTATCCATAATTGCGTGAAGGGGATCAGTAGGGACCCTCAAAGTATAAACATTTTCACTCAGTCCATTCTAAGAAATGTGTTATCGTAACGTCTCGTTTCATACTTCCTGTCCGTATGATGTCATTCGGGTTGCACGTGTCTCTCAGCCCCACCCAGCCAGTACCCGTCCAGTCTCTGAATCCTGTGCAGGATTTAGAAAAACCTGTCCAATAGTTGGTTTATCAAGCACTGACTGGTTTATGGCCAAAATATATTTCAGATTTCCTGCTACGTTATCAACCATCCAGACCCCTCAGGTCGTCAGGAACAGGTCTACCTTATATCCCCGAGAGTCTAAACTAGACATGGAGAAGCAGTGTTCAGTTTCTATGCTCGACATTTGTGGATCAACTGCAGGTCAGCTTCAAATCTTAGTTCTTTAAAATCAATGTTGAAGGCTTTTTATGTTGAAATCTGTTTGCCACAGTCTTTTATTAGATCAAAACATGTCTCATTTCTTACACTTTGTTTTTAACTGTTTTAATGTCCTTTTAAATGCTTTTCCGTATTGTCTTATGATGCTTTTACATTGGTCATTATGCCTTTTGTATTTCATGTTAAGCACTTTGAATTGTTGCTGAAATGTGCTGTACAAATAAACATGCCTTTCCCCAAATTGGACCCCATGTTACCGTGATGCAGCTTTTCTGGTTGCAGCTACTGTTTCTTCATTAATGAGGGCAGACTGGACGCTAAAGTGACTCACTATCGCCTCTTGAGGTACAAAGTGGTAGCCTGTTATGGCTGGCTGCCACTGCTTGTTTGCCAGATCATAAAACACTGGGTTAACTGAGACAGATTTGGTCCTGATTGATTTTGGCTGACAAGAGAGTCTTGATAAACTATACATCTCATTAAGCATTTTTTAAATCATTTGGATTCAACCTCGCAAATTACATCAATTCATATTAGAGGCAGGGTTTTTAAAAGAAACGTCACACCTCATTCCCACTCATGTCTTTGACTGGGGAGACACATTGTTTTACATCACAGCCTGGGAGCGAGGATCACTTAAATCATGTAGAAGATAAAGTCTAACTTCAGGCCTGCTGTCATCTGAAGAATATTGGGTCAGATGTCCCAGGGGCCCTGATTCAAGAGAGGTGGCCAACCTAAAATTAGTTATTTTATACATTTTATATAATGTAAACAAATGGTTTGGCCTGCAATCGTTTGGTCCGTCAATAAAATGGTTTGGTTTGATTTTTTTTTTTTTTACATGTATGAGTAACATCCATGTTGGGTCTGTGTGTGGTTTAGTAAGATATGTGACCTATTAACCGGTATAAGGTATACAGCATTTTAATTAGTATAATAAACACACGGCACCCTCTGAGTGGTCAGTCAGAAGCTGACAACATGACAATGTCATAAAATGTTTCCATCTGCCCTGACAAGTTAATCTCCAATGATTAACATGAGGATTGCACATCAAGATAATGTTTTTATTCACGTCTGTTCCAAAATTCACAGATAACAGGTAATATCCTGTCATTTCCTTTCTTTCCCTCTAGCATGATTATAATGTTAATCACAACTGATCAGGTAAATACACCAGGGGGATACTTTGAGTTAAGGATACTAAACTTGGAAGCTAAAAGTCAACAAGTGTGACTTTTCCCAGAATACAGTATGTAGTTACACTTTTTTATCATATAATACTTTTTTTCCCTTGAAAGATTTTTTTTGACAACCTTACAAGGTTTCATGATTATATGAAGACCAACACTAAATATTTGAGACTACCTGACAGAAACAAATTCAGGTAGTTTAGTGTTACAGACATTTCATAATCATCTCTTCAACTCTTGGAAATATTAATAATTTTACAGCTACACAGATGATTTCCACTATTTCTCTGATGCACCAGGGACCGCATTGATGGCTGTATTTTCCGTCAAGCCGAAAACAAAGATCTGAGATAAAAAGAGGGAAGACAAAGAGAGAAAGCTACAGTTAATTCAGAATGGTGCAGGCAGGATCACATCCCACTGCTGCTCACAACACTGCCCAATCTCTTCTAGCATCGACTTTAAAGTCGTTAAGCCTTTCATTACCAAGCATCCTCCTATATCAGGCCTTTTAAGTTTGGACTTTCTCTTAAGATATCTGGTGTGTGTGTGAATGTGTTTGTGTGTGTGTGTGTGTGTGTGTGTGTGTGTGCGTGCGTGTGAGTGTGCCTGTGCAAGTGCGTGTGTGCGTGCGTGCGTGTGTGTGCGTGTGTGTGTTTGGCAGATGTCTGTTTGTTTATTGCCTGAATTGTGGAATATCCTCCCCACTGATTTATGAACTTTAAACTCAAACTTGTGCAATCAAACTTTGTTGAATTTGTTTTGTTTGGCTGCATATTTGGGCTCTTCAGGAACAAAGTTTCCTTCTTTCTTATTTCTAAAATACCTGATTAAGTATATTCGGTTTTCTTACATTTGAAACAAGGGTTAATTTAGCTTTTTTCGATTACCAGAATATGTTGTTTAATGGGATACACATCTGTTCTTAAGTCCACTAATATCTCATCTAAATGCATTTTCAATTGCATTTGCAGAGAAATGTTATTGTCAGGTGTAGATCAGTGCTCTACTGTATGTATGTGACCATATTATGTCACGTCATATTATGCTGGATTAGATCACATAAGATTACATTAGACCTTAATTATCTCCATAACCTCACTGGGATGTTAGGCTAGTGCTTTTCTGACTGTACAGTGCAAATAAGAAGTCTGTGTGTGTGTGTGTGTGTGTGTGTGTGTGTGTGTGTGTGTGTGTGTGTGTGTGTGTGTGTGTGTGTGTGTGTGTGTGTGTGTGTGTGTGTGTGTGTGTGTGTGTGTGTGTGTGTGTGTGTGTGTTGGAGAGGGGTGAGAATCCCGCTGCGAGCATATCGCTTGACATTCATGTCAGACTGAATAATACCTAACTTGCATTCAGCAGTTAATCACATGTGAGAAAAGTTAGATGTGGTGTATGTCAACAAAGGTTAACCTACAACTGAATAAGACAACAGAAACAGATGGATCCCTGTAGAGAGTGCGAGTGTGTGGAAATGAGTGTGTGTTAGTCTGATGGACAAAACCACCACGGTTCAATGCATAGTGAGTCTTCCAGGAAGAGGGTCTTGTGTCTTTTACAGAGAGGGAGATGAAACACGAGCACAAGTTGGTGTCACTCATCTATTTCCTTTTCCAGCAGCCCATGACGAGGCTGGAGTGAGCCTTTAAACCAGGACACCTCTCGTTGTTCAACCTTTTGAGGAAAAGCTATACAAACCCCTTCTAATGCACAACATGGGTCCAACAGCACCCTTACTCATTTCCCATTTTTTATTCCTCCACTCCAGTGACAGCCAGTGGTATTGGGTTTTCAGGTTGTCCATCCTCACATACATTTATCTGTCCGCTTCTCACATTCTTGTGAAAATGAAACTCCGCAGAGGAAATTCTAAAAAAATGGTTCACTGTTCAAACTCCAAGATTAACTATTAGAATTTGGTATTCACAGGGCAAAGATCACAGTGACTTCATATTCTTTTTAACGCGTTATATCACCAACATCCAAAGGGAATTTCATTCAATCTGGCATAAACTTTAACTTGGAATCAAGGATTAAGTGATTAGAATTAGCAGGTCAAAGGTCAGGGTCACTGCTACCTCTAAAAACTCTTTTTGGTCTTTTGAATTTTTTCCTGACGTGAACTTCGAGACGTTCTAGTGTTGCACAAATGTGGAAGGTCAAAGGTGTTGGTGGTCATGCAAAAAATGTTTTAAGGCCTCTTCAACATGATGTCTCAAGTCTGCCTTTAGAGGTTATTTTCACAATGACCTCATATGAGTCTGGAAATAGACAATGATGTATCCTTAAACTGTACTAGGTGTTGGAGGCAGACAGCCAGAGGGCGATAATACATTTTTTGTATATTTTTTAAAATCAATCTATTTTATCATTAAAGATTCATGTTATAATTGATATAATAATACACGTGAATTTTTTTAATATGATTATTTGTTAGATGTTCAGAGATATGTACTAATAATGAATAACTGATATTGATCCGTGATGACTGTAAATAAATAAAAGAAAAGCCTGTTGAAATAAACCACAAGGCTACAGCACAAATGGTCATCTCAGTACTTACATGCATCACAAATGACAGCTCGGTAAGTGTGTAGCTCCTCGCACAGGGGCCCGATGCACTGGGAGCACCAGCTGCTGATCTTTTCGTCTCTGACAGCCGGGCAGATATTCAACTCTCCACTTGGCGCTCCTGCCTGATGTCCTCCTGTGGCTCATAGCTAGAATAGAACATGTCAACAGCTAGCAAGCGGGCGTTGAACATAATTCTCTTTCTCATTACTGACGGATGTCGAAGTCAAGGTAACCTTCGTTCAATTTTCATCATCTTTCCCCCCCCTTAAAATAAGTGGGGGGTTGGGAATGTTTGTTGAAGTTTTTGTGTACTTTAATATTTGACACCAATTTGTGATTGAAAAACGAGGAGGATGTGTGAAACAATGAATAATGAAATCAAATCAATGCAAAGATATAGAAAACTCACTTTTGACCAATGTTGTTTATTTAAAGACATACAGTCAATAGTCCATCGCAACACATTTAGCTACAGAGAACCTGAGTATAAACAATAAGATGTATTTGTAACTACAGTAAAGTGT
This sequence comes from Platichthys flesus, assembly GCF_949316205.1. Taxonomy (NCBI): domain Eukaryota; kingdom Metazoa; phylum Chordata; class Actinopteri; order Pleuronectiformes; family Pleuronectidae; genus Platichthys; species Platichthys flesus. The sequence continues at coordinate 19,807,372 of NC_084945.1, read as the reverse complement.
AGTCTTTCACTCCAAATGAGTGTGTGTATGTGTACACACACGTCTAAAGGATCAATATAAACTTAAAAGGGAACAAGGTCATCCACTATATTCCAATGGCCGGTTTGTTTATTCTGTTGAAGTATTGCAATCCATCAATCTGTCTATTTTTATATTCAAGGGGGTGATGATATGAAAATATATGTAGGGATTAAAACAAAAACATACATTTTAAAACCTAACTTAAAAAAGAATCACCATAACAAGATCTAAATCAGAATTTAAGTTGTATTAAAATTGTATGTGAAGTCAATCATATTATTCAATTCAGTTTATTCATATTTCCATGTTTGCTGCTTTTATTTCTGTCAGAACAGATGACCTCTTACCTGCAGTAACTCACTGTGGCCACTTGAATGCAGAACAGAAAGCTAGCTCCCCTTAAAGCGTTTCAGATAACCTGTTAGCCAGCTGCTATTTACATTCCCCACAAACACTGAGCAACATTCAGTTAACCACATTCAATTCAATTCTATTTTTTATCTCCACCAACTCCAGAGGGAAACACTGTGTCTGGTTCTTCAGCTGCTAAATGCTCCACTATGACCACTTGCTAGGTGCTAACGCTGTGTGACATTTCATTTTCAGCTGGGGTAAAACTCCCTTTTTAAAGCTTTTTTTTTTTTTACTGAATAAAATAAATAATTAAAGTTCAATTAATAATTGAAGCCCGCTGCAGCTGAAAATAACAGTATGTAACTGACTGATTGAAGGCAGTGAAAAAACCTTGCAGGCTCAAGCTTTGCAGGGGTGAAGGGATCTGCAGTCCAGTGATAATTCTCTGTGGGCTCACTTGTCTTTTTTCACTCGCTCTCCTGTAATGCATTTCTCAGAAAAAGAAGTGGAATCGCAGCGCAGCAGAAGATGGGGGTGCAGCTCTCTCACACAATGAAGAGCTGTCAAACTTAGACAATATCTGTGTGGGCTGGCACATGCAGTGTGTTGTCAGGGACTCTTTAAGCCTGCCCTGTCATATGTTTACATCAAAGTCTGTATATGAAGATGAGTCCCCAACACGTGAAGCCAAAGTGTCTTGATCACCACCTGATGACTGGCTGCAGTACAGTCATTATTTCAGGAGTCATTGTATTCACTCTGATGAATGTTCAAGTGCTCATTTGGTCTTAATTAGTAATTTATTGCTGTAAAAATGGGGTCAAACATCATGACCTCGATAGCACGGCTCCGTCCCCTGGTCACGACTACGCACACTGCTCCACATGCACCAGATGGCAGCATTGGTGTCATTGATATTTTGGCTTCATTCCTGGGTAGTGGGAGGAAGGTGTGACGCATCGTCTTTTTATACAGTCTATGGTTTACACACGTATGATTATGTGACAATATAAGCTATGTTGCCATGGCTATGATGATTACCAGGATTTTTTTTTCTCTGCGGTATCCAGAGAAATATCACGACCTAACTAAATACAAAAAAGAAACCGAGAGTGCAGTCTTCTTTTCCAAATCCTCCTACTGAAAACGAAAAGTGGTGGACCCGGCAGGTGCCTCCATCTAGATTTATTCAGAGAGGCATCTTCTCATCGCAAAAGCCAGAGCTCTCCCATGTCACTGCATGAGCAGGCAGAGGATAAGGTCAAGGAAAACAAACAGGCAGACATACTGACCCATGCTGTTTTCCATTAGGTCCCCTGTCTCAGCCTGAAATATAATATCTGCAGGTCCAAAAAGTCAGAGTGTTGCTGCTGTGACCTGAGCTAATACATTAGCATTTATTGTCCACATTGAATTAGATATTAACATTCCTTAAGTTTTGAAAGCTCTCACTGTGCTCTGTGTTAATGATCATGATCAAAATACACTCGCTGCAAATAATTGATCAAAATGAACAAAAAAGCCTGTTGTAAATATCAACAATCTCTTAGCTTTTAATTTCATATGGGTAATAAAAGCCGCCTGTGCAGTCATTATCATGTACTGTACATCATTATCATAGACTTTTATCCTCAGTACATAATCACACAATTTGATGATATACCTGTTGCCATTAGGCCCAGCAGAGCCTCCAGAGAGGCAGCAGGGAGGAGGAAGTGCGGTTAATGCAGGGAACACTTTGAGTCATAACATGCAAACAGCAACTGGGCCATGTACACACCTTGGCCTGGGAAAACGCCCTGAGCACTGTTGGCACAAAATAGTTAAAAGGACAACAGTGTCCTCTGTTGGACGAGTAAGGAATTGCTTCAGTTTAATGCGTGACAGCGGTGGTCCTTTCATGTCTACACATGGTCTGTTTTTGATTTTAGTCAAGGGGAGGATGACAAATCTTTGCAAAATATTTTCTTGCCCTCAGAAGATGCCCCATCTAAATTCATGTTATGTTTGCACGTAATATATATAAGATTATGCATTTCAATGTTATTGACAGTCTTTGGCAAAATGTGAACAAATGTATCAATGCCATTGATCTGGATTCATTTATGTTTAAAATGGGTTTAGAATTTCACTAGTCAGCCTTTATTACTTATTGGCCTTTAACATGTTAACATACACAAAATCACACATTTATTTTATGTCTCCTGTTTGTAAGGGAGGCAGATAAGGTCCCTGAGCTTTATCATTATTTTTTTCGGTGAAGAATTTTGTCAGTACTTTAGAGTGGGAAAGATGGGGGCACCACTTTAATGATATGCTTAGATATCCCTTAGGTCGATGCGTTACAATAACCACATTCAAAATAGAAAATAACATGACATCCATATGGAAAAATGAAGGAGGTGAGAAAATAAATGGATTTTTAGTTTTGCTTCACTAAACATCCACATGAATGTATTTGAAATCTACTTAGTGTGGGTCACCTGGTTTTTTTTCTCTCCTCTGTTTCTCACATAGCAATTAAAGTGACTCGCTAATCTGAATGAGTTTTTTTCTCATCCTTTCATAGCTCATTAGCCCTCTCAGCCTACACGTTCCTATAAGGGCCCAGCGCTGAGCTGGTGAACACAACTGGTCCCCATACGGGAAAAGGAAAAGAGTTTGTTGCTCCTTTTTATGTTTTACATTTGCATTAATACATCACATTGCTTTTGATGGACGTATATTTACTGAGTTCAGACATTTAATCTTTCCGCTGAATGATTGTTGCCCTAAACTACAGCTGTTCTCTGTGTCCTGTGATTATAGAAATGCTCAGACCTTCAAATATATTGTTGATGGCTGTAATCAACCAAGCCAATAATTGTTGAAAATACATTTGCTGTTCAAATGCAGCAGCTTGCTTATTATCTCCATTGAATAAAGCGGTCTGTTCTGCAGGATAATAACCAGTGTTGACGAATGACCTGCACTATTACTCATACCAGTCATTGTCGAGTCAGAGGGATCTGGATCCATCCTGGGGCCACTCATGTTTTTTTTATTTTTTCCATTGGCTGTGTAATCCTGAAAATAACATATAACTGGAATTGTCTGAAATCATTTTTACTGAAAAAAAAAGAAAGAAAATAAAAAAACGTAAACCCTCATTAAAATATGCTGTGTAACAGTTATGTAACAGTATAAATGGCTCGGTGATGCTTTCATATAACACATGACTTGTTTAGTTTTTTTAATTTGGATTATTTTATTGCACCTAATCCAATGCAACAGCGAAACTGTGGTTGTATGAACTGCAGGCGCACAGTTGGATTTATATGCTAATGCTATATTCTGACATTTGCTCATGAAATTAATCATGCATGCAGGAAGCCATGCATATTCACAAGGCCACAAGTAATCCGTTTTCATGGAGCCTTCCACATACAGGCACACGCATGCTCAAAGACGAGGCAGTCTCAGGCGTATACACACAAGATTACAGAATTAAAGACATTATCACAAAGTCAATTACTCGTTTCATTAACGTCATCGTCTGTGAGGCAATGATAAAATGTTTAACGTAGCTACTGAGTGTGTTACTGAATGGCAATAAGTTGAGATCCTCATCATGTGTTTAAGCCTTTAACACCATCCATGTTGGTAAGAAAAAATATTAGACATCTGTGGGCATTATTTAGCTTCAGTTGATTAATTCACGACATGAATATTTATTTTCAACATAATGTCCTCTGGTAGGGTGTGGTATAATTATTATTACAGCTCTGTATGTCCATAAGCATTTTGAGTTGCATTTCTAAGATAAACAGGGACAAGTAAGACATTCAGTACCTTCTCATAAAATCCAACTGATCTTTACTATAGTGTCAGTGTTTTGTAAAGTACAAAAAGCTTTACTGTGATACATTATGTGGCAAGATTTAATATAATAAAGACCAGGGAACTGTGAGTTGTCACAATCTGCCCCTCTGTCGCCACCGGTTGCACTTTGTGTATTTCCTGTTTTATTCTGAAATTGAATCCCTCATTTGTCTGTTACAGCTTTACTTCCTGCCTTGGGGTTTTTCCTGCTAGTTTACATTTACAGTAACTGCATCAAATTACTGAATTGTCCTCTTTGTTGACTCTAAATCTTTTCCCCTTTCAGTTGCTAACTTGTTGTTTTTTGTTTATCCCCTTGTGGCTATAATTTATGTATCTTCATTTCAGCCTGTTTTACCTTATATTTTGGATTTCTGGCTCTTTTTTTCCTCACTGGATCTGTTTAATCATGGAACCAAATATAACAAGTCATGAATGATGAGAATCAGTTATCGGAGACAAAATGTAAAAAAAGGTAATCAAACATGACATTTTTTTGCACCCCAAGATTTTATGGGATGGTTGTCGATCCACGTCCGATCTTTCCACCAGTATTTCTGTAGATTTTATAAAGACAGACAAACGGACAGGGGAGAAAACATGACCTCCTCAGCACCAATCATATTGGTTTTAAAGGAATATTGTACCTGTAGAGTAGGATTTAGTAAAATATGATTTTATTTATTTGTACATTATGCTGATGCATCCAAGAGTTAAAAAATACAGCTACCTCTGCTTACATAAACCTTTTCAATTAACATTGAAAACATGTTAATTCATAGCAATCTCTCTCTCTCTCTCTCTCTCTCTCTCTATCTCTCTCTATATATATATATATATATATATATATATATATATATCGTTGTAACTGTGCACTTCAGCCACTAAGTGTCCCCATAACTCTACATATGCTGAATCTGAAAGCATCAGGTATCCATTGGTGCGTGGCCGTGAAAACAGAAATATGTTTGACTCAATATAATAATGAGCTGTTACAAAGTGCTGCAGTAATTTCTCAGTGGGACTCCTACTTTATATTCACACATTTACACCTCCATGAAACCAGATCGATGAGTCGTACATACAGCTTAGAGGCTCAGCCACATAAGATTAGGGGCTGCTGTGCACCGGTCGTTTCTGAGGGGCCACATTTCCAACAGGCAAATGTTTGGAGAGCATGCAGATAACAGATAACAGATTTCACATCGGTCGGTGTTTGTATGGACGTAGGGAAACATAAAGGTGTATTATTTCACTGCTTGATTATTTCTATTTTGATTCAAAGATACTAGTGCATTTTGAAATAAATTATATTATTTCAGTTTAATATGAAGCACGGAAGGAAGGATGATCAGCATTTATGTTTTTTACAAACCTTCTATTCACCAAGATGTGAAAAAGTCACTGCAAAAGGGAAACAACACTTGCGTTTAATCTTTATTCAGCAGCCACAGTTGAGAAGGATTTTATATTCAACATTAATATATTTCTAAAAGAGCCAGGAAGAGACGGCTTTGAAATAAAAGATACAAAATAAAACCAATACATATTAACTTAGTGCAGAGAAAAAAGTCAGATAATTTTACCATGATGGAATATTAATTCAGAGATATTCAAAATAAACTGTAATTAAAACATCAACGATATAAACTTCTACTATGACATAGTTGATATTGTTTATTCCTATTGTTAGTATACCATTACCATTTCTTTTCACAAACACTTCAATATAGTTACTTATCAAAGTGGAAATAACACACTGGCTGTTGCTCTACTTTATTACTGGATTTCCTCCCCTCCATTATTTACCTATAGTTCAGTACAGTTTCTGTACAGTTTGGTGACCAACACAAACACACGGCACAAGACAAGAGGGAGAACGAGACTCAACCACATGAGCCTCAGCCTACATTCAAATAGTTTTTAATAGCTATCTCACGTAACATGTACATTTATCTCCCTGAGACCAATACAATCATATATTTATCTTCTCTAATCATTGTTTCTGGTAAAATAATTTTTCAAATCATATTTTATTATTAGCTGGTCGTGTTTTGGAGGTCAAATCTTTGCAGAGTAGATATGGCTGACAGATAAATGTAATGATGTGTGTTTTATATCTGTGTAAATACGGTGGGATGATGGTCTAGTTGTTACAGATGCATGTTGTAAAAAGGGAGAATAATAGGGTCCAGAATTAGACGCGTACGTGGGCTGAAGAAGGCAGCCTGTAAAGAGCAGTGAATTACTTAGAGGCACAGAGAGAGCTTGAGTGAGTAAGGGAGGGGGAAGGAGGACGGAAATACTTTGTTTACTTTGCTTGATCAGACGATCATATAATCATTTGTTCGGTTCCTAATTGCTGAGTAATCGTCTCTGGTTGTGAGCATTTGCTGCTTGCAATCTGTGTTAGCAAGCAAATACTTTAATCAGGTTTATATCAAACAGTAGCCTGTAAAAACATGACATTTACAACAGAGCGCCATAAAGCTGTGTGCTAATCAATACGCATGCAGGCAAACACACACACACACACACACACACACACACACACACAGACACACACAAACACACACAAATAAGCACAATGCATGATTTAATGTCAACTTCTCTGCATGGAGCCCGAGCAAGCAGCAACACAACACACCAACTAACTACTCTTTCTCACTCCCCTTCTTCTCTCTCTCTCTCTCTCTCTCTCTCTCTCTCTCTCTCTGCATTTGTGTGTGTTTGTGTGTGTTTTTATTTTGAAAACAACAATTTATTAATCAATCTACTTATTGACAAGTGTGATTTGTTTTACTCATTATATAACTATTTAATAAATAAACGTATCTAAAGTAAAGTAAGTCATAATAATTAACTCATAGTGGAACACAAAGTCAGTTTACACAGTTTACACAAAAACAACAAAACCTTGATGGAAAATTGTGGAATAAGTCAGAGAAGAACCCATAACACTTTGGTGTGGATCCAGATCAAATGGCGGATATAATACTTTCTCTTCTTAATCAGTGTGAGACAGAGCAGCTTGATTGAACATGATGGGGCCTTCTTGGGAAAATGTCTTTTTTATTTTACATTATTTGCTTTATTGACCCACAAAACTCTGTGAATCCAGATAATGAATCTGTGAACAAGAGCACTCGAGTCTTTTAAAAGCAGTGAGATGCAGGGTTATGATCCCCTCACAAATATGAATAGAAGTATAAGCTGCCTTTTAATTGATATGATGACATGTGTTACACATCCTTCTGTCCTGTACAGCTATAATAAGTTGTTCAACGGAAATCCTGAAGCTGGTTTCACCTTCGTCTCTCTGCTTCAGCCTCCTGAGTGTCCCATATGAGTGCATGTCTGTTTTTAGTTTCGCTTACGTTGGCCTCAGATGATCCACCGGAGCCATTTTAGGTGGAGGCGTTCACACAGCAGCACCTCAGTGGTCGTCCATGTAAAAGGGGGAGGGGTGCATCTGACTCCTCATCGTAACTCTTGGTTTTCTCCTCCCCAGCCCCCAACACTTATCCCACCACCAATTAGCGCTAAATAGCCTGTTGTCCAGTCGCTCTGTTTCTGCGGCCGTATTCGAGCACCACTTTAGTACACTCCAGAAACACGCTATTATATTATTGACTGACACGGCATTGAGGCTGCCTGGATTATCAATCAATCATGCGTTTCAGTGTGTTTGGCAAACAGCAGCCCCTTTCATGTCATTAACTTTCCCCGCTGGTTATTGGATCAGCAAACACACTGTAGTGTGCGTATCCTGCTCGAGCACCGTCATAAAAGCGCACACTTGGCCCTCTGCACCGATGACTCAAGCTATCAGGGGAAACACGGCGTTGTAAAGTTGCGTGGAGCTAAATCAGAGCTTTACGGTGATAAAACATTGGACGCATTGCTTCTCTGTCGTTTTTTTTTATTTTTGGCGTCTTTATCTTGGTGTGTCCTGCAGCTGCATAAAGGAGCCGCCCTTCTCACGGGTCATTGTTGTACAGCTGTTTTCTTTCATTTGTTTCGATTGATTGACTTCCTTCCCTCACCTCACACCCCCGCCTCCCACCAGGTTGGATGGTTGCGGTTGTGGAGCTATAGAGAAGGTTGTATGAGCTTTACTAGCCCATGATAAGCTTTCGTCTCATCTATACTATGACTAACTGGAGTAGGGGTGTTGCCTTTTCAGGTCATGTTTAAACTTTGATGACGATGACGTGACGTCAATGGTTCATAGAATTTCAGTTCATCAGTGTACGGATGTGTTTATATCAAGTTTCCTTTTAATTATAAATTACACCGAAAGTGCAGGTTGTGGATTGTGACGTGTTGCATTGTGGGCTTCGTATCTGCGTATTAGCAGTAGCAGTAATTATGCTCTGAGGACCCTGTTAGTGATTCACAGTACTGGTATATTTTAGTGATCATCTGATAATCGATCAGTTCTCTGGTCAAATGAAGAAAATGCAATAATATAAATATTTATTTATGCATCTTCTTTAGGTCAATAAGCTTCGAAGGACCTGTTGTGTTTATGCTCCCTGGTTGAATTTCAGTCTGTTCACCAAGTAACCATGTTCTCCTCGATGTATTTCTCAATCTGTCACATTTTATCTTAGAAAATACGTATTTTGCTGTCGTAGATATTTGTATTTCAGAAAAATACTGCAGGAGACAAATAGGTGCTTTTGATTGTTTGTCATGGCAGTTTGTTTCAGTGCACTTCTTCTGATTTCCCATCATTTCCCTTATTGAACAGGATTAGTAGGTAGTGTTAACTTCAAGCTCTTCTACTGGACTGAAGCTTCAGTGGTGTCTTCCAGTTGTAAGTAGCTTTTGTAACATACATCTGCCAAATTAGAAAATGTGCGCATTAACATTTAAACATGAAACACAAGTGAAAACAATGTTTTGTGATAAACAAATATATCAGGTAATAACAACTGTTGTTTGTAGCTCAAAAGAAACAACTATGCTTACTTTTATTTGTGCGTGTGTGTGTGCGTGTGTGTTTGCGTTTGTATGAATGACACAGAAGACTTTTGGCTCAGTTTGACATATTCTCTCTAGATTCTTCTTGTCTTTAATTTTGGCAGTTTGGATGCAAATGTGATAAAGCAAAGAGAAAAAATAAAAAATCCTCTGACGCTGTTGACTGTAGAAACAATCTCCTTTTGTTACGTAAATAAATAAATACATTTTAAAAAAAACAAAAAAACAAAAAAGAAAGAAAATGCCTCCTGGTGTAAATGCTGCAATTTGCCTCTCAGCTGGTAGAGGCAGCTTTGACAACGGCTAAACAGCTCTGAGGCACAAAAACAATCAATACAGATTCTCTGCTCCATCCCGAGCCCACCTGCTCTCTGCTCAGAGTCCCACACAGGGAGGCAACCCCCACCTCCACCATCACAATCACTGTACGTGTGCACACACAAAGACACACTCACACAAATATGCAAACACAAGCACACACACAGCCTTCCTGTGTCACATACCAGACATTTTAACATTCTCAACGTGACTCCTGCTCAGATGAAATGGCTCAGCAGCTGAAAACTCTCATCATCTCCCACCTCGTCTGTTGTGCATTCATAACATGATTTCGTCACTTCCATATACACAACGCTCATGTTTGAATCTGTCAGTATGCACAGCAGGCTCCCAGCCCCCTTTTTTCTCACATTGCTCCCGTTGTCTGTGTGTGTTACTCCTCTTTTCGACACCTGCTTCCTGAATTACAGCGCCGCTCGCCGTCAGACAGCCGACAGACACCAGACACACACGCTCATGCTCGGGCTGCACACTTTGACTCCTCTTTTTCATATTGCGATGTTGTTGATGCACCCGTGTTCATACTCAAGGTCCATCTCATGCATGTGTCAGGCGTGAGGTGGAGGTTTAACTGATTACATCAAACTCCAGTGTGGTAAAAGAGCACAAAGGTGTCAATCTGGGCCCTGTGATGGGAGATCAGTGGAACAGTAATGCAATGGTAGTGAGTTATTAAATGAATAAAGAGGCAGAGCTGCCGAAGAGTATTGATTTTTCACAGCTCCCAGAGGCTCCGAGGGCTTTCAAGGCAAGGGAAGGACACACACGCACGCACACACACACACACACACACACACACACACACACAGGCATGGACACATATATATGCACACATACAGACACACGTACAGACAGAGAGAGAAAGGTCTAAGAGTGAAAGGATAATGGCCCCAGCAGTTGCAGTCTCACTTAAAACTCAGTTTGGGCTCTCAAGGTTTCCCACCGGGCACCGATCGCCTGATAAAAGGACTCATTCGGAACCAACCAGGTTTTGTTCTCTTTTGCTAAGCCCAGCTGTAATGCACTCGACGTTTTGCACAATGCTTAGCCACACTCACACATATGCTTCAGTGCATATAGAGAGGTGATATCTGGGTTGGTTGCGGCTTCCCTCGCCAGCTGGGCCTCAGACGAGGGTGGAAACATCCCTTAAAAACCTCTTTATAATAAATAAGATGAAGCGCAACAGGTTTATCAAACGCCCCGGTGTGATGAATGACCTTATCTGATTAAGCCCGGAGATTTCCCCTGAAGGTGAGTAAATACCAGGAGACTCTCCCATCAGTCAGAATATCGAAACTTCTGTTTTGCTTGGCTAATTCTGAATAATGCACACTATTTGCGTATTATCTCATCTTAAGCGCAAAATCAATGAGTTACCTAATCCTGCCTCACAATACGGCACGAGCACACGTGGCTGAGCCCTGACTGCCCGAAGCTGAAGGGCGTGAGCCCCGCGCCGTCGTTTTGTTTCGAGCGCGTTGGGAAATACACAAACAACGGCTTCTTTTGTGTGTCACTTTGATGAATGCCCGGGGCATTTTCCGAGTGCAAATGTGAGGAAGCCGAGATCCATCTTGATTTCAGGAGTCCATCGGAGTCCATGAGGGGAGGGTCAGTGTCCATCTGTTAGCTTGACGTGACACTGAGCCTCCACAAAAGGAAAGACAGAGCCCCTGACCCTCGGACTGTGCTCAGATCCGACGCTACGGTGACACGGATCTCTGTGTCCCCTCCTCGCTTGTTTTCGCTCTGTGTGCTCTTACATATTATTGTTGAGGCGTAACAAGCCCTCCCTTAGTAGCCAAAGACATTCAAAGTGATTCAGCCTTTGTAATGAGCCTTGAAAGGCCTCTTGAGTGCAGCAACATGAAAAAGATGCTGGCAATTGCTGGCGTCTTGTCTCTATTAGACGTCAGAGCTCCGCCTTATTGATAAAGACCTTTTCTCAATAATGGCTCCAACATATTTTCTTTCTTCTTCTCCAATCAGATTGCAGATGCACACAGGGCTCTCCACAACACCCATGTCTTTCAGTGGGAAGACATGGGTCTGATATTGTGAAAGCACACACACACATATATTATATATTGTGAAAGCACAAGGATGAAAACCTCTCTAAAGAAGAAATCTCACTCTTTTATCAAACAATTAGTGCAGTTTCTTGGGTGTTACAGGCTTAATTATGACTTTCTATCAGGCCTTTGTTAGGTGTGTTGTGTTGTTGGCTGAAAGAGGGGTTTTTTTGTTTGAGGCTGAAGAAGAAGCTGTGATGGAGAGGTATTTAGACACACAGGTTTCTGATACAGTGAGCCTAATGGAGAAGAATCAGTTTAAGATTAGTCCACATCTAAACCTCAAACAATAAAATGTCAAGCCTTGATATCACTCATACTGAAAGTGCAGGACTAGAGACCACTTTGTGTTGCAATGACTCACAGAAACATACACAGGCTCTACAGCAGCTGGGTTTCTGTTCATGCGTTTCCGATGTGGTCCGCTGTAAAGAGGTGCAGAGGATCCAGACAGATGCAAATCAGCACACAGTCTGAACAAACAAAAAAGGTGCAGAGACAAATAGACAGCAGCGAGGATAGACAAAAAAAAAGGAGAAGAAACGCTTGCGCTCGGCTGCACTGGCTGAGCAAATTCCCACCATTCAGACTGCAGGGAAATCAATAGGTTTTCTTCGCTACATACAGATGAATTTTTCCTGGGTGGACTCGTGTTCCACTGAAAGATTCAACACCTCTACATTTGGAAGAAGAATGGCAGCGTATATATGTTTCAGCCCTGAGCAAAGATTTTGTTCATGTGGCCCGATTCTGTCATCTGTGAGAGATTTGCTACAGTTTCGAGACTTACATCGTGCTTTGAAAACTAAGATACAGCGGCTGAACCTACACTTTCACATGAATAAGAACTGCAACAGTCCTTCAATTAAGCGATCAAGTAAATTCATTATCAACCATGATGCTTTTAACTTTTCAAATGTGAGGATTTGCTGCTTTTATCTTACATATATGAGAGGGAAATATACATTTTAGGTTTTGGACTGTTGGACAAAAATATATATATATATATATGTGTGTCAGTTGGCGTTGATGGAAACTGTATAATGAAATATAAATAAAATAGTACATATAAATAGTCTGTGGCCACCTTTCACATGTGTTATTTTGGTCTGGACTAAACCTTAGCCAAAAGAGGCAGATAAATTAAAAGGTATTGTCCAAGACTTTATAAGGATTGTATAACAGCCTGCTCCTCATTCTTGACCTTTAGGAAATGTAGCGTATATTTGAACAATTCACTGCTTCACAGCACTCACAGTGATAAACCTTATATTTGCCAGATTTCATCGCAGCGATCTGGAGGCTGTTGAAGGAGATTCCCCGGTCTTGACCGAGCAGGCGGCCGCTGCCAGCATGTATTGCTTTGTTGTTCAGACAGTAATTACAGACAACGGAGCGAGTTGTATCCACAGGTGCTGTATATCTAACAACACAGAGGAATTAATGCAGTTAGCTCGGGCCGCTGTAGCACTGTCTCCTGCTGAGAGTGTAACCCAACAGGCCTTTAATGCAGAGTGGAGTTGTGAGGAGTGCCAGCCCACGGTGAGCTGATTCAATCCTCCCCTCCTGCCTGTTTTAACACAGGATCCTTTAATGCAGCTCTAACAACATTTGGGGAGTATTTTTAAACAAAATGAAATTGCAGAGGCGCCACCTCCGTCTGCCCCGGTGTGGTGTGGGATATAGTTCCCCAAGTCGAGCGCGCTCAAGCAGGCTGCAGGAATTTAAACTCCGACTAATGAAGATGGGGGGAGTGCTGCTTCGCAACTATAGGATTACATGTCATACAGCACTGTAATTCAACAGAGACCTACTGTATTTGGGCAGGAGAAAGAGCAGTGTGGCACTAACACGACCATAGCTGTGTCCTTTGATCAAATGTGAATAAAATCAATGTCAAACAAAAGAGTTGCTTAAACATCGTAAAAAATGGATCAAAATTACAATATTGTACATATATCTATATCTATATATAAATATATAATATACAATATTTTCTACAATCAATGATTGGTATTGCGTAGTGTTTTTGTGTGTGCAGTGGTTAGCACAGTCACCTCAGCGAGAAGTGTCACGGTTCTTATCCCAAGCTGAAAAAAGAGATGTCCTACCTGTAGAAGTCGCGGACGAAGACGTCAACCCGGTGCAGGTTGATGCTGGTGTCATTGTGATGTAAATGAAAACATGCAGTGTCTTTCTTCCTCCCTGCTCTACCCAGATGCCCCCCCTTTCCTGAATGTTCTATATATGTTCATGTTGTTGTGAACACATCGGTCATTATTTGTGACAGGTAAACTTGTCCCGGCCCAATTCCGTGGAAATTTCCCCTAGTTCATGTGTGAAAATGGTTCCAACGTACCCCATCTCTCGCCCAGTGTCAGCTAGAATTGGAAAGCCGCCCTGTGACCCTCAAAGGATAAGCGGTACAGATAATGAATGGATTTACTCCACTACAGGAAAGACAGTGTTTATGAGAAAAACGTATGCGCCCACAGTCGAGCTCTTCGAACCCTTTGGGGCACCCCTGGACCCATCTTTAGTCTGTTTTATGTGTTCTAGTCCCATGTGCACGTGTGTTCATGCACATGTATGTCTCATATGTGCGTGTGAGTGTGCATGCGTCTGGATACGTGTCATGGCAGCTGTAGCCTTTTGAATGTTTGATGTGACCACAGGTGCGAGGAGAGGATCTGGAGTCTGGAGGTCAAGAGGGTGTGCTTTGACATACTGAGGAGAGAGAGGCACGGGCGAGGGGGTCTCCTTGATGTTTGCCCTGTCGATAGCTTTGCTCAGGGGAATATTCTGTCTGACTGTGTGTAGGACTTCCACCTTACTGGGCTCCAGTTTGTCTGGGAAACCGCCTTTTGTATGCAAGCGAACTGGGCTGTTGAATGGTGCAGCTGGAGCGAGTCACCAACGCAGTCAAGAGGAGGTCCTCTCTCACCAGAGCCACCCACGTGAAAATCTTTAGGGACTTGGGTGCACATCACTGTCGTGTCATGTTCGAGTGTGCTGATAGGAAAACATGACAGAGTTGTGGGCAGGTAGCCCAGCGACAACTGGATGTGTCGTTTTTTTTGCAGCACTGTGTTAATACACAGGGGGAGCCATGCCGCTATATTTTTCTCGGAGTGACACTGTTGTCACCCACTTTCTCAAATATCACCTTCTATGTCATCACGGACACACACATGCTCTGAAGCATCTTTTTCAGTTGGCCTAGGAAGGGCCAGCAGATGCTGCACAAAAATTATGTTTTGTGTTTTGAGACTTTTAGCTGCTTTTCTTACCTTAAAAAAAAACATTAAAGCAAGGAGGAAATAATGAACACACCATGTAGAAAGTCTTTATTTGAACCTATATGTATACTTCTGCACTTTACATTAGTTGGCCTTGAAGGCTCCATCTTGACTCAAGCCAAATGTTGCACCACATTGGCTCCAGGAGAGCAGAGGATGGATTTACACATGGTTTCAGGGCGGGTGAAAGGTTTGCAAAAGTCTCACTTATTGGATTCAGTTTAGAAAAGAATGTATAATGCATAAGAATAAAAAACTATAAGAATTGATCTAACAGCAGCAGGACCACCCACACAGCGCTGGGCTGACCACAGTGTTTTAAAGATTACGTTAGAAATCTCAAAGTCCATTTCCTCGTGTTGTGTGAAAAACCAATTCTCTCAACACTTATTCGATATGGACAACATACTAACCACTTATCAACCAGTCAATACTGTTACTGATCAGTCTCCTTCCTGAGAGGATTTCCAGGTGAGTGTGTGTGTGTATGTTTGTGTGTGTGGGTGGGTGAGTTTATATGTGTGTGTACGTTCCTTTGAGAAAAGACAACCAGAGAGAGAGAGAGAGTGAGGGGAAGAGGTGTAGTAATCCATTAAATAGTTCTTCCATCTATGGATTAGGTCAGGCCATCACGAGATGGCTTCTACACTCAGAGAGCAACGAGATGCGGTACAAGCATTTAGTAATAAGCTCGACTCTCCTATAGAGACATGTTACAGAGGTTACCAAGCAGACCCTGACCTAGCAACACCTCCGCAAGTCTCTGCGTCGCACTGGCGTTACTGTCAGAGAGCGCACACAGGTGATGCACACACTCTCACACACACATTCTCACACACACACTGAGGGATTGTCGCACATTTTGCCCTCCTGTAACTCTATCGTTCGACATTTCGACATGTGGGGGCGGCTGTGGCTGAGGGGGATGGAGGGATGTCGTCCACTAACCAGTAGGTCAGCGGCTCGATCCCAGTCTTCCACGTCTGCATGCCGAAGTGTCCTTTTGTAATGATACTGAACCCTGAATTGCCTCTCATAGAAATAAAGTGCTACACATAGAGACACTATTGTGTGAATGGGGGTGTGAATGGGTGAAAGGCAATGAAGTGTAACTGTGAAGCGCTTAGAGCCGTCATCAAGACTGGAAAAGTGCAATATAAATTCAAAGCATTTACCGTTTTTTTGCATTTCCTCTCTCCGTGCTGTCCTGAACTCTCGGGCTTGTCCCGACAAGACCCCATCTCTCTTGGCAGCACATTTCAGTTTCACGTGGCCTTTTGGACACTCAGCAAACTAAAAGCCTTTGACTGAACAGAGCTGCCAGAGGTCGGTTTAGGTGTCTGATATCAACCGGGCTGTAACTGCAGGGTCATCTCTCTTCTGGACGCTCAGAGGGACCCCAGCCTCCACCACTAGCCCCGGTGACCAGTGATCGCAGCCCCTGAAGAATGCTGATGCACCATTTGTCTGGGGCATGTTCTGGTCCACATGATGGATGACATGCACTGATGCACAGGCTCTAAGTGATTGGGGAAGATTGAAGACACCCAATTCACTTACAGTAGCTTTGCCCTCCATTCCATAACCAGGCAATCAGAGGGATGGGCACGTGTAAAATGGACACGTATGTGCTGGAGATACCAGACCTGCTGCGCTGTTACGCTGCACATCCTGGTGTATTGGTGCTGCACTTATTATCGGGCTTCACTCTGCAGGTCTGCTGCACCACTGAACTCAAATATGTTCATTAAAAGATGATTGTCTGGCAGCAACACCTTTCTCCAAGTTTTGTGGCAACGCAAAAATACACTTTTCATTGTTATGGCAAATAAGCATTCATCTTTTACTGTTGTACTGTGAATATGTGTTAAAAACTACTAATACTTCTAATAATTCAAATATGTATCGTAGAAATGTGAAAATGACAATTTATCATAGAGTTGTAAACCTCCACGCAGGAAATCAGACCTCATAGTATCGTCCCAGTATACGTCCCCGCTCCCACCATGGATATAACAAATTCTTTGGAACGGCTGCAGAGAAAGTGTAACAAAAATGTCTGGATCCATCCATTCATTTTGAATTTTACTAGCAGACAGACAGAGACACAATATTAAAACATAACCTCCCTGGTGGAGGTAATTATTAAAGAACAGTAAGGGTAAAAAATGACATGCCTGCTGAGTTAATCTGGCAGACCAGGCACTCCATCACCCTTCTCCATACAATGAACTCCACCGATGGGCAGTTGTGCATTGTTTACAGGAATGTAAGAGAGTTGAGCGCAAATGGAAGTTGTCCAGTTGTCCTTTGACATTTATCAGCTTGTACATAGGGTTAGGGTTGGGGTTATGATTTATTGTACTGATCTTTTGCTGGACTCCTTTTTTGTTCTGTATATGTACTTTTACCTTGTTGGTTTTCTTGTGTTTGGTTTTTGGATTTGTGTCTCAGTTGTTGGCTTCTTGAGTTAAGTTGTGTTTGTTTTCTGTTCGTGCAGATTCAGTTAGTTTCAGTTTTATTTACTTACCTGTATGTCTTATTTCTGTGGACTTTACTTCCTGTCTTTGTCTGATTTCTCCCCTTCGCTGATTACATGCCCTGCCCTTATTACTCAGACATGTGTCTAGTTAACTCTTCTCTAACCCTGTGTTCAGCCATGTTCTTCACCTGTTCGTCTTGTCAGGTTCCTGTCACGGTTCCCCGACTGTTCCTCAGTAAGTTCTTTTGACTATCCCTTGTTTTATTCTTTGGATTTGAATACCTCTGCCTTCCGTGACCACCTCTGTGAATCATTTTTATGGGGGAACTTATTAAAGACTGTGTCTGTCTTTGAGTGTGTCATCTGTTTTTGGTCGTCACCTTATTCTGGACTTAACATGCTGACTGTTTCATATGGAGGCATTTGGATTTTTTCAGGAGGTATAATAAACAAAGCGACATTTCTCACAAAGGTCTGAAGAAGGGGCGCTGGAGATATTTCTCGTTCCTACTTAGTACCTGTTTAGTGTTTGCTCCATAGGATCATCAAAATTAGCTACATTTTTTCGCAGTGAAATCCTGTATAAATTAAACAGTTGATTTACAGTTCTGTTTCTCTTATTAAATAAAACCTGTAATACTGAACCACAAACACACAATAGCCTTTCTGGATGCAGGTAGAAGAGTACAAATCATCCAACATCACTCAAGATAATAAGATTGTTCCCCGGTGAGCTAAGTTACATAAAGAACCAATCAGCGGTTTTTATTTCTAAATACTTTGGATATATAATCAAGGTATTTGACTTAAAGTTTTTAAAAAAATCTTCAAATGTTAATAAGCCTAATAATGAATTCAGGTGTAGTGTTGCTCAATGTGTTTGGGAACCTGTGACATTTCTAAGAAAGAGCAGCTTCCAGTCTACTGTCTGAGCTGTCTGCTGTTCAAGCACCATCCAGTCTAATCAACCTGATTTCCTGTCTCCTGCTCTTCAGTGTGGAAACATGCTGAGAACTTGCTGACACCAGTGCTCCAAGAAGTTATGCATCCTGCATTACAGCAAAAAAAAAAGACGAGGAAGTATTGATCATTATGTAGCAGGTCTCATACTTTGAAGGGTGCAGGATAATCACCAATATTTGGTTGTTTTTCTCTTTAGGCTCCTTTCAGGACGTGATAGTCCATGAATGTCCTTGATGAATTTGTCATTGATTTTCTCTGCTGGGCCGGACTGATTTCCTCTTGATGAGCCGTTGAGTAATTCCCGTTTGTATGTGTCGACTGTGGATGATGAGGCATGACTAAAGGAGCAGGTTTGTTACATCAATAATTGGTCACGCTGCACAACAAACATGTTTCCATACAAACCGGTTTTAGAGTAATGTAATCCTCTGTCACTCGTTATGAGCATTTCTTGTTTTTAAAACCCTTGACATGTACATCTATGGGTTTTAAAAAGTTTTCATGGCTGTCATCCTTCTCTTCAGGCAATCGAACTGTTGTGCATTTTTCTGCGTGTGTGTGTGTGAGCGAGTCCAAGGCCTATGTTGAGGGTTTAGTGCTTCTTTGAGTGTTGAATGTGAATGTCATTGAATGTCCTTCATGGATTTGCCATTAAGTGTTCTTTTCTTTTCCTCATACAGTGTGCTAACATTAGCTACTAGTACAATGCAAACAGAAAACTGCATTTGAAGGTTTTCTTATATATATATATTTTTTAAATGAAACAAACTATTAAAATGTTTAAACAGGAAATAGAGGCTGCTGTTGGTAATTTTGTGCGGAAAGATAAAATTCAGGCGGAGAGCCGACAAGGAAGGGAAGGATGAAGAAAAAGAAAGATGGTGTGACAGAGAGATTAGTGTATTTTTAGCTGCATATCTGTCACACGTCTCTCTGCCTTTGATGGCTGGTGTCCATCAGATCTCTGGAGCGTGGTGGCCTCAGCCTTGACGCTGCATTGGGGAGATGCACACACACACACACACACACACACACACACATGTATTTGAGGCACTTCTCGTAAGGTGTGGGATATGGCCAACACAAAACAAGTGACATTAAAGCAGCACAGAGGAGGAAGACACAGAAGGTGCCGTCTGTCTAACAACACATTAGAGTAGAGAATGATAGTAACACCACAAACCAACCAAATTAGCATAGAGATAAACACAGAACAAACATCCCTGTTTCCTCCTGACAGGCAGCTTCCAGTTGAATGGCGTGACAGGTCCTCCCTTCGCTGGTGTTTAGGGTCTGCGGGTTTGTCAGGCAGCTCGCCTCCTGGGAGGAGGCCGAGAGTCTGGACACTGGAGAGGTATAGATCCCCCCCTCCCTGTCAGCCTGCTTCATTAGCTGCACACACACATTCAGCCTTAACAGGTATAAACAGCTATCTCATCCTAAAGGTCTGTGTTTAGCACTTTAACCCTTTATCATGTATTTGTATGTAACAGTTCGTCAAGCAACATTAAATAATATGAGATTAATTTAGCAACCGTGTAACAATACATGATATGGTTGAACTAGGAAACATTGGTAATAGGAAAACAATCAATAAGAGTTTAGAGAGTTGGTGCTTTATTCACTTAGGTTGTATATGTATTAATCCATCTAAGTCATCCACTGTTTGGCTGTAGAGTTGCAGCAGCTCTCTGATGCTTCTCTGACTGTTCTGAGCATGTGTCAGACCCTCACTCGACCATCTGCAATGCTCATTGGTCCTATTTGAAATTCAAGAGTTCAGCAGTTTCATGGTCAAATGTGGATCAATTGAAGCTCCTCAACAGTTTCAGCCTGGTGGATATTAAATGTGAATTATTCAAACGGATGCTTTTTGGTCTCTCTCTGATGAGAGACCGCCGGTATGTAACCAAAAGCTTAAACTACTACGTTCCGGTATCACTCGTGTAACGTCTGATTGGATCTGGAGAAGTCGAGGTGTGAGTGTGGCAGCCTCGCTTGGCCTCTACCTCACCTGACATTTGGGTTCGGAGCTGGTGGGAAATCTGCAATATTGTTTTTCTGTGTTTTTCTAGTTCAAACCAGCAGAGCTTCTTATATTGACTGTGGTGTTATTACGATGAGGTTTTCCCTTTGCTGTTTAAATTGACACACGAGAGAGGAGAGACAAATGCATACAACCATAACTCTTTTAGGCCTCTTCACACCTGACAGTCCCGAGCAAGGTTCATGTCTTTGTTTAATTGTTCACATTTGATCCTGTTGCTTTCACATTGTAATATAGGGAAAGACTTGGCTGTTTCACGTACGTCCTGTAGTCGTCACCTCTCTGGGCTGGGTCTCTCTAAACCATTGACTGGTTTGTACACGTGCTTGCATCTGACATCAGTGTGTAGTCAATTTGGTGGGTCGTCTTTCCATTTGAATCAAGGAAAATGAATGTACCAGTTCTTTTGGTTGATTTTGTTGTCACTTTATTATCTTTATATTTCTTATTACCAGGATCCCCAGCTCAGGTGTGGTACTGGACACTAGTTTGAATGCAGCAAATTAACATTCTCAATGTTCAAACATGAAATCGTCAGAGGCAAAGACTGCAGAAGTCTTGTAGGTCGCTTTTTTTCGTCTGTTGTTTAATGCTGTTTGAACTTCCTTTCATTTCAGCCGAAAAATCTGAACTCTCAATAACAAAATGTTGTGTGATGAAATTGCACAATGGATCTGAACCGGGACCACTTTTAACACGTTATCACCTGTCACCTGTCTGAATGTGAAAGCACCCTTAGTTTATGTGAGCTTGAAAGAGAAGCATTTAATGTCCAAACAGAAATAGATAAACAATGGTAATGGAGAACACAACAATAACAACAACACAGCAATAGAGCATCGTTGCCCCAAATGCTTAATAATTACATGAAACTCGTGAAATGATAAGGGGGACGGAAGAGGTGTGGGACAAAAACAGACGATAGGGTTTGCAGCTCTCCTCTCCATAGGACAGGAGGCCCAGTTGCCATGGTGATGCAGTATTTCTCCCGAATTGCACATATTGATTCGCAGAGGCGTCAACGGCCTAGCAGGAGTGAGAAGAAAATGTGTGTGTGTGTGTTGGGGGGGGAGTACAATCACCACACAATGACTTCTAGTGCTACTTAGACGCACACACACACTTACTTAGATGGGATGGTCCCTGCAAAGCTCTGGTTCTATTATGTTTTAAAATGCAGTTTGTTCTGAAGTTGTTGTCATAAGTGATGACATTTAAGTCTCCACTGTCACCTCACACTGCACATAAGGTTTAATCCATGTGTGTGTGTGATTGTGTGTGTGTTTGTGTGTGTGTGTGTGTCTGTGTATGTGCGTGTGTGTGTGTGTGTCTTTGTGTGTGTGTGCGTGTCTACTCTATACGTTTCGTAATTTGTGCCCCCTCGTCCTCTAAGCCACAGGAATGACCGATACACAGAGAAGCGCTTGTAGGCAAACACCAGCTCAAGTGCGCGAGCCTCCCTGATACAGAATTCACATATGTTATTCCTTGTATGCTGGACAGTTTAATCAATATTTGTGCACATGAAAAACTGTCTCCTAAAGCCGGATCCCGGGAAACCAGAGCTCCAGTCTGTGATGTAATCAAAAGACAAAAGCCTGTTGCCGTTCTACTGATAATTATCCGAGAATGATTTGAGGAACACGTACAGGGAAATGTTTCACTTTAAACTGTTTTCACTTCTGTGAGTTGCTGTAAAACCCTGAGAACCATACATGAACCTGAAAAGGAACCTGGCCTGAAGAGTCTGTAGGTATTATCACAGGTTCTGGAGGGAAGTGGCTCCAGAATATACGTTGATACGACCTTAACACGACGTGGCCTGGCTGTAGTGGAAATTGAGGGATATTTTCATATTTGACAAGAGTCAAAAGATGTTTCTGCATGAATATTGTTGTGTTGTAAATTCAAACCAGGGCGACAATCTGACGACAACAATGCTGGTCACATAGTACACACAATTAAAGGGATAGTTCACCAACAAATAAAAAATGCAGTCATTATCTACTCACCATTATGCCCATGTTTGATTCCACAAAACAGATTGCAGCAAAATCAAATACATTTGAAGTCGATGGTGAGTCCTTCTTCAGACGTAATAAAACAACAGAGAAAACATAAAATGCTTTCATACTGCTTGTTAGGTGTCATCCAAGTGTCTGCAAGCCCCGACATTCCTATTCAACTTGAAACAAGCTCATTTACACCGTGTTTTAGGCCTAAATGTCTCGAGGTGCATTCACGGACCCTCGGACAAACAATCGCGCTAAGTCTGCCTGCATCGCCACTTGGATTTGAAGTGTAAGTCACCATTGACTTCAATTGTAATTGGATTCTGCCGCAACAAATTTACATATATATATATATCTTTTTTTTTTATATATATATTTTTGTTGTGTGGTATATATGTGTTTTTATGTTTTAATGTTTGTATGCACCAACAACCAGAGCGAATTCCAGGAAGGTGTAAACCTACTTGGCAATAAATAACTTCTGATTCTGATTCTTAAGACTCCAGAAGTGTTTTGGACTCAAACACTTTACCCAACCCTCCATCAAAATAGTAGTAAGTGATAATGAGTGCATTTTCATAACCCTAACCCTAACCCTTTTATAAATGGCAACTGTAACTGTATGATTTCACCCTTGTGTGTTCCTCATCAGGCCAATACAACTACAACCAGAAGTGAAAAGCGAAACGCAGCACGTGTTTGTGGTATTTAACAGAAACGAAGGCCATTAAGGTGGCGAGCGAGTCGAGATGAAGGGAGCAGGCAGAGTGTTTGAAAAGCCTGTACGCATGCGAAAGCTGAATTCCTTGAACGCTGTTTGAAAACTGTAATCCCAGCCGAAAGGTCAAAAGTCTCAGCGGGTTTTTTATTTGTGTCTTTGTGCTGCTGTTTTAAGCCCAGAACACGCTTTGTACTGCGTTCAAAGAGCAACACGAGGGGTCTGTGAGGGGATTAGTCTGAATGATGACGGCGGAGGCAGAAAGGAGCGGGGGCGTGTGAGCACGCGCAGACGCACACACACGCGCGCACATGATGCTGTTCCTGCTGTCATATCAAAAGCTTGTGTGTGTAAAAGTAAACTTATCAGGAACTGACGACAAAAAACAGAAACATGTTTTCAGATGACAGCTGGTGAGCTCGGTGTGTGTTTCCCTGACCACTGGCTTCAATCTGACCAATAACTCTGATATTTACCTATTCTGTTCATATGGAGACACTGACTCTGTACCCTCTTTAATTTGATCCTTACAGAGCTGCTGTCACACGTCTGTGCTTCACCAAACACTGTAAAGTAGGTAAGTGGAACATTATTTCTCTTTTCAGCCAATGAAAGCAAGAAGCAACTAGAAATGGGTTTGTATGTTTAGACGTTTATTCAGCCACTGTGGCAGCGTCCGTGCATGAAGGGAGTATCTACAGTGAGTGACATGAAAGTTAAATGGTTTTCTACTACGTCTACAGAAGCAAATACTGCAACGCACATGAATCTTTTGAGAAAATACTCAGCTCAAATAATCATTTATTTAGGTTTTAGAAATTTAGAATTTTTTCAATATGTGCCTCAAAATACGTATCAGTTAATATTGTCCATCACTAAAATCAAACACTGAAGAATCATTCAAATTAATTAGTTTAAAGAAAAGGGCAGAAAGATCAATTTTGTATCCTTTTTGAAAATAAAAATAAAATCCAACAAGATTTAAAACATGACCTTGGTGGTCGATGTAGTGAAAGAATTCAAGAAACATAAGTTACTCAACAGTTAAGGTCTGTTTCAGGTTAAAACAATTAGTGGTATTAAAATAGTCTCTACCAGGGAAATGATGTTTTCAAATGCATTTTATTGTATGTATTAGCAGGATCATTACTACTGGGCGGATGAACTGGGTGGAGGGATGTGGGGTCGTACCTCTTCTTGAACTTGATTGAATTAATGCTGGGCCTTAGTGGAGGTGTGCACTCTACTGCCATTCTAGTTACTCGCAGATTTTCAAATGCATTGATAATTGATGAGGATAAACAACACGCTGTCAAGTGTGATCTCTGCCTACTGTGTCTCTAAAACCCTGATTTAGTTTCCTCCACCATGGAAGAGGTGACGTTTAATAGCTGTTGCACTGTCTGTTGACAGGATTACACAAAAACTACAAAACCAAACTTACTTAAGCTTTACATTAACATTAGAATTAGGCAGTATATTCAGGAAATAGTTTCACTCTCACTGGTTTCATTAATACTGCAAGAAATACAATTGTCGTTAAAGACTCTACAGCTTATCCAAAATGCAGCAGCACGTGTCCTGACGAGAACCAAGAAAAGAGAGCACATTTCTCCAGTATTAGCATCGCTACACTGGCTTCCAGTTAAATCTAGAATAGAATTTAAAATTCTCCTCCTCACCTTCAAGGCCATTAATAATATGGCGCCGTTTTACCTTAAAGAGATGTTTTTTTTTTTTTTAAGATATGTTTATTTATACCAAACACATGCACAGACATGCACTACACACTCATGCAATGGTAGGTAAATCTGCATTTAACCCATCTGGTGCAGGACACACAGAGCAGTGAGCGACCATGTACGGCGCCCGGGGAGCAGATGTTGGGGGAGTAAGGTGCCTTGCTCAGGGGCACTAGACAGGGTAGGGAGACTCTTGGATTTTTGGACAGATCAATCCAGGTTCGTCTTTTGTTGGCTCTCCGTGGAGTCGAACCAGAAACCTTCTCTGCCCATAGTCCAAGTTTCTACCACTAGACCACCGCCTCAAGAATTCAGGCCTACTTGTCGTCCCTAAAGTCTCTTAAAGTAGAGTAGGACCCAGAGCTTTTGGCCATCAAGCCCCCCTCCTGTGGAATAATCTACCACTTTCAGTTCGGGAGGCAGACACTATCTGGACGTTTAAGAGTAGGCTCAAAACCTTCCTTTTTGATAAAGCTTATAGTTAGAGCTAATTAATGCGGCAGAACGTTACTTGTTCTATGTTCTAAAATAGGAAGTGTTTAGTTTAAAAAGGCATAGAGGTATTGATGGCTGATCTACTGAGTGGGCCACATGGTTTTCATCGTACTACCATACAAACCAGTAGCCAGTGTACTCCCAAGTTCAGCCTGTATCATTGTTTCATTGATTATAGGGCAAAAACCCCTGATGACAATAAGATGCAATGGGAATTTATGATACATGTCAGTCCTGGGAGAGGGATCCCTCACATGTGGCTCTCTCCTTACTCTTGCTGACGGTTAAGGACAGAGGATGTCACACCCTGTTAAAGCCCTATGAGACGAGTTGTGATTTGTGAATATGGGCTATACAAATAACATTTGATTGATTGATTGATTGATGTGCTCACTGAGTGTTTTTCAAGTTAGTGAAACTTTTGGATCAAAACACTTCTTACAGACATCAAAACAATCCACCTGCAAATGTTGTTGCAGAGACACATTCAAAATGTCACGTCCGACCACACAACTGCTTTTATAGCAGGAATCTTCTGTTTTCTAAGCACTGCAGGTTCCTGTGTTTCCATTTCTTTTCAGAATCGTTGCCTGGAAGGGACATAGCACGAGCATTATTAAGGGTTTCAAACACATCAAGAGCTGTGCCTGCATACACACAAACACAGCTTATCTTGTTAACACAGCTAGATTAGCTGAAGAAAAAAGGTAAAGCCTACACAAAGCAAAATTGCACGTGCACCCACACACACACAACGGTCCACAGAACACACATACACTCAGTCTCTCACGCACACACACACACATGTCCACAGAGCACACAGACAAATGTTGCAAAACACAGAATACACAGCGTTAGCCCAGAGGTCCTCTGGCCAGGGACGAGAGCTGAATTTAAGATCCTCAATCACTTTCTCAAAAACACAACTAATCCTCAGTCTCTCCACAACAAACACACACACAGAACACCTCTTCCCTCTCTCACACTCTTTTGCCCTCTTTCCCACTCTACATTCAGTGCAGCGCCTTCATGACTGCGAGAGGGATAGTGCATGTATGAATTTGTGTGTGTGTGTGTGTGTGTGTGTGAGGGTGTGTGTGCGGGCCTACGTGTTGGTGTGTTTATTTGTCTTTGTCTGCATTGTGATTGTGATGGTGTGCTTGGAGACATTGTTAGCCCCAAAAGAGGATTGCTGCCGTGTGTTTCAGCTCAAGGTCTCAGCCCCCGTCTCCGGCTGTGGTCTCAGCTCCTTCCAGCTGCTCCTGAAAGCTCCACTCTGCCTGAATGAGCTGCTAACCTTGGCACCAAATCAATATCAGCCAAACTCTTTGAAGAATCACAGATGGAACTGGCCTCACTGCGCTGTGCTGTTGGTGCTGTGTGATCAGTGTGTGTGTGTGTGTGTGTGTGTGTGTTTGTGTCTGTAATTGCTGCCAGCCTCCCTTTCCTGCTTGGCCTGTGTCCAGAGAGTTGCACAGTGTGATGGTGGAGTATCTGCTCTCAGTCATGATTAAGGGTGAGGTTTAGGGTCATTCTACCCCAACACACACACTCACACACACACACACAGACACACGAATCATCGTTCATTAGATTTTTCATGATCAATTAGATTTTCTGTCTTTGGTCAATTCTTTCATTCTCCGGTCATGTGTGAATCTCTTTATTTTCTCTAGGTTTCTTAGTCCTTGGCCTAAACACACACACACACACACACACACACACACACACACACACACACACATACCCCCCCCACACACACACACACACACACACACACACATACACACATATACACACACGTGCTTCCTGTAACCCAGCCTGGTATCATCTGATCTGGGTGTTGCTGAGGCTGATCGATGGTTGTGTTGAAATATCTCAGGCTGTGATGGGATGCTGCGTTCAAACTAACATAGAAACATATCAATAGCCAAGACACTCTGACCCATCGTCTGTTTCCAAATACAATTAAATAGCGTCTTTATAACAAATGCACTCTGTGTACACGTAAACATCCAATCGGATGGATGATTACAGTTGATCCACTGGGCAAAGCACTGGTCTTATAAGTACAAAGAGGAACAAGGAAAGGGAGAAGACCTCAGCGGGGTGGATAGGGAGATCCCGGCCTGATGGATTGTTGGTCTGGGACACTACAACCCAAAGTAGAAACCTGTACAAACACTGCAGATTGATGACAGTTTAGATTTCAGCTGCAATACATTCAGCAACGTTTTTCAGTACGCATATGTGAGAATAAATCAGATGAAGTGCCTACTCTTTACGTTGTAGAAAGAAGACATGAGTGTTCCCCAGCTGGATGCAAACACCGGACATTGAGGACAGTCATTGGTTTGTTGTTTTCACCTATTAAACACCAAGTTGCTCTGATGAGAAAGAGGACATTTTTGCATGCTACAGTTATTTTCCATAACCAGCAATTCAACATTCACCCTCACTTCCCATTGTGGCTGGCCAACTATGTGAAGGAGATGAACTATGTCCCAGTATGCACCATTGTTATGGTGCATACCATTGTTATGGTGCATACTGTTTCATGGCCGGTTTCTCATATTTGTCTTTGAGTGTGGCCACCAACTATTTACCAACTCAAATGAAGTGCACACCTCCACCAAGGCCCACTAGCCCCTCTCGATTGGACACCACACCAAATCGCATCAATTCATATATATGAGCTCCCTAAATATGGCTTATTTTTGTCATCATAATCTATTTATTATTCCCTGCAACTTTGGTGAAAACAACCAAAACTGTCTTTGGAAATATCTGGATCTGCCCCTTTGTTTGGATTAATGCCAAAATTGCGCAGGTTGTTCTTTGACCCATGTCCCATCCTTCCAAGTTTCCTTGAAACCAGTTCAGTAGTTTTTGTGAAAAATCTGCTCGGACCAGGGTGAAAACATGACGTCCTTGGGTTGAGGTAACTCATTTGAAGCCTACTCCAGTCTCAATCATTTGCCAAATGAACTTACATTTATAAAGTTTTACAGACCGATTTTAACAAGTGTGAAAATCGTTTTTTAAGGGCTGCTTTAATCAGCATAAAGACGTCAGTGAGCGCTGGTGTTCAAATGAGGAGTTATTAGCTGCAGCAGCCACGGGAAGGCTGTGAATCGGAGTCCTTTAGAAACAGAAAAGAATGGAGGCACTTTTCGCTCCTGAAGGCTTCTGATGGTAAATTTGTCCGTCTTCTAACTTGAGCCTATCGATGGGAGGGAAGGACAGCCACACAATAACAAATATATACCTCTGATTGTATTCTGCCATCGTTTTTCTTTGTCTCCTTCTTTCTGTTCTCCTCTCTCATTTCTTTCCCCTTCCTCCTGTCCTCATTATTTATCTTTAGTCTATTCTATTACCTTCCCCCAGTTCTTATGCCTTCCTGCCTTCTTGTATTGATTTTCATTTATAGGTTTTCATCCTTTTCACTCCCATTTCTCTGCACTGATGGCACCTTGCAGCTTGCCTCTCACTCTGCCTCTTCCCTCACCTCCTCACAAGTAAATGCCTTCCAAATTCTCTCGCCGTTCTTTTGTTATAATATCAGATACTTCTGGACTTTACAATGCTAAGAGGCCAGACTGCGTCAAAGAGCGTGCTCCGTGGGTGAAGAGGTCTCGGTAGCTTTACGCTATTCAAAAGCCATGAAGGTCACCCTCCTTCCTTAAAGCGTACCGGAGAATAGAAGTTGGTATGGATCCAGAAAGCTTTCAGTGAAGAGGACATACCAGTTGATATCAAAAGATTTATTATAGAGTATATTCACTGCTGTATGACTCAATCAGCTTCATGGATGTTGATGTTACACATATCAAGTGCTGACTGAGTCAAGAGGGGAATCGGCTCAATAAATACATGGTTAGCTCTCTCTGCATCCACATTATGGATTGTGTAATAACAGAAATGTGGCGTGAGAGAAGATATAAAGAAAGATCTGACCTGTCACAGTGTCTCTGAAAATGATTCTCATACCATCACAATTTTCTAAAACCGCTGTATAGAAAAATCTCGTGTATTTATCAGTAACCTACTGTGCCCACAAATTTTGTTAGAATCAATCTATGAACCCTTTTCTGTATTTTTCATAAATCCTCTTCTCAATGATATAAAACTGCTGTTAATCTATTTTTTTCAACTTGATGAAACTGTAGATTAGCCTTAGCACAAATAAACAACGGACCACTGTTGCTCTCCATTTGTGGGCAGGTTGCATTCACAAAAAGAGTGAAAAAAGAATTCCAAACTTAAAATTTCTGCTGTTTTTTTAAGATACATTTATTGATGCCAAACACATGCACAGTCGGACTACATGCAGATGAGGGAAATTTATCCTCTGCTTTTCACCCATCTGGTGAACATAGCAGGACACACAGAGCAGTGGGCAGCCATGCACCGCACCCGGGAGCAGATGTTGGGGGAGTAAGGTGCCTTGCTCAGGGGCACTTAGACAGTGGGGGTAGGGAGAGTCCTCTTTGGACTTTTCGAACAGTACCAGGGTTTGTCCATCCAGGTATATTTTTATTGTCACTGCGAGGAGTCGAACCAGGGACCTTCCGGTCTGATGTCTGTAAACTTTCTGCCCAAAGTCCAATGTTTCTGCCACTAGTCCAGCAGGTGCAAAAGGAAAGACTTTAGCAGCGTCACTAGAAATTAGAAATATTATCCACTGCCATCATTGTCATCATCACAGAACTACTATAGCAGAACTAAAGAGGAAGTGGTAAATGGTTAATGTTTAAACCAAATGATCCATTTCGATTAATTTAAAACTAGAAAGACACACACTACACCGAGGCCCAACAGTCACAATACAGATTTAATGTGACAATCCTTCTTTAATGTGTCTAAACACAACTAAACCTTTGTTATATACTCTATTGACTTGTCAATCTATCAATCAATCAATCATTGACTTGTGTATCTACATTATCCAAAATGTTTCCAATATTGTTCAAACATGATCAAAGAAATCCACAATTGACCTATAATATTGTCATATCTGCTTTTACTGTTGGAGACAATGTCTCAGGAATAACACAATGTTAGCCAGTTAGCCTTTTATTTCCTTCCACTGATTGTATTGGTCTGTTTTAATGGATCACAATTATACATCACCATTTGCTACGTAATGTTAATAAATAGAGTGATAGAATGACGTCAGGCAGATTTTCATTAGCAATGGTTGTGAAGACAACTCCCATGATCCCACGCTGCTTTACGACGTCATCAAATAGGTCTATAATTATTGACAGGGAGTAAATATAAATTAAATGAGAACACAACAAATTATAGATACTTACAGATATCAGTCTGCTAAATATACCAGATTTTTTTAAGATTCATGAATTATTGCCTGCAATGGGGGGGGGGGGGGGGGGGGGGATTCCTTAACATCATCTTGTGATGTTAAGGAAAGTGAACCATGTCCCATTGTTTCACGATGGTTTGTAATGATCCGTACATTAGTTTTTCCATAATTCTGTTGAAAAACAAACCAACATAAAGTGGAAGTATAAATCTGGAGGTGATTAAGGGCCTGTGACATTAATGGAGGTGTATTTTAGCAGGTGGTCTAGTGGCAGAAACTTGGACTATGGGCAGAAAAGGTCTCTGGTTCGTCTCTGGTGCGACTCCACGGAGAGACAACAAAAGACGAACCTGGATTGATCTGTCCAAAAATCCAAGAGAATTCTCCCTACCCTGTCTAGTGCCCCTGAGCAAGGCACCTTACTCCCCCAACATCTGCTCCCCGGGCGCCGTGCATGGTCGCTCACTGCTCTGTGTGTCCTGCACCAGATGGGTTAAATGCAGAGGATAAATTGACCTACCATTGCATGAGTGTGTTGTGCATGTCTGTGCATGTGTTTGGTATAAATAAACGTATCTTATAATAACTCATTCATGCAGCACAATTTTATTAAGCATTGTGTTGAGAAAGTCAGACTTTGTAAACTGCTCATGAATTTTGTTCATAGCAAAGAGACGGTAGATTTATAAATGTCTGTCATTAATCACTCATACAGGACACTTTGGAACAGCCCTGCTCACACATTGGTTCTCGAAGACTGTATTTATGTATTGATGTTATATAACCACTTTAATAACGTTACATTTATAGCTTTGTAGAGATAATAATAGTCATAAAGATGGTCAAACGCTTCCACGTATATATCTACGCAGCAAATGCAGCAGTCTGATTCTACAAAGAAACATCATTTACCTTTTCGGAGGGATAGTGTTCTGATTGTGCGCTAACCAGACTGTTTGTTTTGACTCTCCAGCCAACGAGGAAGCGGCAGAGTATCAATGAAGCAAACTGTCAACTTAGAAAAGAGATAACATAATGGCGTCATCAGAAATGTGGGCCCTTATTCTCCCGATCCCTAAGCAAACATGCTAATATCGACGCTGGTTATTAATTAACCAGACAAAGAGTGATTCCAAGGAAGCAGGCTGTGTCACACTGATAACGACAGACGCCATCCCTTCCTCTCAAAGACTCAAGATAGCGAAAAAGAAGAAAGACGGAGAAGAAAAGACAGACTGTCTAGGAATTAACGGATGTCACTTATTTAGATGAATTAATCTCAAAGCAATTCACCTCGCACTATCTGTCATCCTGCAGATTAGGGCTCGAGCATATTTTCTGATTTTAGGCAGAGCAGTGGGAGATCAATATGAGGTCAGAGGAGATAAATTCAGCATACAAATCTTGCGATGGTGACGAGTCCAGCTCAAACAATCATGACTCACTTAAAAATCACGCATCACGTCAACATTTGAGAACATTGTTACCTTTTCAAGCTTTATTTTGCCCTGAACTGCAGCGAGGAGCATTCTTCAAAATAACAATGGCTTCTTTAAAAATAATTTAGCACGTGTCATGGCGACTGATGAGCCTCAGCGCTCCGGATCGCTCTGCTGTTGAAGGACGAGAGTCAGATGTTCTGGAGGTGTTCACAAACAGATTGTTTCATCTGCAGCAGTGAACACAATGCCCTATTCTGCTGGACATGTTTACACTGATAATTATCACTTGCTACATTTAGCATGTATGCTGCATGAGTTACTGGCTGCTCTAACATGCAGGTCCTCTCTCTCACTGGAGGGGGACCTGCTTCTCACGATACTACTGTGCATCACACCTGCAAAGCCGACCCACAAAGCCAACGTCCTTAAACTCGGCCTCTGACAATTAGAGCAACACTTTGTAACTTTTGCTAAGTAAAATTGCCCTCTGCAGTATTACATAAGGAGACAGTATTGCAGTATTACATGAGGAGAATATTATGGGGTGCGTTATATAAATTGTAACTGAATGCTTGGAATAAGGCAAGAAAACTGTTACATTTTGATCACTGTTTAAAAAAGGCAAACGTTACCAGCACCTCCACAACCACCCTGTAACATTATTTCCCCCCTTGCTACTTCCTGCATCATGCAATGTGGGGCACTGGACTGAGTTGACCATAACTCATCTGAGGTCTGTTTCAGCTTACATTGAAATTCTGAGCCACCTTTACATTCCTGTGTGTCTCTCGGTAAACACTTCATCTCATTCTTTACCATGAGGAGAAGCAGAACCTATACTCTGTAATAGACCCCAAGCAAATCCATGTCTGCTCTGCTGAGATCTGATATGAATATGATTTCTTTCATAGAGAGATGAACCACAGTGCTCCCCCTTCCACCCCTCCGCAGGTCCTCACCTCCAGTACTACTTTGCTATTTTCCGTTTACTGATTGAAAAAATCTAAAAGTGTCCAGTAAAACAGGGGTCTTTGCCCCTGTAGCCTGGCATTACCAAGAGTCCTATTATCCCCAGTGATAGCTCTGAGACGTGAACGCACGCACACACACGCACACACGAACAATGGCACATCGATCACACATCACCACATTCTGACAATCTGCAGACGCCCATACACACTCACACAGATAAATGCGCACACAACCACATGCTCGCACACACACACACACACACACACACACATACACAGACACACATGCACACAGCTACAACAAAAACATTGATTGCCCCCCTCCCTCTGCAGAAAAACGCTGCCAATCTTCACCAGGCTGTAATTTTATGGCACAACAAAATGAAAGGGTAATTTCAGCGGAATAGTGAGGGAGAGGCACAATCGGAGATAAAGGGACAAAGTTTGGTGTCTGAAAGGCCGGTGATGATGATAGCAGCCGTGGAGCGAGGGAGAAAGGAGAGAGAGAAAGGCCGTTTGACAATGGTGACAGCCTCACGCCTCGCTGGCCAGCTCAGCAGAGAAAGACAGGCGCTAAAACACTGCAATTTAGATGGTTTACATTGTCAAAGGACGAGCACAATCTGTGGAGGGTTTAACGGGTTTAACCCTCCTATTGTGCTCGGGTCAAATTTGACCTGTTTCAAAGTTTAGACGGGTGAAACGTAGCCTACCTTTATATTTTCTGTTTAAAACCAGGTTTCTTTACATTATTAATAACGGTCAACTGGATTCTGCAGAGCACATTTTGGTGCCTAATACAGGCAGTGGCAGAGGAGTTACATCTGATTGTTACGGCTCAATGACCTGGTAAGTATGGGTTCTTTACACAGAATGTTGTCAAAACATTGCAGTTAACTACATTTCTACAAAACTGAAATACCAGGTATAAAATCCTGTCATATTAGTGTGATAATATTGTGTAGTAAAGAGAGTGTAATGAATTGAGTAGAGTGGCACAAACCTCCCTATAGCATCACTTTCAAGCCATCCTCGGACCCCTCCCACATCCAACACCTTCCCCTTATAACTTTCCTCTTTGACTTACCTTCGGTACATTCTTTTTTATTCAGCATGTTTAATTTGTTATTGAAAAAGACTGGAAATGTGATATTGTCTAATAGATTTAATAAAGAAAAATTATAAAATAATTTGCTGCAGCGCTACATTGAAAAACGTTAAAAATCACTGTCATTCTATTACTATAGCTTCTACCGATATAAATCATCTTTATGGTCTTTTATAGACATATAATTTATATTTGTTACAGTTATTTTTGTTTATCTTTGTTTATTGCCACAATAAAGTACACAATAAAGGAGCAGAGACACTTTTTCTTCTGATCCACCTTTGACAGAGGTAATCTTGTCCGTGTCTTTCCCCAAACCACAGAACAAGATTATGTCAGAAATGGTACTTTAGTGTAAGAGTGTGTCCAGAGGATTTTATTGCGATGATTTTATTGCGATTAGTCACTGTTGCCTTCTCTTCCTCGCTCTCTCCTCCTTTTTGTGCCAGATGGTATCAGTTTATTGTGCAGCTCCGATGAAGAGGAGCAGTACCTTTTATTCAGTTTGAAGGAAGGCCAAGATAGATTGCATTTGATAACTTCAAATGGAGGCTTTGGTCTGCGGTTTGCAGAGAGTGGAAGATGTCCAACATTTTCTGCTATTTCCTGCTCTCACAGACAGTCAGGAGTGCTGTCTCTGTATTGATGAGTACACTCTGCCAAACCAAGAAGTCTCTGACAGTTAATCCGTTTTGCTTCTCTTTTGTTTTTCTACTTTTATCATTAAATAAACTCCTCTTTTTGGCAGTTTTAATTTGCTTGGTGGACAAAAGCTGGGAAATCTGCAAGTCTCAAACCATCAATACTGACAAGAAGATGAACTTTCATTCAACACCTTAGAAACCCAGGTGAATGTAATACCTGCATTATTCTGAGTGCAACATACAACCTTTTCAGATACCTCATTTCAGATGTATGTCTGGTATTCATTTTAATTAAGCAATAAATCAAACAGCACTGGTGTTCAATGTGTGACAGATATATAATCACACAGTTGGTAGTTTTAGATAATTAGGAAATGATTCTGTCCTTACAGATTTACAGATGAATAATGAACTTCTAGAAAAGAAAGGTTTGCTAATACAATAAACACATTTTGGTTTTCAATAACCTCATTCAGTGACTTTTCATCTGGCACCATAATGTGTAACTTTTAACAGAGCCAGGTTTTTGGTCTATGACTTAATACTTGATAGCATACCATAATAGAAAGGATAATATAATACACATTCAAACTTGTAAACATCAGGATGTTAGCATGGTCTCTGTCACCATGCTAGAATTCAGCTCAAAGCCACACTCCCTCAAGTTAAGAATCAAACCATGAACTGCAAAACATCCCTAAATATCCAGGCCTCTGCACCAACATGGTGTTTTGATATTTTGCTAAATATTCTACTAACTTGTAAATCTCGCATTTGATGTGTTTAAATTTGATGAAAAATGTTGGGCCTTCCTCAAGGAGGAAAAATTGGCTCCTGAGTTCACCCAGAGGTTGCCCAGAGTTTGCCTTTTACACATGCACAATACAGCAGGAGGTTCTCTGCACAGACCTGTTCACAACAGCATCCAATCCTCCACATTACTCAGGCGTGAGGTGGAGCAGCCGGGTGCAGCAGACAGAGACAGGAAGTGATGTATTAACTCCGCAGCGGAGATCACGTGATAATCTTGACAGCACACAGACACCGGTGTCGGCTCTTATCACCACCATCCCTCTGGACATCTTCGTCTGTGTCTGCTACTTGTATGTCACCGCTTTTTCAGCGAGAGATTTTTGTTTTTTTTTGTGTTTTTCATTTTTGCCGTTCTGCCTGTGTTAGAATCAACCAACGCACTCGCTTGGAGTGAACACCTCTGCTGACCCATCTGGTGCAGGAAACACAGAGCAGTGAGCAACCATGTACGGTGCATGGGGAGCAGATGTTGGGGGAGTAAGGTGCCTTGCTCAGGGGCACTAGACAGGGTAGGGAGAATCCTCTTGGATTTTTCGTTTTTTGTTCTTTCTCCGTGGAATCGAACCAGAGACGAACCAGAGACCTTTCTGCCCATAGTCCAAGTTTCTGCCACTAGACCACCGCCTCCCAGAGAAATGGGTGGGAGACATGAGTTTGGAGGAGGGGGGTCGCAGTTTAGAGGTCGTAACCTTGAGTATTGATCGGGTTCAGTCATTTCCATGGCGACTGGAGGCACCCTCTCTCCGACCTGCTGGAGTACATTAAACCTGAGATCCATAACACCCGTTTGTTCTCTCCTTCTCTCACTCTCTTTCTCCTTCTCCCTCTTACCTCTCCCTCTCTATCTCACATATACTATGACACACCTACACTGAGGTGCAAACACACTCATCAGTACAAACACACACACACACCCTCACACCCACACAAACATCTATACACATGAAAACACACATATACACAGCTGCTCATCCAAGCACAGGAAGAAACTGAATTAAACCTTAAAAACAATCTGGGCCTGCAGAAAGGACAATTCATCATGATCTGTGTGTGTCAGGAGTGTGTTTGCGTGTGTGTGTTTGGGTTTGGCGAAGTGCGGAGGTGGAAGGGGATGACTGCAACATTCCAGCCACTGCCCAGTTGTCCACACACACACACACACACACACACACACACACACACACAAACTGTGCTCACTTCACAACATGGATCTTTAAACGCTCATCCACATTCCAGCCAAGGTCAGCTGGATTGTAAATGAAGCTACACATCTGTCCCGCGGTGTGTGTGTGTTTGTGTGTGTGTATGAGTTTGTGTGGGTGTGTGTTCGGGTGTGTGTGTGCGACTGAGAGAAAGAGGCTAAGTACGAGAGGAGAGACAGAAGGAGGGAAAGCAAGATATGAGAATGAACAGAGAGTTTAGGGCACAAATCAAATCAAGGAAGAGTGTTAGAATTGCTAATTGACTTCATTCTCCACACTTACTTTTCTATCATTCCACTTGGCAGAATTCACTTTATATCAATTTTTCTCAACTTACCTTTTTCTTTACACATTAAAAGATGCACTTACTTTTCATCCTTCTCTCTGTGCTATCTAATTTGCTCTGCCATTACTGCTCACATCTGTTGATCTCTTAAGCATTCTTCTCTCTCCTCTCTCTCTCTCTCTCTCTCCTCTCTCTATGTCTCTCTCTCTGTCTCTCTCTCTCTGTGTCCATCACTCTTGGAGGTGACTGGGGCAGGAGTAGGGCTCTGTCGTTTGTCCCGTAGGCTGGCAGGGGCCCGCAGAGCCGAGGGGCAGCCTCTGTGAGGAAATGATTTTCTCGGTGGTGAGGAGGACACTCCAAATCATCTCCAGCAATCTCAGTAATGGCCCTGAGACGCTGCTGCCTTTGTCCTGTAATGGTGACAGATGACTGGCCGGGCAGACGGGGGCCGTCCAGACGCCTTGTGAAGGGGGCGAACAGACCTCCATGCACGCGCACACAGGTCCACACACAAACACTTGCATAAAGCGCCACTCCAATAGCAGCCGGAGTGATTGCGGGTAATTGTCTCTTCTTTGGCTGTGGTGTTAGTGGTTATCCTTAACGATCACTTTCAAAGAGGTGTTCTAACTATCAGTCCTTTCACAGGAAAGATGATTCCACTTTACAGAGTCACGTCTGCGCACTGCATCACCACCACCACCACCATCTATTCCCCCTTCAAACATAAGAGCTGAGGCACTACTGTTTTTACAGTAAGTGTGTTTTCACTTCTCATTACCACACTGTTATAGATGGGAATGTCGACAGTTAGCACAAACATGCGTGACTTGTACTTTGTCTGCTGGAGTAAATTATAATCTGATCATTTATTGTAAAAGACTAGAAATGCCCTCAGTAAAGCTCATACCTTCGCTAAGGCCCAACAGCCCCTTCAATTCAATCATGATCCCCCAAAGTCCCTAAATGAATATGCATTAATTGTTCCCTAGGAAATTAGTAAAAAATGACAATCACAATGTTAAAGGAAGTGATAAATTCCTGAGTGAGATGGGTTCTTCCATGACAGATGCTGCATCTTTCCACCAGATTTCTTGGTATTCTGTCCAGTATTTACTGTATAATCTTGCTTTGAAACAAACAAACCAACAGACGGGGTGAAAACATCACCTCCTTGGCAAAGGTAGTGATTGAGGTGAAAACCAAGGTATATCATCTATAAAGAGCTGATGAGTAACTTGGTTTTCACATACTTACACTTAAGTTTCTCTATGATGCCACTTTATAACTTTATTCAGACTGATTGAACTATATTTATTTGACAGAACATTTACAATTATATTTAAATATATTAACAACAGTATATTAAACAGTAAATTAGCTCAGCTTCTACCAGATATATTATTAGAATGCAGTTAATTCATTCGAATTTATACTAAAATCATGTATATATATACACACACATATATATAGTATATATAAAATAATAATAGTTTAACAGTATAGCTTATACTAAGCAATTACACAAAAACAAAAATCAAACTCTACATGACAGGTACAAATAAAATAAAGCCATAGCATAATTTTTCACATTTTTATTTGTTGTTAATTACAGTTATAGTAGTTGTTTGGTAGATGCTGCGTTTAACATTTACGTCTGGTTTGTACTTCTTCAGGATCTTGCATGTTTCTATGAATCTCCATTTTGAATTGATGTTGCCATGTATTGAGTCCTCACATAGTCTCACTCACCAGGATGTAAAAAGGACAGTTTTTGATCAAAAAGGTTGAGAACATGAATTGAATGGTTTGTCGTGTCCTAAAATTCGACTTTTAGCCAAACAAGAGTCAAACACATGTTGGTTATAGAATCAATGGGTGTAAATGGAGAAAGCCTGTTGTCTTGTTCCAGGCCTGGTAAAGAGGAGGTGTGAGATGTTCAGTCTCAGTCCCAGTGGTCCGAGGTGTTACCTTCATTTTAACTTGTTTGGTAGCTACTGTATCACAATGATCCAGACAGACTAGTCATGAAGAGAGAGTGTCCATTAGCGTGAAAGGTGTTTTCTTTAAATTGCTAACCCTCTTTATTCTGTTGTTGTTTTTTTTTGGTCAGAGTTTGAGTTGTTTATCACACTTTTTACAAAGGCTTTCTGTTTCATTTTGAATTGCAGATTTGGTATTGTTAAGGTTCATAAAGTATTTGTCATTTTTCACCTGCAGTATCAATATAAATAGACCTGCATATCTGTTCCTAGATTGCTCCTGTTGTAGGTAAATTATTAATGGGTTCGATGTAGAGAGACGTGCTGCTCTGTGCAGTCAACAGTAGAGCAGTTTGAGTGCTTGGTTTGCTCTGACATATTCTTACAGGTCCGGAGATTTGCAGGAAAAAGGTGAACATTGGCCTGGTACTGAATTAGCGGTCTGACCCACTTAAATTAGCGCTCCAAATCCAAACAGCTTTCTGATCCACATGTTTTCAGACAAAGGCAGCCAAGCTGACTTGGTGTGATGTTTCGATTTTCCTGTATGTGGCCACCCAAGAGACCCAAATAAATGTTCAAAAGCACTGGAAAGTGGCATTTTCATAAAGTGTCCCTTTTGAAACTACGCCAGCCTTTGTCCATTGCTCTTTAATTCCACAACTGCAGACTCCTATTAGTGCATACCATCAATAAGAATCAATAGGCAGTGGATATGGTCAATGGCCGCCCCCTCATTAGAAGATGCCCACCAGCAGGCCTGAGGGCAGATCAAAAGGGCTGGTCTGAATATTGCCTTCAGGAAGGGAGATTATTTTTTTCTTTTCAAACCACTGCAGTCATCATTCTCATGCGTCTCATTCTGTGACGCATGTAGCTGTTGCACTGCGTGGGACTTCCCAGGCAGACTATCATTTGGGTATGTGTCTGTGTGTATATCCTCCCATCGCTCATGCCGAACACAGGATGGATCTTGTCCTGCTTTCTGTCTCACATATACAAGTTTTCATGAATTATGGAAAACAGACTTCTTTCAAGCTTTGTTTCATAGGATTTTTAAGCTAATCAACTCGGGTGACCCATTTCCTCAACCCTTTACATGTTTTATGTTTAAAGCTACATGGACTTTTCTGCTCATTAAAGTCATTATTTTGTTTGGATTGTTCCTTTGGGTTTGAGAATTGGGGGAGTGTGATGTGAAGGTTCCTGATTTGATCCTCAGCTCTTCCAGAGAACAGGTCAAAGTGTCCTTCATGAAGACACACAGAACCCTAAGTGCTCCTGATACTGTGTCCTCAGAGTGAATGTGTGTGCATATGATATAAACATGGTAAGATAGATATAGTGATATTGAAGGATCCAAAGGTTAAATCAAATATTTTCAAACAAATCTAAATCACTAAATCATGCATTTATTTGAATGTTCGCACCCAACCAAAGGGTTTCTATTAAACAAAAGGGTAACAACTTGTTGTGTACAAAGCACAAACACACACTATGAAAATAATGTGAATCTTCACAAGCACTAGATCTCAGCCCAAGCTGAAAAGCGACTCACCCTACTGCCATCATCATAACATACCTCCTGTTTCATATCTCCACATTGACCTTGTGCATCATGACTGATAAGCTGCAGTGATCAGTCAGTAAATAGAATAAGGAACCTTCTTTCAGTAGTAGTAGTGGTCATTTGTTACACTGGTCTATCATACACGATGGGATTTTTACACTTTTTATTTAAGGTTGTGAAACACCGAGCTATTAGAAAGTGGAAACATATGCTGCATGTTTTAGTTGTATCATTCAGGCCTAAGTGATGCTTCAACCTTCCTGGAAAACTGACCTGAATAAAAGCCTTCTCAAGAGGACGCTTACTGTAGAACTGTCTGGATTAACTGCACTTACAATATGTTGTACATCTGTCTGTGTGTGTGTGTGTGTGTGTGTGTGTGTGTGTGTGTGTGTGTGTGTGTGGCGGCCCATGTGTAAGGCAGTGGAAAGTGGTCGGGGCCAAATTGCTTTATCGTTTGTGGATGAATTGAATAAAGTCACATCAGGCTTTTTGGAATTTTACCACAGGGTTCAGGAAAATTGGTTAGTGGAGCAATCTAGCTGAGATTTCCAAGATCCTGTTACACACTCACCGTGCACTCAGTCAGGGCTGTTGTGGAAAAACACCTCATGGGCTTGGAAAAGGAGAAGTGCAACCATACACAAAGTCATGGCAAATGTTTTGAATTTTGAAAGGAGAGCTGTAGGTGGAAGATGACACAGGTAATCGTCTTCTTTCATCAAACTTATGATACTAGATTTCACCACACTGTGTTTTTCTCTGTGTCTTTTGGCAGCACAGTTAATAGACTGGGACACTTTCTTGTTGGGGACATTCAGCCTTCATGACCGGTCTGAAATGCGTGTCCATTACTTAATACATGGCTCGACATTAGCACTGCCAATCTGCCACTGTTATCACTGTAAACTGCATATATGTAGTTCAAGCACTGACCAACACTTGCTAGAGCTCAGTGAGGAACCTGTCTGTCACAAAGGGCCAGTGTAAAAAGAAAAAGCCCATCCCCCTTCCCAGACTACAAACACAAAACTGCTCTAAGTATGCATTTATTGTGTTCTGTTAAATGTCCTAAAACTGTAGGT
Organism: Platichthys flesus; assembly: GCF_949316205.1. NCBI lineage: Eukaryota > Metazoa > Chordata > Actinopteri > Pleuronectiformes > Pleuronectidae > Platichthys > Platichthys flesus. Next base: position 19,765,543 of record NC_084945.1, on the reverse strand, counting down.
GAGCGTTTAAATAAGAGCCTGTTTGCTTGCTGCATGTTTGTCCGTCTTATATGTGGCTGTGTCGACTCGTGTGTAAATGTGTGTGTGTGTGCATCTTTGCAAGGTGGGGCAATTTGATAAATGACGCTAAAGTAGAATAGACTGGTGTTCAGATGGCTTCAGCCTTGTAAAGATGTGACAAATGACGGAGCAGAAAGTATTGATTCTAATCTCTCTCTGGTGCAGTGTTTCACTGTGAAGGTTGCACGCACACAGACCCACACTCACACACACAATGCATACATACAGTGCATAGTACATACATGCACGGTCACACACACACACACACAAAAAGTAGCACAAGGACAGTGTACATGCGATGAATGAATGCCTTATGTGTGCACATGTGCAGAATGTGTGACATGTGTGTGAATTTGAGAACATGGATGTGGTTGTGATAGCAGATAATGTGTGTGTGTGTGTGTGTGTGTTTGTGTGTGTGTGCATGTGTGTGTATATGTGTGTCAGTTACATCTGTAATGTAATGTACTTTGTGCATATACGACTGTGGTCTTTGTGCGTGTGTCATCTTGTGTTTTTCCATCGTTAGCCATGTTCAGATGCCAGCAGGAGTTCCTGGTCACACACGTTAAAGTCTCATCTCACTGTGTTTTAACCAGCTGTGTTTCTCCACGCTGTCAAGCACATTCAGTTGCTCAGATGATATTTCTGTGTGTGTGTCTGTGTGTGTGTGTGTTTGTGTGTGTGTGTGTGTGTGTGTGTGTGTGTGTGCGTGTGTGTGTGTGTGTGTGTGTGTGCGTTTGTGTCAGGAAGTGTGTCAGGCTGTTTGTCAGGGTGCATGGGAGTGTGCGCCGCGTTAGCATGATCACACAAGGGGGCAAAGGTCAAAGACAGATAACCAGAAGAGGAGAGGAAGGGGGGAGTGGAACCGATCAGAAGAGAAGGGATGGAGGGACAGGGACGGCCCGAGCAGGAAATAATCCAGTGGAGGAGGGGGAGGGAAGGATATTTTCTCAGTGGACATGGATGAATGGATGAATGGATGGGTTGAAAGATATATAGACTCAAATAAATATTCCTAAAATAGTGAGTTTTTGTATTTCAATTACATATTAAAGCTAAAGTTATTTCATTTTATAAATTGTGTGTTGAAAGAATACATTTATGCATATATTTAAGTTTATGGAATTAAATTACACACGTTATTTGGTTTATTCTACACATGACAGAAAACACGCACCTAAATGTGACCCTTTACATTAGACTTGGACATAATACATGGAAATGTATTATGTAATTACAGTATATAGAGTCACAGTTTTAGGCATAGGAGTTCAGGTCAGCCTCTTATAGCTCTTGATCGAGGGAACAGAGGTTGAGTGTGAACATTGAGCGTGTCCTTTTTGTGGTGAGTGGGGTTTCCCTGTTACATGAAGGCATTAATTATTCAATCAACAGTGTCCTGTGGTTGATTTAAAAAAAAAAAAACTCCCAGCCTCCTACTTGCCACAAAGAGTCCCAGTGGAGAATTGCTTTCTGGCAATGGACAGATGGATAACTCTATAGAGATTTTCAGTTAAAAATCAGCTTGTCTCAAAGCTATTATAAAATAAAACATAAACATTAGGGGTGGCTTAGCGTGTAGAGAGGGGTGGTCACTAATCATAAGGTTGGTGGATCAATCCAGAGCAAACTGCCCCTGATGGAGATAGTGGGAATAGGTGTGTCGATGGGTGAATATGGTGGTAAGACTGGAAAAGCTCCGTATAATAACAGTCTATCTCGTACATAATGACACCCCATTCTGTTTTATCAGTGCTTAAAACCAGTTGAAATATCAAATCAAATTCAATTTGTTTAATACATAATCACAAATCCCAGTAAAGGACTTCACAGTCTGTAGAAGGTGCGACATCCTCTGCCCTTAACCCTACACTTAAAAAAAAAACATTTTAACGATGGAAAAAAACAAACCCCAGGGAGAGTCACAAGTGAGGGATTCATCTCCCAGGATGCACAGAGGTCCAATAGATGTGTGCAACAGAGCACGTCAACAACATATTCAAAACATTCATGTGAAAGGGCCGTGTCAAAAACTAATTGGAGAGGTGTATAAATAAAAGTAAAACCACCTCTGTAGCTGCTTCCTTCATACCTGTTTAATGTTGAATTGGCAGCTTGCTTCCAGCTCGTCATTGCACGTTAATGTGAAAAGTTGACGTTGAACTTGACCGACTCTTTGTTAATTATTGCTCTGCTTTTGTCTCAGTGAAGCGGTGGAGGTTGCCCGGTGCTGCAAACAATGGCAAACATGAACTGAGACAAAGACACCGAGAGAAAGAGGGTTGCCGGGTGAGATCGGGTTTGCGGCTGCATACTGATGATAGAGTCGGAGGAGAGGAGAACAAGTGCAAGTGGAGAGGTCTTGAGGGAGGTGACCAGAAGCTTTATGCCTAAAGCTATATGAAAACACTATTTGTTGTACATACACACGCTCACACAAACACAGTCATTACTGTCTATCAGTCAGTGCAGGGAGAGAGCTTTCAGCGGGGGGTCAGAGCAGAGGTCAAAGGCATTCAGAGGACCAACCACCACCCTCCCCATCCTCCTCACCACCTCCTCCCCTGTTGCAACGCCTGCCATCACTGTCGCTCACTCCCAATCAAGCCCTTCACACTCACCTCTGCTCTTCCAATCTCTGTGATGTGTGTGTGCGGCACCCAGGCATCCTGAAACACAGCTCATCCCCCTGATGCTGCCGCTCCTGAGGCTGCTGCAGGAGGGGGCCTTACTTCCGACCCCTGACCTGGGGAGAATTGACTCCTCACCAGGCCTGTGGGGTCGCTCACCCTTGACCTCCGAGGTCGCTCAGTCAGAGCCAGCCAATCGCGTTTCTCTTTGATTCACTCTCTGACCCTCTGCTCGGAGCGAAAGAGGGCTGGGCCTACAGGCGTGGGGGGAAGCTGACCATGAAAACATACCACCCTGCTGCGATGGAGCATATGTTGTAGCGTCTGCCTATCATGGCAGATCTGTAGGGTTCCTGTCACAGGAGCCTGTGCTGACAAGCCTCGCTGCTCCAGTGTGTGTGTGTGTATGTGTATGTTAAATAGGATAGCATTGTACAAAGCAGTGGGAGCTGAAAAGTGTGACTGGTGTGAAGTGACATGTGACAAACCAGAAAGGCCCCTATATGAAACAACCCGGAGCATCTATCTATATATATATATATATATATATATATATATAGATAGATGCTCCATATATATATATGTATTCAGGTTGGGATGTAGTCTCCTGCTGGTCTGGCCTGGTCTCGGGGAATGGAGTTTACTGGAAAGTGATGGAGAATCCTTACGGTCATGAACGTTGGTGTAATCTAATGACCGCTCACTCAGAGCCGAAGGGTAGAAGAGGGGAGGAGGTGGTGGAGGCCACGGGAGGAGTGGACAGGAGGGGAGAAGATGATGGGGGGGAGGGTCAGGAAGGATGGGTGATGGAGTTCTGGAGGGAGGGAGAGAGGGGGGGGTGGGTGATCTTGTGTCCTCAGGACTGGCCGGCTGGTGTTGACCTCTATAAGATCAAATTAGATAACCAGCTCTCAGTCAAAGACATTGTCTTGTCGTGTGCCTCTGAAAACCTAATACAGGTTCACATTCATCCTGGGCTGGATCCACAGAATATTTCATCAATTATTTACCACAGAGAGTTGTAATTGAGATTAACCTTATTCGCGTCCGTGCTGCCTGGTGGAGGTTTGTTCAGCTTCGTATTTCTCCGAGCGGATGGTTCGCAGGTTAACCAGGGAGCACTTAATGGTCACAGAAATACCATCTGTAAACGAAAATACAAATGGAGTGACAGTCGGGACTTTCTGTTTGGTTGAATATATTCATTTTATTGTGTTTAGTCATGTGTGGTGTGTGTCCATTGTGTGTGCGTGTGTTAGTTGCATGTGTGTGTGGCCTGTTGACCTCCAAGAATTTATGGGCTGCAAGTGTGAGAGCTTTGTCACAGAGATATATCTGCAGGACCCATTGTGTTAATGCAGTGTGTGTTTGTGTATGTGTATTTGTCTCTTTTGGTGTCTCTTGCAGTGTGTGTGTGTGTGTGTGTGTGTATGTGTATGTGACAGGGACTAATTCCATTAGTGGTCTAGTGCTATGGGAGATGAGCAGGGATTGACAGAGCTACAGTCGTAATGAATTGGCTCTGGCAGCATCACTCAGCCTATAAGTCCCCCCCCCCCAACACACACTCTCACACACACACACCCACTCTCTCTCCCTCTCTCCCTCTCTCCCTCTCTCCCTCTCTCTCTCACCAACACTTCCATCCAACTGCCTCTCAATAAACACGCCCTCGTTAGGAGCCTCGCTCGCTAATCACCGCTCTTCATTACCGCCGCCTTCACTTAACTAGGCAGTTTCATTACAGCTACTGTGCCTGCAAAATGCCAGGCTGCCTGCATTTGCCAGTTTCCTCTCTCTATTACTGCTGGACCACGTTCACAGGACGACTATTCATCTCCGAGTCGCCCAATCGTGTTCTGCTTAATTCGCTTCTTCACACAAGGGAAACGGTCTCTAAAAAACTGGTTCTCCGCTCCTTGGCCGTGTAGCAGCCTATTGGGGATCAGAGGCCATAGTAGGTCAAATATGACGGAGCAAGGGGGGGTACAAAACTTAGAATAAAAACATCTTCAATATTTTTCAAATTAAAGTGGTAAATGACATTTTGTGCATCAGCAACTGCAACGAGTTGGATAAATGCACAGAGATCGGTGGTTACAGTTGATCTCGAGAATCTGTAGACGAGAGACACGATTTTGGGGCTGGAAGCCTCTGGTCTCTGTTTCTAGTTTGACCAATCCCATTTGAGCAGGCTGTGGTGAACAGTCTGAATGGAGAGCAAAAGAACTCATTGACTGAAATGCATCAGCTTTTTTATTTATCTGCATTTATGTGCTGATAGCTGTCATTAGAGATTAACCACTATATGTGTGGATACTAAACACTGACAAAAAGAATCGCTGAAAACACATTTGACTCATGTGATAAAGGAAACAATGTAAACAATGTGTACTGACTCCTTGCCCAGATATTCTCTGTCTGCACCAGAGTCTGCCAAATATTGGCAGTTGGGCCCAGAGGCCGATTCATCCTCAGGAGATAGCCAGTGGGCTACAAGATTGCATCTACTTTTTTTTCCTTGAGCTTCAGGATCACCTCGTGTTTGTCTGGACATCTGCTCGACTCACTGTCTGTTACATTTGCCACACAACGCACATAACAGCTCATTTCAACCAGTCACCCAGCTTCACTCAACCCCCTCCCTCCACTGGTCCTCTCCCCAGCTCCCTCTCCTCCATGCTGTTCAGTCATCCAGCCCCAGTCACTGCTCAGACCTGTTTGGCTCATCCTGTAAACCATCTTTCCCTGTTTTCTCTCAGCCTTCACCTGCCAGGACCCTCATCTCACCAATAAATCTTCACTTTATAACTTGTACCTGTGTTCTTCATGTAGGTTCACCCATTCAAGTCTGAAATCATGCCCTGCACATTTCTGATGACGCAGTTACTAACTCACCTGATTAGATCATTCATTGCAGGTGGTTCTGTGACAAACTACTTTTTTATTTTCATATAAATTATTGACTTGAAAACAGAATTTCTTAATTTTTCAGCAAATCGATGACTTTATATTTAAATATTTTTATATTATTTACAACTTTGTTTTTTTTATTCTCGCAATTCAACGTCTCCTTTCCTGTCCCATTATCCATCATATAGAATCCAAAACTCAGGTATGGATTTTTTCCCCAGCCTTATATATAAATTTATATAAAGTCTGTCAAATTGTGATTTGATTGTACATACTCATATTTTTTATTAGAAAAGTGTAGGCTTTAGTGTGTCAATTGCTGTTTAATCACCCTGATTTATTATTGGATCTTCATGTGCTAGAGTTCTCAAACCAATGACACTTATCTCTGACCAGAATATTCACACTAGCCTTTTCCTTGAAAGCTCTTTTTGCAGTGGCATTGCCTATAATCCAAGTTCCTTAAAAACTCTCCACTCCTTGTGTAACACCTCTGATATTTTACATACAGATAAATTGTTGACAGTGTTGGCATATCTGGTCTTTGGAGTTTGTTTGAGATCCAACCCTGACATCCTCAACCTTCACTTCAAATATCCAACATAGGAAAACACTGTTCAGTTCATCATGTATCAACTAGACTTGACAAATAGAGGACTAGAAGCCTTTGGGTAACATCACTGACCTTCAGGTGGAGAAAGCCCCATCTCCTGTATGGGGGAACCCCACTGGTTGCTGAAGAGCCATCTGACCCAGTGATAAAGGAACCCAAGGTGGCGGGGGGTTCTACAAAGGGCACACAATGTCGATACAGGAGGCCTAGCAGCACGCTGAAGATGGACACACTCAGGGTATGTAGGTCTTTATCCGAGCGTCTTGAATCGTTGTCCTTTGTGTGCATTGTGTGGTGACTGAATGTGATCCGATGTCAGGTCTAAATGGACAGCTGATGCAGATGGTACTTTTCTTTCCAGTGAAATGGCTGGATGCTGTCGAGAGCTTTTAAAGATTGCCATATAACGTACCTTTTAAATGGTAACAGCAAGTGTTAGGTAATTCAGCTGGTCTATAAACATCTGTCTATCCACAGCCCACACTGTGCTTTCAACAAAAGAAACTGGATTTATTTGAGCTTTCTTAGCTGATTTCAAATGTTGCTTGAAAAATAAAAGCTTCCTACAAAAATATCCTTTTGTTGACAAAGTAAATGTGATAAAATTACTGTGTTTCTTCCAAAAAAATGACAAAGTCCTTTGAATGAATGCCCTGCACATTTCCCGTATCTTCAACTAAAAATCATTGTAATCAAGAACGAGCTGACATTAGAGAGTGGATGAAGTTAAGCACTTGAACGTTGTGGTTGGAAGAGACTTTCTGAAATGCTTTCAGACATTCACTGAAGTTCAGACATTTCCGGAAATTTTCCAAAGAAGTCGAATGAGTGGACACACATGTTCGAATCGGTTGATCCAAAAGTTTACTAGAGGTTTATCTGCTAGGAGAGAAGACACCGACGACACCGTCAACATATTTTGAGAACTTTGCATAAAAAACAGTCGTGTCTGGGGGTGTTTTTGAATGAAATTCCGAGCTCATGTCTGAAAACAGCCATTTAGTGAAGTGAAAAGAACGTGAAGGCAACATATATAGGTTGACATTAAAGTGTGAGGTTCTTCAAACAAAGACTGACTTTTTATCTCAGGTCTAGGGCTACGACTAACTATCTGACAACACCCGATTTAAATGAACACTACATTGTAGTCAGAGTCATTTGACAAAACCATCTGACTGCATTTTCCCCTCAGTGAGCTGTTCTCAAGCTTTAAGGTATATCAGGGACACTTCCTTAGCAAGAGCAAGAAAATGTAGATGTTCAAAATACCCTTTTCACTTTTCGTCTTTTAGCTTTATTGAGTGTAGAAGGTAAAAATGTAGTAAATTTTTTTTTTGTTGTTAATATCTTGCATTTCTCAACAGTTTGTTCAACACGTTGTGTCCCCTGTTGTTAACCCAGGGAGATTTATAGCAGTAGAGTGTATGTCGGCCATTGCAGCCACTCTTCTGCTGGGGTTATGCATGCTATAAATCCACATGACTTCTGTACAGTCATTACAAAAACAGGTTCCATTTCTTTAGTGAAGGCATTTCAGAGGAGAGAATATGAATTAGTTTGGTTGCACATGCCTTTATATTCCTGAATCAAACTGTTGATCGTCTTTTGTGTCTGTGCTGTACTCGTTCTCTGTCACCCCCTGATGTCGGCCATTCTTCTGATCTTGTCTTTTGCTCTTTTATAAGGACATTGATTCTGTGGCTCACGTCTGCTGACCAGTTTCCACCCCTCCTCTCAGAGACCCTTTCATGTTCCCAGCAGCAACCTGACACCTGCTCTGGACCCCAGCAGTCAGCCTCTATAATCCATACATCACAAACACACACACACACACAAACACACAGATGTGTGAATGCAAAAGTCACATGCATCCTCATAAAACCAGTATGAATATATAGTTTTCTACCCTCAGATATGAACCCTTGGATTAGAGGACCAAGCTTATGGAATGGCGGTGGTTTAAGATCATAGTTTGGGTTCAAATAAATACTTCCTTATATTTAGGGACTTTTTACACATGAAAGCACAAACCAAAGCTCTCGTCTCTGTTACATTGTTTGATCCGGTAACTTTCCACCTGAATGGGCTGCATCTACCTGTATTTGGTTTGTAGACGAGCATACGTCTGACAGCAGGGTGTTGTTAAGTCAACACAAATCTTTCCGTTTGAATAGAGAAAAGGATTAAACTAGGGAATTTAATAACTTATTTGCCACTATTACATTATTGTAGTATAATAACAAGCATCACCATCTTCAGGTTCAGTAATCAACATTACTTTGAATGCACCAAGTGACACATTTTTGATCCGCTTGTCTGGACTATGGTTCAGGGAACCTTTCACACCTGTTATTTTGGTCTGGACTTAACTGAAAAGTCTGAAAGTCCGACCCAAACATGTTTTGTGTGAAAAGGCCTTTGGAGGACCTTCATTATCATAGTTACAGTAATAATATTGCAGTTTGGCTTATGGACCCTTCGTGGTTCTTCAATTCTCCCTTTCCCCTCTTAAGACAGACTCTTCTCTACTTCATGACCTGACTTTGCTCCCGTCCTAATTAATACGAATGCTTAGAGTTAGCAATAAAAGGTTACTATGGGTCGTAATAAGCTGCAGCACGGAAAACCTATTGCCTTGATTTTTATAGGGGGTCTGTAGGTCATCCATACATGTGTCTGTCTCCACAGGCACATGTATGGATGTTCACACCTGCAAGCACACCATCAACATACAAACACAAATCTCAACATGTAGACATAACACAATTATTGACTCTGATGGACACCAATATTCTCAGACAAATGGATTGGCCAGGTTGTTGTTCTTGTGGATATGGAGTGTTTTAACACCCTCAAATCAATTACAATATACTGACAACAAGCACTATCAACAATACACAACACTTCATTGTTCCCGTCAGATCAGACTCCAGCCTGCCTCTCATGGAGTGAAAGCTGGGATAGAGAGTGGATATAGATATAGATGGATGGAGGGCCTGTGAGCATCTGGATATATGATATAAAATATGATTAATATCACTGACTCAAGACAGAATAAACTGTTGTTACAATTTGAAATGAATGTGAAGTTAGATCCCACTCAATAGGTCAGATTAATAACAGATGAAAACCTCTACTCATGATCATTTAAAGTAATGGATGTAAAAAGATGAACATCCATTATCAAGTCCTCCAACTTCCACGTCTCTAGTTTCTTGCAGCTTTATCTGATGCTGAATTTACTGCGAAAGCTGTTACAGTATCTTTCAAGTTATTCCAGAAAAATGACAACTGCAGTTCAGGGTTCTGTGTAAACAGGTGAACAGCTCTTTGTGCAGCAGCGGAGGTGCAGCTTCATGGTTCTGTGGACTGAGGCGCGGCTCAATTACTCTAGGTCACTTTTTCAGTTTTAGAAAGAGACCTGCAACCAGCATCACCGCATCACCACAGGCGTAACAAACAGCCCACTCCAAACAGCCAGGTAGTCTTATTAATAGACAGCATGTTATTTGACCCAGAATGTTTTCTAGTGTATTAAATAATTGTCTTTGCGATCATCAATCAAGTGAATCTGAGGTAAACCCGTAGGAAAAAACCTAAGGAAACTGCCTCCACCTGCATTTTTTCTAAAAGCTATTGTTTTAGATGAGAGGAGATCTGCTGTGCAGGGAGACTGGACGTTTCTCACCAGTGATTTATCGTGCTTTCTACCACACGGAAGAAAAACCTGTGACAGATGTAAAGGTGATGCAAATTGTCGGATAATTTTCGGTCTCCATCCTCTGGTAAGGCGTAAAGCCCATGCTGCGGCTGAAAAACAGCAAGAAGAGTCCAGGAAGTGGGAGCAGTGGGAGACAGTGAACACTCCACCAGGACCTTGTCTCATTGTTTGCTAATTGTGTCTTTAACTAGACTTTCCGGAGGTGGAGCAGGTGTGGAGCAGGGAGTCTTCATGCTGATGGTCTTCCAGCAGGTCCATATATAAAGTACCTTGTTAAGCTAAAGTGGTCGATAGAGTTGACGGTGTTTGTGTGTCCTCATTAGCTGCAGGATGTCCCTCAGTAGGAGAGGCGAGGTAAGGAGGTCCTCATCGATGATGAGGTTGTGCATGTGTGTGTGAGCGTTTGTGTGTGTGAACCATCACATTGATCGATCCCACTCATAATCTCCCATCACCCCCTAGGCAGCATGAATTACACCAGTGGGCAGTGTGTTCAGTGTGTGTGTGTGTGTGTTTGTGAGGCGCAGAAAAGTGAGGGGGGGGGCTTCTCTGTAATTACAGCAGATGGAGATAGTATCTGAGGGACCTGCGCACGGGGGAAGCTGAGTGAGGGCAAGTGGATTATCTGAAGAGAAAGAAGAGGTGTGAAGGAAGCGGAGGAGTGGAGGACTTCTTCCTGTATACTCAACTCTCTGCTCTGCTTTACCAAATAGCAGGAGCTCTGACTGACCCAGATGGAGGCGGCAATCCATTCTTTCACTTCTCATCTCATGGATCCATTTGACACAAGAAGCAGAGATGTAAACACAGAGGAAGACATGGGGAGATAGAAAGTTTTGTTTGTAACGTGCAGTGAGGAATCTAATGTACCGTGGTGTAACATGCTGTAACATGATGCCGGTCAGCAAGAGTAGAAAAGAGCGATAGAAAATCATACCATTTACTATTTATTAACACAAGTATTAAGGCAATTTTAGGCTTCATTTGTGAAAAGAGATGCAACCCTTTCAATCTATCTAACCGTCACTGCCCACACACACTCTTACATTGGCATGGTTGTTATGCAATACATTTACTAGAGGGCATCGCAGAGCTCAGAGCTACTAACAACAATTAAACATTGTGACGGTGAAGGTTGTAATAATGCGCCTCTTAAGAATGAGTTTCTCCATGTGCACAGAAAGTGTTGACTGTCTGCTCGGGGCGGCTTCAGATTTTCATAGCAAAATGATGTAACATTACTGACATAGTTTACAGGTCAAGAGGGCATACTACAGTTCAAGCTGTGTTCTGTATATTTTGAAATGGAATTGTCATTATGGCTCAAATATTAATGAACATGAATGTTTTAATACCAAATAAAAATGAACAAGCCTAGCTATGACCTATAAGATCAGAAAGTGAATGTGACTTTGTTATTGTTCCCCGGGGTCTCTGTATCTGCCTGGCCGGACTAAAACACATCTGATAATTCTTATAGATGTGTGATCCATTTAGTTTCCATTATCACCTGATGAAAGAAAATAATTCACACTGCAAGCAAACTCTGGACAGAAATTCATGACAAACCCCCAAAAGCAAACAGCAACAAATGGCCGAGAGGAAACAGACATTTAGGAAAGTTAGCTTTACCATCAGAAGAGAGATCACTTCCCTGCTTCAGTCCTTCAGCTGCTCCTGTTCATTTTCTTGGGGAGGAGAGAGGTTAGAGTTATATGAAGGTTGTCATATGAGTCGGCTCATACATCAAACAAGATGACCTTCGCCTTGGTGACAGTCAGGACAGGATGGTGTGCACCAGTGTGTACTTGTGTGTTTCTGTGTATGTTCATGCACATAACAGATGCTTCCGTGACAGAGAGCATCCACATACAGTGTGTGTTTCTTGTTCCTATGCTCCATCATACCTGCACAGCTACAAACAAAATGCAAATCGGAGTTTATGAAACGGTGAGCAGAACCAGGACGCTGTGGGGGGTGCTGCGGGATATCCTCAGGTATGGGATTACACTGGCTAAAGATTATTATTGATCTGCTCATGGAGCTGTCAGTCTCCACTCTGCTACCGGGAGCAGGGTGTCTGACAGGGACGAGGCTGAGTGGCCTGCAGCCAACCAGGAGGACCGGCTGGGAAGATGGAGGGAGATTGAGAGAAGGGGAGCACAAAGGGATGCAGGTAATTGATGATTGTTTCGGCGGTGGAGTGGGAGGAGGGTGAGGAGAGGAGAGGGTTAGAGAGAGGATGAGAGAGAGGCCGATCAACAGGAAATGGAGGATAAACGAGAGGGCGCAGACAGACTGTGGGTCCGTTCAGAGGGAACATCCAGCAGAACACATTTTTTTTATTAAATCATTCAAATTCATTGAAATGGGTAAATTGTACATGTGATAAATACACACAATACATAAAAGTTTTCTTTTGTGGGTGTGAGTATTCATTTGTTTGTGTGCTTGTCTTCAGATGGAGTTTAATGTACATCTCTACATTAAAGATCATTTGTGGTATTCTCAAATGTTCTTGTGTTATGGCTGTTTGGTCCAGACCTTATACAGATAGTCATCCTTTATTAACAGAGGGAAAACATGCTTTTAAATCATAGTGCTATGATCTGAATCAATGATAGATTTTGAAGTTGAAATAATTTAATTAAAAAACTAAAAGTTGTATGCAAATTGATATTCTGCTGACCTTATCTTCATAAGCAGCAGCTGGTAACATGTATTCCGGTGCAACATAAATTACACAATATACCCTTAAATCAATAAAAAGTTAAATTTGTTTTATAATTTCATGAAGCACTTTTTAAGATGTTGTTCACTTAGAGAACAGAGATGCACAAAATTACATTAAAATACATTAAATATTGAAATTGACTTACTGTAAACTGACAAATCTGACAGCAATATAACAAACATGTATCTGAACAAACATAATTAAACTAATGCCTCCCAGACATTAAAGCCTGTGTCGGACATTCACTTACAAACAAGACAGGCAAACTAAAACATTAGCCCCATAAACTTTAAAGTGAAAGAGACGTCTCCCCCAGACAACTTTTAGTGTGGTACGATTGTTGGTGCCAGACATAGTAGTTTCTCCATCTCAGAAAACAGACGTCCTAATTGGATTTTCATGCACTAAAGTGTCTCGTTGTCTAAAGAAAAAAAAACAACACAGCTGCTCTTATTGTATGGATTTGTGTATATTATGCAGACGGCGTGCATTTACATTTCAGACATTAAGCAAATGCTCTCTGCCTGAGTGACTTAGAGTGTGTGCACGAGTAAAACCACAGATATAGGTATAATATATTGAAAGAAATGACACTTAGTTCTCAGAGAGTCCCTGTTTGTGTAAATCTAGTTTGTGCGATGCCTCCTCCTCGCTGCTCACACAGAAGCACTTTAATCAACCAGCATCTCCGGATGGGACATCACACACACACACACACACACAAAATGAGACTAAGTTTCTTTCACACTTTTATTCTTGCTCTGCCTTATCTCGCCCACATACTCAGTCTCTCTGGCTCTCTCTCACGCTTTTTTCGCACACAAACACACTGATTCCCTCAGAGTGCAGACGCAGGCAGAAACAGACACTCTGATATTATTAGACGTCACACTTTAGAAAGCCGGATGATTCATGCTTTTATTTGAGAACCATAAAACAATATCATTTGATTGGTGCTCCCGCGCTCCCGCTGCAGAGTCCTGCTGTGGAACAAGACAGAGGCCAATAAATGACAGCCTTGATTTCTGCTCACGCGTTTCTCTTTGCCATGTAAAATTATCCATATTCATCTGCGGGGACAGAGCGAAAAAGGCTTTTAATAAAACGGTGACAGATCTATTACACTAATAGGTCGTGGTGTGTGTACGTGTTGCATGTGGGAAATTGAAAGAAAATGCAACACACTAGAGCCTTGTGAAACTTTGAACATCTAATTTGTATTTTTAATGGCCTGTCATGGAGCTTGAATTCAGGGAGATTGTAGGAATTAATGAAAACTAAAAGTTAAAGAGATTATGATCCTGAAGCGAGAGAAGTGGAATTCATAAACCGGTAATATCTTGGAAACAGGAGGAAGATGTTACGGTTAAAAGTTAGTTTTACTTTTTAATTTGACTTGTATTCACCATATTCACCAACCCTCAGGACTCCTCTTACTCCAATGTGCTTGTTTAGTTAATTAAATATAGTGAGGTTAAATAGTAATAATAGTTTAACTAACACAGGCTGTTGGAAACCTTCTTTAAAGTTCCTTTCTTGTTACTGTGATACCTGCTGTTGGAGAGCCTGTGACATGGGGGGAATGTGGTTAAAAGTGGCCTGAGGCATCAGTATGCTCAGAACAAAGTGCTTTGTCAGATCTACCAACTGCATCTGGAAACAGGGACGACTGCGTCTGACCTTTGTTGTTACTTTACGAAACTGACAATCTGACAAGCACGGCCACTTCACACAGCAATTGGCTCGGTGTGGGAAGGGTGAGAAGGCATGAAGGATTTTTTATTCTTTGCACAGCCGTACATTGGTGTGTGCAGCTAAGTGCAACAAGCATGAAAGCCTAGAAGAAGAACAGCTTAACTAGATGTGTGAACTGTTATTCCGTATATTCAATTCATTGCATACACTCCTGACATTATGATCTTAGGCTCTTCAGATGTGTCCTCTAGGAACTGATAGAAATTCTCCGGTCGGACAACGCATCTCCCTTTATTGTTTCTATTGCTTGATTGTTCCAAGCATAACCTTATCCTGATTCATACTGGTGTAGGAGACAGTTTATCCATGGAGAGATTCCCTCGACTCCTGGTGTTGAACATTTGTAAAATCAGAGCTTTTGAAGCCTTTAAACCTTTGTGGATATTGAACTTACTGTAAATGAGTACGTTTACATGGACAACAATATTCCAAAGTTAAGGAGTCTGATAATGATTCTGTCTCGTAAACAACATTTCCTGATGACCTTAATCCAAATAAGGTCATACACAGAATAAGCAATAATCAAATGAAGATATTTTGAGTATTATGACCGTAAATGCATTATGTAAACATGTATGAGTCTTATTTACAATGTAAACTCTTAATAGAGTTTTCATAGCAGTATAAAACATCAAAATACAACAGTTACCAACTGCTTGTTGACTCATGCCTTGGGTGTAACGGGATAGCAAATAATGAGGAGCTGAAGATTTTTCAAGTTTAAAGAAGCAAAAACACCCAAAATGGAAGCATCGCACATTAAACTATTTTATTAGTGGACGTTATGACATGAGTAATACTCAGAATATGCTCTCTAACATGTCAACGGGAAGATTAATGAAATATCTTTTGAGAAACTCATGTAAACACCACAATCAGAGTACTATCGTATTCAGATTAACATTTACAGCTATTATGACTTTTCACCACTAAATTTACTATTTAAAAGTAGTGGTGCCCGTATAAACATCAGATGCCATCCCCTCATTGAGCTCAGTGTATCGTCAAAAACAGTTTTGTGTCTCTGCATGTGCACAATTACAGTAAGCTACTGAGAACTTAAAGTCAGTCCCGTTTAAGTCATCAGCTCTTATATAATATTTAGTTGTCTTGTTTCCTTGATATCTATCAGTAGCATCTTCCATATTTGGCACGTAATTGACCTAGGTTACGTCCTGGATTTTCTTTTGACTGCTTCTGGGAACCTCCAATAAACCAACATCAACACATGACTGTATAGCAGACCTGAATCATTGGCTGTGCTGGAATACACTGAATACCAATAAAACACCACTCAAGTAGACGGGGAGAATTGAAACATACATTTCCCAAGGACACTGTCTGGAGTTGTCCTAAGCGGAGACAGTCTTCTTGTAAAGAAAGTGGTAGGTTGTCTGTGCTGCAGCTTATTACGGCTCATTGTTATGTGACCTCCAGACGATATGTTAATTATAACGGGAAAAGGAATTCAGGCGATAAAAAGCTAAAACTGTTTCAGGACGTTTGGTTGGATGGATTCAAACACATGATTTTCTCATAGGAGACCACTCTTGGGTCCAATCCCATTTTACCCCTTGGCCCCACACCATAGCCCTTCCCCTTCATTTTGCCCTTTCACCTGTAGGGGCAGGCTGTCCTGATACCTATTGGGACGGAGGGGTAGGGAAGAGGGCCGAGGGCTGAGGGCTTTATAGCCCTCCAAACGGAGGATGGAGAGGTACCCAGAATGCCTTGTGAATCACTGCCAGGGAGAGTGTCCCACAATTGTAGTATTTTCTCCATTATTAAGAATAAAAAAATTAGGGGTTTTGCAATGACTACTGATGAGGTAATTAAAGGGCTATCCCAATTCGTAGGGGAAGATTTCAACCACTACCCCTTGTGACTCCGTTTCAAGGGGCAAGATAACTCTCAAAAACAAGGGGTAGGGGTAGGGATGGGGCCAAGGGGTGAGTTGGGATTGGGCCTGAATGTCATGTGGGAAACCATAGCAATGACAACAAACGTCCTGTAATATTGAAGTGATTATTTTAATCCAAACCACAATCCCAGACATTCCCTTTGTTTCCAAATGTTAAAAAACCTAAAATCGCTCCTTCAGGTTCAATGACTTCCTGACCCTCTGGATGTTAATGATTCACACAGTCTGACTATACGTCTTCCTGAGTGAACATCTGCTCCAAAGTGGCTTCACTTTAGACATTTGAGGACATTGGTCGTTACTGTCACAGTCTCAGTGAGGCTCTTTTTTTCCCTCAGGCCAAACTTACAGAAAGTCTCGAAACCAAACAGTATGACGTTTCCCTCTGAAAATGAGTCACTTAATCATTTACTCAGCTAGAATGATTAAACATGATTATTTATAATGAAACATTTGATTTTATAGAGCCTCATTATAATAGTGATATGGATGAACAGTCAGCTGGGCTACTGTCCGAATTACAGACTAATTTGATTATGTAGTCAGCCCCTATAGCCAGGATTAAATTCACAGAATTCAGTTTAAATGAAGTTGTGCATGAGCGTGAAACTTCTACAAAAGAAGCAACTCAATGCTCAGCCAGTTTGCTGATGCACAGAGCCGGTCAGGACGTCTTCAGTAAACACACGTGTTCACAACTAACTGCACTATTTTAATGAATTTCAATCAGTGAGAATACAGAGCAATTTAAATTCAGATGACAGAATTGGTATTGGGGCAGAAACCAGACTATTACCTTAATATGTCTGGTTGTGTCATTGTGCGCAATGCTCTTTTATAACAACATATAAAACATATATAGCTGCAGAAGTCTAACAGGAGAGAAACTCCACTGTGCAGCAGGACTTTAAAAGTGAGCCATGACCTCAAATAGTTCTACAAATTCACTGTCACTTTTTATTGTTTGTTTTCTGGACGTTGTGTTCAGAATCTATGGTGCAGAGTACAAACTTTGTGTTCGTGCTACCTGGTTTATCTGCATTGACGATTTTATAGGCAATGTTTGTTTACATGTGTGGCTCATGTTGGAATGAGTACTTTAGTTTTTCCATATTGGCTGTATCTGAGGTCTTTTAAGCAATCGACACAATCTTTAGACCCAAGTTGACAAGTTGTTAAAATAAAAGCTTGGCTAAATAGAAAGCATTGCATCAACAAAATGAACATTGTGCTTTTACTTTGAAGACACAATGCCAAACCTTTAAAAATGTATCTGTCCCAGTTAACTAAGCTGCTGTCTGACAGGCGTTTATGGAATTAGTAGAGACATGAAACAAAGGAACAAATATTTTAATCTTAAATTTCGTGCACACACACAATGTTCTGCCATATACTGGGCTTTACCTGTAAATTAATCAATCTGATGTTTGTTTGCTTGCTTGTGCACATCGTGTCCTTTTAGGAATTCTAAGATTGCTTTTAAACCTGTAGGGACCTTGTGCATGTGTTCCTTAAAAAAACTAATTTCAAACGTCTGCAGAGAGTTAAGTTTGGTCAAACATTGTCTGTGAACTTTAACCTCTTATTTTAGTTCAGTGAATGTAATTTCCTTCAAGTGGAGTTTTAGACGGATTCATGAATGGAGACACAGGATGCAATCTGTATGGTTGGATTTAGAATATATAATACTTTTCCAGAGAATGTTTTTTCACTTCTGGTTGTTTTGTGGAAATAGAGTGTAAGATTCAATTTCATTGGCAAAAGTAAAAGTAATTGTGTAAATGACAAAAGTGTTTTTTCCAGGTTTTGACTCTCCCTCTCCAGCACACATTATTTACAGGCAGCTGGCAGCTGTCTGCCACACCTCAAGATGTCTATGTCACCACGCACACACTCACACACACAAACACACACACACACACACCGGAACGTCTTTACCCCTGACACACACACTCAACAACGCGTCCCTGTCCCCTTGTCACACAACCCATGGCTCAACCTCACCCTGTCCCCCACTTCACCAGCGCCTCCCTCCTCTGCGTGTATGTGTGTGTGCTGATATACATGTCCCTGTATGCCTTGATGTGTGTGCATTGGAGTGTGAGGGCGCACACCTCTCCCTCTCCCGTCTGAAATATGGCTGCGCCTGCTTGTTCTGTATATCTTGACTTGTCCCTTCAGCAGAAAACCTTGGTCGCTGCTGATGGAAAGAAGCACCACCACAAATAGCTCAGAGACACGACGCTCTAACAGGTCGGCGGCAAAACAGAAGAAGCACAGAGTCAGTGACATGTGTGGACTGCATTCATGCACCGCTGATCAATAATTCACGGGATTAGGATGCTTCATCAAACCATAAAAGGTTATCTTTGTTGGTAGAGTAAAAATACAGAACTAAAACCTAGAATACGGGCAGACAGTGTGTGAGTGTGCGAAATTCAAGAATCAACTGTTCCTTTTTGTCCCACCGATATAAAGTGGTCGTCTGGGTCATAGCTCAGTTATAAAATCCTACTGCTTCTCTTTTGTCGGTCTGCTACTGTTTTATATATGTTTTATATGTTGTTATAAAACACGATGCCCACAATGACACAACCAGACATATTAATGTTATAGTCTGGTTTCTGTCCTTTTATAAATTCAGTCATCTCAACCTGGGGCGCTCTCTACATCTGAATTCTCAATGTTTGAAATCCATGTAAATAGTGCAGTTCTAAACCTGAGGTGATAGTTTGGCCTGTGGTGATGCCAAATGCAGTTGTCTTTTTGAAACTGTAAAGTGAACTGTATATAATGTTTAGATACAGATCCAACATATGGTACATCCTTTATACTTACTCAGTCAATAGCAGTTAACAAATGTCTTTGCAGCTTCCTGTAGCCTGGAAACAACTTCTCTTTCCTCAAACATTACAGCCATGGACAGTTTGGATTCTGTCTTCTGCTCCAAAGGGTTGACCCAGACATGGATAGCAAAGCACAGCACATGTCCAGTATATGGATGGACGGTGGTGAAGTGAACTAAAGGCATTTTAATACGTTTTTCCCAGCACTGAAATGAAGTGAAATCCATTCAGCTTCATTCAGGCTGCCCACAGCCATTGATCTGCATGAAGGACACAACTACGACGTGTTTTTTGTAGCCTGCAGAGGCTGAAGGATACTCAGAGGATTTAGTGTGTGGTGTGTGTGGGTTTTCTCTTAATGCTCCGCTCCCCTCCTACACACACGTCAAATCTAACTGCAAACTCTGAGATGCCTGTAGGTGTGAGTGTGCTGTGCTGTGAGTGTTTGATTCACTGGCAGCTTCTCCATGGTGCACTGCCTTGGTTGAGATCACCGGTGGGATGTAACTAAGTACATTTACTTTGTTACTGTGCCCAAGTACATTTGTCATGTATCTGTCTGTATCTTTTATCTGTAGCTGTTTCTTTTTATATACGGCCCCTGGTGCACAGATCTAGAGGTTACATTAGACCCCGCCTCCTGCAGCAGCATGCATTCCTTGAGGAAACACCTGAAATTGATTTGAAAGAGACCACCGCCAAGAATCAGCCATAACCATGTTGTTGACTGTTGCATGAGGGATAGGCTCTACTCAGCAAGTACTTTTACTTTACATTCATGACTTAATACACATAAGTTTATTTAAAAACAATTACTTACTCACTATTACTCAAGTGGATGTAGTACTTTAACTTAAGTAAACTTATGTCTATTTTTTGTGCTTTTACTTGAGCAAAGTGTTTAAGGACTTCCTCCTGCCACTGGGTTAGATAAAATGATGTTCTTAAACTTTGATGTTAGAGTACATGTATGTTCCTTCACACAGACTGAATTAGGGTCTTATCATGGGGCGGGTGATCTTAACATTAGTGTTTATGGTGTTTAACACTTGTTGGCTGTTTTACGGTCTCGTTATTCTTTCAAATGTCTCATGTGAAACTGCGGCGACATGTTCAAACTGAATCATCCTTTCCGACTCTCTCCTCACACCACATATGCTTCATCCTCTTGTCAGTGCCGCCGCAGCCTGCTACAGCTTCGTTGGAGAGCACTTGACAGGTCACTGAGTGTTAACATCTAATGAGAGCATTGCACAGTAATCTTCGGTGTGTCACACAGGCTCTCCAGTAGCACAGTGTTGACTGCACGATGATTGTGGAGGATTATGTATAAAATGGACCCACTCAGGTAAAGTCCTCTCCAATCTCTGGCTCTCTGCTTGGAGTGGCCTGTGGCTTCATTGCCTGATGAAATCAATTATGAGTTTCCTCACTCAGGCTCAACGGCAAAGGGGGAAAAATAATGAACGACGCCTGTGAAGTCTCCAAGCAAACCAAATCAAGGAACAATGAATTATTCCATGTGGAGGAGGAGAGTGACAGACCACTATGCGGGATGTGTTTAATGAAATGCAGGCGCTCAAAATGTTCACACACATGCACACACACTGGGGCTGTCAAGATATCGAACCAGCGAGGCCTCAGATACCTCCCATGGCTGCTTCAGAAACAGTATGTACTGTGCAGCCCCAGGCAATTCTCTCTGCGTGTTTGTGCATTTGTTTGTGTCTGAGAGTTGCTGGTGCATGTCTTACATGTCTTATGTGCATCTGTATTCCCCCGTTTGCATTTTGCGTGTCATATTTGCTTGAAAAGATTAATTTTAATTATACGGATTAATAGACTAGTCTACGGCTCTTTGTGCGCACTGATAAAGATCTGTTCTTTTTAGATTATTCCCTTGTTGTTACAGCTTAGCAGTGCTAGAGGGAGCCCTCCTCCATTTCACCCACTGGGGCCACTGGGCCAAGGCCAGTCCAGCCCTTCAGCTACAGAGATGGGCTCGGACGTCCCAGGGGACCAGAAGGGACCTGCCGAGGCCTGAGCTGTGGTCGGCCGCACAGGGTGGGACAAAGAGCCACGATCCTGCTGAATGCAATCCGACCCTGTCACTCATTTTGCAAGAGGGAAAGAGAGCAAGTGCAGTGGAAATGGGTGAGGGGAGAGGGTAGAAGTAAAGGAGGGAGAAAGAGAGAGGGGGTCAGACAAAGATTGAGAGTGAGACAGAGGTGCTATCGCAGAACTGAACAGATCCATCCGTACAGTAAAAGGAGAGAAAAGGAAAAGATTCAGGCCAGGAATTATTTTGGGACGGGACAAAATGCACTTTGCAGATTGGGTGTTTAGTATAAAAACCCAAGGTCTAAAGCACGGCTGCAGACTGGGCGCTGAAAAGCCATTCTCTGAATTCTGTTCTTTAAATGGCGAGAAATATTGATCTGGCTCAGCTGGCCCTGTAGTGCTCTGTGTGTGTGTGTGTGTGTGTAAGGCTTTGTCTTTAAGGACCCAGTGGGGGTGGTGGTGGGGTTACCATGGATACGGCCTCACCCCCCCCCCACCCACCCCCCACCACCGCTACCACCCATTTCCACCCTCCAAACATGCACACACACACACACGCACATACATACATAGATATGGTTCATGTGCTGCCCCAACCAAGGTTTTAAGGGTTAAGTAGACACACACACACACACACACACACACACACACTTTATTCCAGGCCTCTGGTCAAAGGATGTAGAAATTTCTAAAGGCGTTTCCAGACGTGTCACACTCCTGGACGTATAGATAAGGATAAAACTGTGCCCAGTGGCTGCACACACACACACACACACACAAACACCTACACACACACACACACACACACACACACACACACACAGTAAGGTCCAAGGAAACAGACGATTGTGGTGGGAAAAAAAACTGCAGAACACTAATGTGCAACACAGACTCATCGCTCATCATTTCCTTTCAATTTATCCTCTTTGTCTCGTCCATCCTCGGCACACTCCTCCTTCTCACATGCACACACTCACACCATCTTCTGCCTGCGATATCATGTACAATTCTCTCACCTTTCCCCAGTTATATGCACTTTGATACACACACGCACACATACACACAACCACTATCTGTTTTGGCTACAGATGGTTTTTGTGCTTACAAATTCAAACTAGCCCTGCCGCACACACAAAAACACAAACACACACACACACTTGTCTTGTGGGAATGAGACATGAGGAGTGGAGCTCAGAGTGGTTTACTGCCAGGTAACTGATATAAATACCTCTCATTATAATGGTGACAGGGGCGTCTTTGCTTCTGTGGCAAAATAGCATCATTAGACACATACACACACACACACACACACACACGAAAGCTGAAAAAAACACACATGGAACAAAAAATATGCTGATTTTGATGTAGGTAAACAAATACAGAAACACGACGTGGAGGGAAATCTAACACAATGCACACCTAAAGCTACACACATACTGAAATATACAAGCACATACAAACAGATACATATTGAGCGCTGTGCTCTTTTTCCTAAATGATGATGATGAGGTTGATAATGATGAATCGCAGAGGGTTTCATAAGGTCGTTATAAGGCAGGAAATCGCAGTGCTAGCCGACACAGGGAGATCAATACGCCCAGGGTCAGTTACAATATTTATGGTCACATGACTCCAGGACCAAAATAAATCAGGATGTGAAATATTGTTGGGGTGGAGGCCGGGGATGGGCCTATACGACTGAAATGAGTATGAGGGAGGAGAGTGAGGGGAGAAGAGAGGGAGAGAGAGAGATCAGCAGCCTAAAAACAAAACAAGTGAAAGATGGAAATGAGCCAAGTAGATATCGTCCGATGTTGAGCCGCTGCATGTGACTTCGGCGAGAATTTGCTCCGAGGTTGTGAAAAAGCATCACATTTCAGCGAGCACATGCAAAATGCATGAATCCAGATCTTTTCTGCAGCAGTCACATATCCACATAACCCCATTGCATTTCTTATTAATAACAAACATCCTCACACTTTTGTGACATAATAATGACAAAAAGATTCTGAACATGTCCATCTGCACATAATTCTGAAAAACAAACTCAGTTAATCGTTCAGTTTCTTACACTGAAAAAACATCTCTGCAATTGAGAATAATATAATTTATAAGTTTTATTTATAACAGGGTTTTTAAAAAGGAAAACTTATACCTTCATATCAGATACAGTGCAGAAACAAACTCAAAGAAAGCACCTAAATGTAGAGATAACTGAAATCTGATTACATATTGTAAACTCTCCTGAGAGGCCCCTCGATTGCTCCTCCACACCAACATAGATGAGATCATATCTCACTTATTAATTTCTCAGATGAGGAGATTTGGTGTTTTGCTGAGTAATGGTGCCGCGGTCCAAATGGACAGCATGCAGCAACGAGAAGGAAAAATGAATGAGCAGCAAAAAGAGAGAGCAATTGTATTTCCTCTTTATAATGAAGCTTTTAAACTTTTAGCTGATTCAAACATCTCTCTCTTCTGTCTCGCTGGGGCCGGGAGGACGGGGTGAGGAGAGAGTGATAGATGGAGCAGCAGATCCGCCGTTTAAGGTAAAAGCCAAAGAAGCAGAGAAAGCTGCTGTTAAGGTCGTAACCGTTAAGCCGGTTTACAGACGCCACACTTCCTGTTTGTCGTTGACCGATTGTTAATTCACTGCCCGCGCAGAATTATATCCATTTCTCTTTGGTACACAGCACAGAGGCTCCAAACAAACATGTATTAGCTAATAATGGACTCCTCTGATTCTTTTGTGTGTGTGTGTGTGTGTGTGTGGGTGTATATATATGCATTTGTATGCAGGCATATCTGTTTGTGCGTATGTGTGTTTGCGTAATTAATTGGGGATTTCTGCGTCCATTCAAGAAGAGTTGACCCCTGACCTCCTTAACAAGTAGCCGCCCCGCCCTCCTCTGGCCCCGAGTCTCTCAATCTCACAGTGTGTTAAAGGAAATTAGTCACACACTTAACCAGGCACACCCTGCCCTTTTGTTAAGTGAGATTTCATGGTTGCCTTAAACAGCTACCCTCTCTCTCCGAGGCGGCAGGCACGCTCGGGTTCAGCACAGACCCTTAGAACCGAGATACTCCACCTTGGCCCATGACAATGAGGAAAAAAGAGACGCACACACACACACACAAACACACACTCACACTGAATACTGGCTCCAATGTGTTTCGGCTCTAATTTCAGGAGGGAAAACCTGCAACAATATTGAATATGAGATGGTCCAGAAATCAATTTTCACTTTATTTATATACAATCCCCATCAGCATGCAGGTGACAAAGCCAAATGTGAGCTCCTCTCAGTTCATGAGGTAAATAAACCTAAATTAGTCAGTTTAATTTAATATATTTTGATCACTGCTTGCTCGGAAAATGGACTACACAACAATTCAAGGACACTCAAAATAACAGTCTATTTATCTGTGAAAACAGAATAATCATCTGTATAGAGAACACGAGCTCCTCTGTCTGTGTGGAGAGGAGGAGAAAGATTTTCAAAGTTTGAAAACATAACTCTAATGAGGCTGATCTCAGATTGATTGGTGTTAGGCAGTGAGACACTGCTCCCTGTAGTATTATGGGAAATGTATAGGGTCCAGTGTGTGTTTGGAGCTAGGTTCATATGGTAGGAAGTGAAAGTCGGGATCCCTCTGCCACCATTGCATAGATTTTTCCAATGATCTCTCATAATTACCCCAACTTTATGAAATGCGGTAAATCTCTACTCTTTAAAACTCAGCAAACAGTAATAGTCTGCACGTCGATCAACTGAGCTAATTTCAAGACTTCTTACTGAAGTCACATAGCAGTACAATATTACTGAGCGCTGCTGCAGGAGATGTTCTTCAAAACCCTTTTGAAGGCAGAAGATTAGGCCTAAGCATTTAATTTCTATAATCTATAATCCCTCTGTATTTTAGTGACCACAGAGACAAAAGGTGAAGATATATGTGAAATATGCGGAAATGAATGTGAAATATAAACAGAGAGATGAGAGGAAATAAGGGTGATTCACTGAAGGTCTGTGGTCTGACTATAACCAGGAACCTTTGTCAGCATCTTTACATCTTGCATCTTTCTTTTCCTACAGTGTTCAAGCAAAACTGAAAGAAAAAGGAAAAATACTCAACATTCATAGTCGTACCTACATTGTGTATTTCCACGAGATCCAGTTGCACAGAAATCATGTGTGTACGCATGTGTGGGTGTGTGGGTGCACGTGCATGCACCAAAATGTATAATTATGTGAATTTCTGATAGCCACGCACAGATGATCCCAGTGATTGAAAGTGTCTGCTCATTATTGATTTCCTGCAGAGAAGTTGCTAAAAGTCTCGCAGCTAATCCTGGGGGCTGGACACGCTGTAGATAATGACGTGTAATGAGCTAATGACTCGCTGAAATATTTAGTAGAGCCTCAATAAGGTTGCACTATTAGAGGTGGGAGAGGTCATTAGAGGAGCGTCTGAGGGACGGCCCTTCGATTAGTAACACCCAGGGCCCTCGTCTCTGTCGGTCCTCCAGGAGCTGCACACACACACAGGCAGGTACATGCATGGATAAAAGCATACACACCTATACACATACACATCATGGTCACGAGCGAAAAAAAGAGGGATGAACAGACGAAAAAGCACGGTTGTTAGTATTAGGAGTTGAACCATTGATCGGTCAGCTTTTAAGAGAGTGACCTTTTGCAGAGGTTTCTACTGGCCTTGATAAATCTGATCTGGGGGCCATCTGTGTCTGGGTGGTAGCAGCCTCTCCGGGATGGGACCCCAGAGATGTAAGGAGAGAGGAGAGGAGAGGAAAACTGAGGAGACAGGAGAGGGGAAAGGCTAAGAAAATATAGTTTGGATGGGAGGACCGAGGAGAAGGAAAAATGAAAAACAAGGAGTAAAGCAACCAAAGGACAGGACTAGTTATCTGCTGCAGACAGTTAATGACTTGTTGGACTGTGATTGTTAGTTAAACACGTGCAATAAGTCACTGAGAGTCCACACAGCCGCCTTGAAGTTGATAAAGACATCTAATAGACTATCAATGCAAACAGCTTAATTGGACAATGACTATTGACAGTAGCTTAAACATCTCAGGAGTTCAGGGGAAGCTAATAGAGATCAGTTGTCTAAGCTGCTGCTTAAATTGCAGAACATCTGTTTCTAAACAGACGAGGTAAAACAGAGCGAGTGTTAATGTTAGTCTGCACAGCCATCGACATTTCTTTTTTAGAAAATAAGAAACTGTACATTGATAAAAAAAACGTGTAATAGAAATATTGAAAAAATAGTTGAAATTGTAATCCTAAAGTTTGTGTTACTGCTCCAGATGGTAGATCTGTGACATGACACGTGAGTACACATCCTCACTTTGGTTTCCCTGTCACTCACACTGACCCACACTGGATCAAGTAATCAAAAACACAAATAGGAGAGAAGAGTAAATAAGTGTGGACATTTCTGGGAATGTGAATATAATCCTTGTGTCCCTCAGGAACTGTTGCTGGGGTGCTGTTGAGCCTGGTTGTACAGCTTCCACCACAGGGGTCATGTCCTCTGTTGTATTTCTGGGAATTTGACAGGATGATGATGTCTGCAGTTACAGACGGATCACATGTGTTTTTAAGACAGATTCTGTCATCAGTCTATAGACCAAATATCTTAAAACTTGATTGTATTCAGGGAAAAACGTAGTAAAGTAAAGTAAAATTGAAGGGATTTACTACTTTTACACCACAATAACATAACGGCCAGGATAGAGAAGGGTTTGAAAAACATTTGATCAGATTCAAAGGAAACATAATTTAAATCGAAGTATAATTAGAAAAGTACACAGAGTTTTGTTTGTCCATATTTCCATAGCTGGGTGGGGTTTGTGGGGTAGATGGACCTCAGTACTCCTCAAAGTCCCAGTATCAATGTCTGACACACAGTCAGTCTCAGCTGTCAATAAAAGCAAGTTACCTAATTTTTGTAGGATCAGGCAAAAACCATCTTTGGGAAAAATGTATTTAACACGTAATTTAACTTTTTTAGTTTGATCCATGTCCCGTTCGTCTGCAGGGGAGCTATACTGCAGCCAGCCACCAGGGGGTGATTGAGATGATTTGGCCTCACTTCTGAGAAACTGTTAGGTTGTCCGTCTTCATACAGTCTGTGGTCTCACTCATACAAAACATTTAAAACACTTTGCTGAGGATTAAATGAGAGGATTGATTGGTGCCGCTTATCATATCTTTACACCTAAAAACACCTGGTTAGCTTAGCATTAATCCTACACACAGCACATTTAAATCTCAGTTATATACATCATGTAATTAATTTGCTTAATCTGTACCAAAAATGTGTAGAAAGAACATGACACGCTGCTAAGATACTAAGCCTACATTGCAAAAATAGTTTTGAGAGTGGTTTCAATCTTGACACCTATGTCTCTGCAAAAAATTGAGTAAGTGCGTTTTGTAATGTCAAAAACTGCTTGATGCACAATATATTGACATGATGTGTTTATCTACAATGTGTGTAACCCATAATGATGTTTTTTTTGTGTGTTTCGTGATCTCGGGGGACAATATTCATGAGAAACAATATGTGATCTCACTATCTCTGCTGTTTAACTTGAACAAACTGCCCGTCTGTGTGAAGCTCAGAAACTATCTGCTTTTCATTTACCAAGTCATTTATACATCAACCATGTAGATAAGGCATGAACACACACAAACGCACACACACACACACACACACACACACACAAACACACTAACGTCACCTGCTGCAGCAAAACCATGTCGACCAATGAAAAAAACAGCGTGTTCCTTACAAACTATCCACTCCCCCTGTACCTTCAAAACATAACCTTAACACACACACACACACACACACACACACACACACAGAGAAGTAGACACACACACATGCTCACACACACCATTACTCTTTCTTTCTCTCTATCTACTACGTTTAATTCCCTTTGGAAAAGACAGGTGCAAACGTTGATTGAGCCTGAGCCAGATTTAGCCCCAGCTCTCAGTGTGCGTCCAGCTGTACTCTCCAACCCACTGAGATCGATGTCCAGCCAGCCAGCCAGCCAGCAGGCAAGCAGCCAGTCAACCAGGCTGCAAACAGCGGGCAGAGGGGGCCTACGGCTTTCCCCCGGCCCCTGATACTGCCGCGCTTCACTGGGCTCATTGGACAGACCACAGCGGGGCACCGCACAGTGCCAAGCCCAATCACTGCACCACTGATGCAGGATGTGCTTTAGGCCGGACGGGAGGGGACCCCTGAAAGCCTGCCGGACCTCCACCCATTTTCCCCTCACAGCTCCTGCTAAAAAACACCTTTTCCTCCGCTGACTCCTCCTCTTTTTCCTGCACCATACTCAGTGCCTCCACCTCTATTGAACCCACCCTCCCTCCCTCCCTCCCTCCCTCCCTCCCTCCTTCCTCCTCCACTCCCATCCTCTCCTCGCTTCATCCATCTTGGAGCTACTTTGATTCAGGTCTCTCTCTTTTCCATCCTCCATCCTCCCAGCCCCAGCCGTTCTCCAGCCAACCACAGTTTCCTATTGATTTATTGATTGCTGTCTGCCTGTGGGAGAGCGGCCGCAGTCTCCCTCTGCTCTCCCCTGCATGGATTTGTCTTCCCTTTCCCCTCCTTTCTTCCCCTCTCTCTCCCTCACTCTTCACCCTCTCCATCTCCCCATCGATGCAGTAGCAGTGAAACATGAATTAGAGAAAGCAGGGGAGTCCAATTTACTGGGAGAAATCGGATTCACCTTCTCCTACGCTCGTTTCGTCTTTCTCTTCCTCGCTCTCTTTTACTTACAGCCGTCTTTCCTGTGTTTTGCTTTTGTCTGTCCATCTTGTCCGTTGCATTTGCACCCCAATGCTGCTGCATATGATTGTTAATGCCAAGACGCGACTGGAGCAGTTATGATTGGAATGTTTTTATCCTGAGGAATATTTGGAATTTAATTTGGTTGATCCAACCTGGACTCCAGCTTTGTTTAATATCCTCTTGCTGCAGGTATTTAGCGTCAGAAGGAAGTGCTGTAGAGAATAAATACAATTCAACACATCCATCATCCCAGAGAAAACAGATAGCATCCTTCAAAGTGATACTGACTTAACTTATTGAGTTCTGACCTAATCTTCTTCTACAGTGACAGATAAGACAGCATTGCCTTCTGTAACTTTGTTTATTATCCGGTTGTGTTGCATCACAGGAATACTGTATCCTCAATAATCAATCTCACACTAACAGCCCAGCATCCCAGCAGGGGTGCACTGGGAAAGACCTACAGCCCTGGACTTATCGGCTGGGACCGACCTAAAGGGGGAGCAGGCCGGCGGAGGGACGATGAAAACTTTATGGATTTTTTTTTGGGCCCACTCACCGAGATTTGTCCCAGTACGGTTTACCTGATGTCCAGTTCACCGAAGCATCCCAGAGTTGTATGAGTTTGTGTTCAAGGCTGGAGAGCCGCGTGGGTTGTATCACACTATCCCCTCAACTGCAGGTCAGTACAGGTCACAGAGGGGAGCATCTGATTATCTGACCTTTAGGGTCAACCCTCAGCTCTCCGGGGCTGGAACAATAGGATCAGCTGTAATGGATGGACGGAGAGAATGACAGAGGGAGAGAAAAGGGATGAGAGGGAATGGGATCTTTAATTAATCAAATTTAGCCTGTAATGCCTGATGAATAGTACAACACTTTGAATTATATAGATTGCACACCCAGGAAATATATATAGCATGTACAACTCTGTTTAAGAGGGCACATTAGTGCTGAGCCATATAAATATATATATAAAGTCACTATATACTCACTACCGGGGACTATTATATTACTGTCCATTAACCAAATTTTCGTTTTTTAACTGTTTAGAAAACTGTAACAAGTATAGGGTAGACAAATAGAACCCAAACTATCTCACAGCTAAGTAATACTGGAGGAATTTCCGAGGTTGCATGCATTTTATAATATTTGAAATCCACTTTATACTATTAGTTTTCATAAAATACCATTAGACGTTGTAATTTAAAACACATTTTGATAACTATACAAACTCACACATACAGATAATAATTTATTACACACAGGGGTTCAGAAAATATATTTATTAAAACAACAAACTAAAAACAGTGTAAAATGAGCTCGACCCAGACCAAACACACAAGATAAAATGACTAGTTGACATAGGTGAAACTGTGAAATGACACGTTGGGTGAGTCTAGGGTTATCTGTATTAAAACTTTGAGTATTGTATGAATTGATGTCATACTTGTGAATTTGAATACTGCCTGTCCCCGCATGCTCCCGCTGCCAGAGACGATTCACTGGGAAAGAAGTGTCTTGTCGACAAAATCCCAAAAGAGGGGATAAAAGGGTTGAGCAGGAGGGGATGTTGGTGGTTGACAACGGCTCTTCAGGAAGAGACTGCAGTGCTGGTATTGGCTCAGCGCATGGCGCTCTTTGTATTGATAAAATCCATACTCCTGAGATGCATCTGTGTGCGACAGCGAGCGTGAGATTAGTTTCCTGACTGGAACCCAGTTAATTCCACAGAGGAGAAGACACTCCACACCTGAGGCCCTGGAAGACACAGGGCAGCGACAGACTGACTGCAGGGGCCGGGCAACACACACACACATAGACACACGCACTGTGCCAAATAGAAACTCGTGTACCACACAGGAAAACATGCACATTTGAGTTCACTCCCACACACACACACACACACACACACACACACACACACACGCCTGCATGGTCCCTCAGTCTGACGCCACCACCCCAGTAGGAGCAGGGGGGTTAGGTGTCTGCAGGCCAGAGAGTGGCAGCACAAGGACAGACGTCTCCCTGGCTGTCTGGCTGCCGACAGGTCTGATCGATCAATATGCCGACTCTCTCTCTCTCTTCTCCCTTGCTTCCCTCCTGTCTTGTCCTCTTTTCCCCATCTCTCTTATTCCACGATCTTCATCTCACGCGCACAGCTCTCGTGATTCTCTCTTTCTGACCACTGACCCCTCACCCTGTAGAGTGAACCCTCCATTCCTGCCCACCCTCTTCCCCCAAGTCCTACTGACCCAACCCAAAAAGCTCCTCCTTCTCCTCGTTATCCGTTCATAACTCACTTTCTCCACAGTCTCTTTCATGCACACACATACGCATATGCAGGGGATGACGACGGAGCGTATGATTAACACACTCAAGGCTTCCTGCCACCTGAGCCTTGGTAGCTTGTACAATGCAAATTAATTAAAGATGAAATTATTGACTGTAAAATCCATCAGCAGCTCCGCATTAAAAAACACACTTAAAAGGGGTCTGCTCACAATGAAAGACAGAAATACAGGGAAAAAATGTGTCGTGAAAGCTCCTCTCAGGTGCTCAGCAGGAACAACACCATGATGAAAGGCTCTTTTTGCAACACACACGCACACGCACACACACTTTGAGGTGCAATGAATTCATCTGTAGGTTTTAACGCCATTTATTTATGGCGTTTTTTTCTATCTACAAGTGAATAGTGAGATCAAGAACATGTTCCTCAATAGAAACTTGGAAGAATGAAAGGAGAGTGAGGATGTTTGAAACATAAAGGGAGTGCGAGAGTTTGGAAAGAGTGGAGGGTCACAGCACCGAGCTCTTAACACAAACCCATTAATGTGTGGTGGAAAAAACGACTTATTCTGCATTTCAAGTTTTCATAAATGTGAACTGTTCAGTCAGTTTTCAACACCGAACATCCGTCCATTCATTATCTACAGCACCTATCCTTTGAGGGTTCCAGGGGGAGCTGGAGCCAATCCCTGCTGACAATGGGTGAAAGGCGAGGCACACCATGGACAAGTCGCCAGCGTATGACAGGGGGCTGAAAAAAAAACATTCCCACTCATAATCACACCTACAATCAATTTAAAGACCATGCCTATGGGCGCCAACCAGGATTCAAACCAGGAACCTTTTTGTAAGGGGACAGTGATAGCCTTTGCTCCACTGTGATGCCTAACTTTGAACAACTATCTCAGGTTTTCCTTTTTTCTGAGACCGAAATATATGGAGAGTACATGTACGATGAAAATATTACTCTTCAAATATTTTCAATTATTAATTGTGATCTATTTTTCTCAAAGGAATTGCAATGTTTTTGCACTAAAAGTACATTTTTTGAAATACACTCAACTCATCTTGCACATTGATATGTGAATAAATACTTTTTTATGGACAAGCCAAATAAGCAATTTATTTTCAACCCACAAGAATAGAAACAAGAACACAGTGTATTCGCGCACGTGTGTGTGTGTGTGTGTGTGTGTGTGTGTGTGTGTGTGTGTGCGTGTGTGTGTGTGTGTCCAGCTTTCCAGGGGCTATTATCTGTAGTTTGGTGTCCATGATGGTTTTTTGGTCATGACCTCACCCACCAAGGCATGTTTGCGAGTCTCTAATCTCTTTTAGATGGGATGCCTCACTTTCCCATCATGTGTTTTTTTCCCCTCCTTCTGGCCCCTGGGTAATAAATCTAATGGTCTAAACTTCTACTACATCTCATTGCAATTTCTCCGAAAAAAATATGCGCTTTATGTTCTCTCGAACTTCGTTACAGCGGGCCAAAGGAATGATTTCACAAGAAAATGTATATATCGGCTTTGATTTTTGTCTACTTTCTCCCAATATGGGCCCGGGCTAGTGGAATAAAAATTGATTTTTTTAAGCTTTTGGTGCATTAGCTTTTAAATTTGAAATCATATTTGCAGAACCTGTTTGTGATCAATGACAAAAATCAAGATTTATAGCTTTGATGTAATATATGAAGAAAAGCAACATCTGACTGCCGAGATGGATATTACATCCTGTATTTAGACAGTGTTAAGTGTCTGTGCATCTATCTATCTATCTATCTATCTGTCTATTTGCTTTTCTATCCATCCATCCATCTATCTATCTATCTATCCATCTGTTTGCTTATCTTTCTGTTAAGCCATCCATTCATTCATCAATCTACCCATCCGTCCGCCCATCAATGCTGTATAAATGAAAAGAAGAGGACAGGGCAGAAAAACTAATGTCTATCTATCTATCTATCTATCTATCTATCTATCTATCTAATTATCTATCTATCTATCTATCTATCTTTCTATCTATCTAACTCTATACATGTCTCCTCTGTTGTTGTTTTTTCTGTCTTTACCCCATTTACTCTTATTTGCTTGCTCCAAACTCTTACGACCTTACTTCATACTCTAAGAGTTAAAGACATAAAAGCAGCTAATCCATTTCCTCTCATCTCCTCCTAATTACTCCTCCTCATCATCATCTTCCTCATCACCTGCCTTTTTATTTCTGTGAAAGCCTCTTTAATGACTGGGCTTGATGTCCTGTCTGTCTGTCTCCAACTCTGGAGAGCTTCCTTGAAGACCAGCAAGTAGCCTTTCATACGTACGCATACATACTACTGTAAACAGCCTCACACACACACTTGGGTGCACGCACACACACACACACACACAATGTCCATGTTCCAGACTGTCCATTGTGTGTATCCGCAGCCTTGAAGAATCTTGAGGAGTGTCTTAAAAGCATGAAGGGGGTTCTAAAAGAGACACACAAACAAACACACACACTAATGGCCTCACATTAGCCATCAGTAGCAGACCAGACACACACACACACAAACACACACGCACACACTTCACAGGGTCCTTTCTTCTCCGCACTTTTTCAGATTTCAAACTGTTTTGCAGGCACCTGAAAAATCCGAAAACAGAAATATGTTTGGTTTTTATATTATGTTTTGGATCCATGTGCTTGGCCCCACAATTGAGTATGGATATACCAACCAAGCTTGGCCAGTTTCAGACAAAAGAAATGTAAACTATTAAAATTTGAGTCACAGTGTGGCCATGAAAACATCTGGGCCGTGTTAGTCTCCCATCGGGGGGGTAGGAGCATGACATAAGAACACATAAGGATTTTGCCTGCCCCTGTCCCCAAAACAGAGTCACGACACGGGATCATCAATACAGTGCAACAATTCATTACTTACAAGAGTGATAATAGAATGTAACACTGACCACAAGCAAACACAATTCAGGGTGGAGCATGGTCCAAAACAATAATCAAGAGGAAACAAACTTATCCGAAGAGAAAACAAGTGTTACCTAGACCTGTGTGGAATAGATACAACCCAAAGACATTCACTCAACCCAGACTCTCTAAAAAAAAGAGAAAAAATATTCAAAAGCAAATGGAAGTTCACCCCTGAAGTTTCTGTGCTACGTACAATTAGAATGTATAATCCTATTTACAACAACGAACTACTACAAACTACTCCCAAACGCAATTTCAAGTCACTGGAGGAAATGAGTTTGAAATCAGGGAAAAGACCGGGATGCGGCTGCCAATTTCTCTATCACCGGAGCATTGGAAATACCCAGGGAACTTATACAGCAGGATATTTAGGATGGACCAACCAGCTACCGACACCACCCTTAGCCCACACATTCAGCCAGTCAGGACAGAGACCTAAACATGGACCCAAGAATCCTCACAGCCACAGATAAATAGGTCACAAACTAACTACAGGAGAAACTACGCACAGATAACAGAACAGTGACAATCATCCAGGCCCGTAACATTCGGGTCAGGCTCAGATTTATAAAACAGAACAAATGTGGACATTTTTGCAACTGGTTTTAGCTCAGTTATAAGGAGAAAGATATAGATGTCTCTGATGTACATTTGATTCAGGTGCTCAGATTAATGTGTGGAAAGCATGTTACAAAACAATCAGAACCTTGAAGGTATGTTCTTCTGTTTGTTCAAGCATGGCAGACAGAGTTGAAGGTGTTTATTTTATTTAATATATATTTAGTATGCACGGGTTCTGAGGGAAGAAAATGTATCGATCTAAAAGAACCAATCAAGACAACATGTACCTGGTCACTGATCGTCACAGCAGATTGAGAAAGAGCACTTCTGCCGCAGAGTGGAAAATGATGATTCCAGGATGTGTCACTGGATGGTAGTAATTCCAGCAGCACAAGGAATTATTTAAAAAACAAACCCAACCTTCACTGCTATAGAATTTAAGAAAACAGAGTTTTTACTTCCAGGATGTTCTAGTGGTAACACGCAGTTTTTTTCTAAAAATATCAAACCTTTTTGTTTTGCAAAAGATAAAGGTGCCGTCTGGAGTTTCCTCATATACAAACTGATATAAATGTATTGTGTGGATTCACTGATGTCTAGCAAATGTGCTAAGGAGTAGCCTTCAGCTAACATAAAACCAGGCCCTCTCCAGAGCCAGTGTTCTGGGATGGTATAGAAACATGGCTGACCCTGCTGAAGCAGAGCTAATCGCATTGTGGATAGAAACAGATCAAGATAATTAAATAAAACAATTACTTTTACAATATTATACAGTAAGGAAAAAATAATATAATTTTTCAATTCTGTTAATATAACCCCTTAATCATACATACCAGTCCTTCTTCCTATGTACACACTTGATCCTGTTGTGGGGCTTTATGAATGTGCCTTATAACCTAACAGAGAAAGTCGGAAAGAGGAGAGAGACTGGAGGGAAATAAGAGAAACTGGAGTCTTTGGTGAGTTCTGCATTTGGAGACTTAGTTAAACACAATCTATAATATATAATATACAGAGTCTGAACGTCAATTGATATGTAGTAATGGAGCTTATGTACTTCTGGTACACTTGAAACATTCTAGCAGCTCAACTTTGTGCAATTCACATAAGGTGAAAATTCACTTCACTTTCTGTAGGTTATTTTCTACCAACAACAGATTCACACAATGTCCAGTACTATCTCTTAATATGTCACAGAGCATTTTTGATTCCTCTACATACTAGTTTCATCCTGTATATCTTTGACAACTTCTTATTAGCCTCTGACAGGATCCCCTCAGCTTTCGTCTATGCCGTAAGTTGGACTTTCCCTCAATATAGTGTGTTGACCAGTTTCTGCTGTAACAGACACACAAGCCATTTTCAGATTTGAACCCCAGAAAATGTCTGTTCAATGGGGTCCAGACTTTTTCTGAAGGTTAACTTTCAAATATGAGAAGCGCAGCAGGAGATCCTCCGCTCAGACGCGTTCCCAACAACACAGAAGCCTCCAGAGCGTTCAGGTGAGGGGAGGCGCAGCAGGCAGGAGGCAGGACATAACATATAAATTCTGCTGCAGTGATTACATGTCTTTGTTTACAGCTTACGGACACCAGCATCAGCCCTTATCACCACGAGCTCTCGAATTTCATCGTCTTTCCAGCTTGACATCTCATCTGTCCTCTACGTATACTGGCATACTAGAATTTTTGTATTCTTTTTGTCGCATGTTATAAATGTCATAGATAAATGCCAGTTAATCTCCAGATGGATTCTCACATGGGCTCACTTGGACATTATCCAGAGGTTTTACCAGGGAGCTGAAAGGAAAAACTCCAGAGAATGTCCACAACAACTGAAGATTTGCTTTCCCACAGATTAGTG
Organism: Platichthys flesus; assembly: GCF_949316205.1. NCBI lineage: Eukaryota > Metazoa > Chordata > Actinopteri > Pleuronectiformes > Pleuronectidae > Platichthys > Platichthys flesus. The sequence continues at coordinate 19,728,764 of NC_084945.1, read as the reverse complement.
TTGCCCCTCTGGAGAATTTCAGGAGATTACGTGGAGTTCAGTGCAGGTCTGAAAACAGCTGTGACGAAGACATGACAATGTGAGAGTAAATTACACTCTCCTCTTCTCAATCACTTCCGGCAGCAGCTGTGAATAATGTCAGGATGTTGTTAATCTACACAAAGACCATTTTAACCTCTCTCTCTCCTCACCTTCTGAGGCATTCTGCTGCTATAATCAAAAATATCCAGGATGCTGTCGTGCACAAAAATCAAATAAACAGATTTAAGTCGCGAGGGAAACTTTTTCTCTGTATTTGTGTCTCCCGCTGTCTGTGGACGATGTGTTGATGTGTGTACTCGCATGGTGTCAGCGTGCTTTAGGCTGAGACTGCTGTCGGTGATGGGGGACATTGATTTTTCTTCCTCTCCCCCCTCGGTTTTCTCTGGGATTTTGACATAATAATAGCACCATGGAAACAAAGAAAGTGCTTTGTGACAGAGGAAAACCTTTCATTTCAGCTGGAGTGAGTGGCGGCTTGCCGCTGATAACAGCATGGGTAATCCCATGCACACACACACGTACACACACCTACAGAAACACACACACACACATACACGTAAGGTACCACGAAGCACTCACATATAAGGTTAAGGTACGATTGTTGCACGTGATGTTGAAAATAAACAACTCAAAGGTCCTGTTTCACTAAGCTGCAGCTCAGACATACAATCACAGCTATTATCAGCCTCTACAGTGGTAGACGTCAGCTGAAGGGTTATTTCTTACCCTGTGTCACAAGTCATACGGATGCATACACCAGGTGCTTTTTGATCTACAGATCTTATTTATCAAGAGCACGGTCCTTTCTCAAAATTATGGGCCTGTGTCACTGATGGTTTAGGACGAAACCTGCTGTAAATGATGTTTTGACATCACCAAAAAAATGAAGCCGTTACATTTACTTATCTTTTAGATTAAATATTCACTTTTCATTTAGACCGTACGCCAGACAAGTGCAACACAATTATGTTGCATCCAGCTCAGGGATGTAATTTGGTATACTATGGGCTTTCTAGGAAGTTATAAAATAAAATAAAAAAGGTTATTTCTGTATATAGAGTGCACATGCATGGAATATCCACATTGAATAAATAAAATTCAACAAATTCTGTTTGTTTCTATGTCACTGTGAAAGACGATTCAGAAGCCTCCAGGCAGCGCCATGCCCCAAATCCAATTATAATATTGAGAACAGGTTGCAGCCCAGCAATTCTTCCCTATTGTTTTAAACTTGCCATAATTCAAGAAAGCATCTGGAAGAACCACATCCTAATAGATGTCATGCCGTTCGAACAGTGAACGTCCAGAGTCAGATTGCTCTTCATTAAACGATTTGACCCCAAAATATTAGATTTCAGAGATTCTATTGCATTGAGCATCTTTTCTATCATTATTGAGATGACGAGGGATCAAATCGATTCTGTGTCAAATTAACTTGAGGAAAAACAGACTGCCAGGCTTTCTGTGTGTGTGTGTGTTTGTGTGTGTGTGTGTGTGTGTTCATGTTTCCAGATGTTGCAATGTGCTTAGATTAAATTAACGTCTATGTGCAGGCATGTGTCTTCATATACACTGCAGTATTACGCGGCACAACACAATCGTGCAGTGTGTGTGTTTGTGTGTGTTTGTGTGTGTGTGTTTGTGTGTGTGTGTGTGTGTGTGTATGTGCACATCTGCTGCAGCATGCTGAGTTTGTCTCTATTGAGCTGTTGGTGTAATCTGAACAGCTCTGCTGAGAGGCTCCTAACCTGAAGCAGAGCAGACGGACAGCGCTCAGTGGTCAGAGAGGAGTGGACAGTTAAAGGGACAATCTGCTCTAAAAACATAAGTCACCCTACAGAGGTCACAGAGGCAGGACTGTCGGGTTACACCTCGACCATCAGATAAACCTCTGTGGGGGTGGAGCTCCCATTTACTGACGACAGCACTTAACATAATCATGGTGGAATATAGCAGAGTGTTACTGGAATGATTTATAAACCCTAAATTGAATCCATAAAATTTTGCACATTTTCACTTTTGAAGATCGAGAAAACGATAATTGGTTATACAAAATTGTGGCATTTCTGTTAAGGCGTATTTGCTTTTAATAACTCACACGTTCCATGATCTCAAAGGCACGGTCATTCATTCAAAGCTAATCGTGATGCCCTGAAGTTTCTCTGTAATGCACAAAGTTGCTGATTCTGACTCAAGCTCTTAAAAGCAGCACATTGCACACACGATTCACCTTTAAGAGAGAGCTGGATCCATGATATACAATATCAAGCTGATAACATGTCAAAGCAAATACATATTTGGGGTTTTACTTACACCAGGAGGACGTGTATGTGATCAGCTGCCATCCTCTGATGTGTGAATGTTTTCGTCAGAAAATGACGCTCTTTGGCTCAGGTGAATAAGATATATCAAGCTTTGGCAACAAGTTCCATGATTTGCTGATAATGAATAGAAAAAAGATTATATCACCAGATATATTCTATGTTACAGCAAATCCCAGAAATCTGGAATGTTAAATCCTCCGTGAAGAAGAATTAGTATTCCTCAGACTCTGGTGATGAGTTGTGGATCATCCTGAGGGGAAGCTCTGGATGTTTTGATGTGCATTTGCTGCGTCTCTCTCTGCCCTGGCCTTTTCCAGGATGACTCGTCTCATCCGAAGCCACTCAAAGCTAAATGTCCCATCTGGTAACATTTCCACGTTTCTCCGCCTTAAATCAATAGCAATAATTTTCCTAAGACCCTCGTGTGCACACACACACACTCACCCACACACACACGTCTCTAGGTCCGCTTCTCTTTGTTTCAGCCTTCATTTAATTTGATAGCCGTTTGTGTGGCTCTCTGTCCTTTGAGCAATTGGCTTTGAATGTGCACTTCAGTTTGAAACAAAACAATATTCGGCTGCTCGATGCCCACCGCATATCGTTCTCATATTCTCATCTCTCGATTAGATTATTGATTGTTTCCCCTCCCACATTGTTGATTTGTGGATCTTTTCTATTTTGCGTTTTGACTTCCTGGTGAATCCATACCCAGATGGGTTACTGCAGAGAAGCCGACACACATGCCGGAGCGTCTCCATTTTAGCTCGCTCCCGCTGCAGGTTGGGCTGTGTGATGGCCGACACTCTGCTTCAAGGTGCGATGCATCGATGCGGCTTCCTTGAACGTGCACGTTAGCCGCGACTTAATAAACACGAATGCCCACTCTCTTTTTCTGTCATTCGCTCCCTCACACGTGCAAACACGCTCGTCAGTGCCCCGTGATTGATTCAGGGCTGATTAAGCCAAGGTGGCGGTGAGTGATGGTTCGTTATTAATGTATCCAGATGAGATAATTACTCAGCCCTTCTGCTCCTCCGCTGGCCAGCCAGTTAGTTAAACACGCGTCAGGGATTATGATGTCAGCCCGATTAAATGATCAATTACATCAACACACACATGGCCGAGTGCACGCTCCCTCTTTTGGAAAACACACACACATTAAACACGTACAAACAAAAGCAGGGTACTGCGTCTGCGCACTGAGTGGAGTGTGTGTGTGTGTGTGTGTGTGTGTGTGTGTGTGTGTGTGTGTTGGTCAGTGGCCGGTTGGTTGGGGGCCCTGGCTTCTGACCTTGAGCTCAGGGGTCAGGCAGCAGACGGCCAGCCAGCTGGACATTTCCATCTCAAAGACCCCAAGGACCCTGCAGCTCTCCTGCACACTACACATACACACACCCACATACACACACACACACACACATACACACACACATAGTACCTAAGTTCCCCTCCCTCCTTTTACTTGTATCTCATTTTCTCCTGCTGTGGATGGTTGGATGGTTTATGAGTGTGGAGAAGCTCCAGCCATTCATTTCTCTCTAACTGGGGGTCTAATGGAGAGGTCTACGCTGGAAACCTGAGCTCCCACTGAGTAATGAGCCCCCCGTTACTGTCTAGAATGTGTGTATGTAGCCTTTTTGTGTGTGTTTTCAGTGTGTGTGTCTATGTGCACTGCCCAGCCGGCTCTGTGCGGCCAGGCTCTGACCCTGTAAATGATGTCTCTCCTCTCCTCATCCACAGTGGCTCTTTACTGCTAATAACCTCTGATCAGATCTACGATGGCAGAGCCCTCCGCTGGGCCTGGACTACCTCCAACCCAACAGCCTGCTAACGCGTTCCAATCAACTGTGGCTTTCTCTATTGGAGGTCGACACACAGGGATCCGCGGCAGGGACCGTCACACCCAGCTCCCCCATGAAACATGCTACCGCAGCGCCGGCAGCTACCCCTCTACCCTCTCTGGAGCAGTGGAGGGGCTGGCATGGAGCGAGCGGAGCAGCAGTGAGTAGGGGGCTGGGAAAGGGAGCCAGCCTCTTCTCCACAGTGTAATGTAGTTAGGGCCGGGCCGATCAGTCATCCCAACCAATACTAACCATGTCGCTGGGCCTCTCCTCCCATCTCCTCCACACAGGAGCCACAGGGAGCAGCCCTGTACATTTACCTGCAATTAGATTTGCCTGAGTATCCTGCTGGGGTTGATGGAGGCCCCTCAGTCCTGGAGAGGGCAATGGCTTTGTGTATTCATACATTCATACATATGCACATACAGTGCACACTTATATTTTAAGCCTTGTGTAGTTTGTGTGTCTGCATGTGTGAACTGTGTGTGTGTGGGTGCGTGTGTGTGTGTGTGTGTGTGTGTTTGTGAACTTTGTGTGTGTGTCGGTAACATATTAAGGGCTGGTGCTGCTCGGTGACAGCCCAGTAGTGTTTGCCTGGCCCTTTGATAAGGCAGGGGATGGATAATGATTTAACCATTGAAGATTAGTCATCAGATGAATACAATACAATGTAGAGGCTGATAGCCGCCTCTGTCTGTTTGCCCGGCCCCTACTGGGGACAGGGCAGATCACAAACACACACAGAGACAAACACACACACACACACACACACACACATACACAGTTACATTAGTTAGTAACAGTGTGTGTGCATATGCGTGTGTGTGTGTCTGTGTGTGTGTGTGTGTGTGTGTGTGTATGTGTGTGTGTATGTGTGTGTGTGTGTGTGTGTGTGAACCTGTGCTGTGTAAACAAGCCTGCATTTTCGGAGAGGGAGGCTCTCCTCCACCTCATCAGAATGCACACACACAGATTCCATTCCCTCGTCACAGGAACCTCACCACACACACACTTACACACACACTTTAGCTCCACTGTGATTTACAGCACTTGGCCCCTCCCCACACCTCGACAGCACATTAAGAGCATTTAAACTGTGGCCATTACTAAACAGGGGTCTTTATGGAGCCGGTCCACACATCTAAAGCCCATTACAGCTACATCAAAGCCGGATAACAATGACTAATGAACAATAGATATCATGAGAGACTGTGCCAAATCAGTATTCACTGTTACCGAGAGTGTGTGTGTGTGTGTGTGTGTGTGTGTGTGTGTGTGTGTGTTTGTGTGTGTGTGTCTTTGTGTGTGTGCTTGTTTCTTGTTTGGGAAAGGCAATCATAGCTCCATCCATTCTTGACTTGAATAAAATGTGTGTCTGTTTGTTTGTGTGGGTCTGTTACTACGCTGTATATATCTCACATTAACATGCTTTTAGTTGTGCAATTGAACCTGACATGAAGGTCTGTGAAAGCCATACTGCAACACAGTGGGTTTGACTTGGGCTTTCTGAGTGTTGTTTCCATCGCCGCATCTATACCATCACCGAACATGCTGCATGGAGAACACTTTAATCCACAAGCACATAGAGTCTTATCTTGGATTAGCACAGCGGGGTCCAGACCTGTAAAACAAAAAAATCCTACTCTACAATCTACCTGTTGACCCGACAGCACCACCCTCATTTCCTCTCTTGTCGAGGCTCTGAGCCCGTACGAGTGTGGAGGTATTCCGATGGCTTTGGCCCTGCACCGCGGCGTTGAATGGAGAAGGTGGAAGTGGCATCCGTAATCCCATAATGGCAAGTACATGATGTTGGGGGGAAACCATGTAATCCTCTTTTAGATGCAGCTATCATTGTCCTTACCCCTACCACTTTCCCTACTTATCCCTACACCTGGCCCCCCCTCATACTCCCCACACCCACCAACCCAAACACACAAGCACGTAAAAAACACTTGTGTATACTGCAACCAGCAGTACTTAACACACTAGTATACATTTTTACATTTTATCAAACACAAACACACTCACCCACAGTCTTTCACCAGCACGCTTCTGTAGTTCATGTTGTCATCTGCCGGGACATTATTCCTTACAATGTAGTAAATGATATCTGAATAATAAAACGTACAAAATACAATATTTCTTCATAAAATGTATGTGTAGATTTATGGTGACAAAGAAGATGCACCTTTAATATCTTGGAAATACTGTGAACATTGGCAACGGTGAATGACAAACCTGACAGATGGACGAGTGGAAGCTAATACAACTAGAAACACGAGAGGAGAGCACCTCTACCAAGACAAACATCCAATCTCCATATGTTGAAAAAAGAGAGGGGGGGGGGGGGGTTGTGGACCCACCTTTTTATCCCAACCTGCTCCAAATTGTAATGGCTTCTTCCTTCTAGCACCGAGTCATGCAGTCTCATGGAAATCAGATCAGTGGTTTTTGAGCACTCCTACAGAGAAATAAACAATTAACACCAAGCATTGACTGGTGGAGGGAATCAGAGCTACTGCATCAATGAAGGGTTGGCCTCTAGTATCATGCAGAAAAAAAATATATGAATGTCTTTTTATTAACTGAAACATCATAGTTTTGAGTGCACTAATGTAAAGACACGTAAAAACCTCCCACTGTCATTCTGGTATGTCAGAATCTCCTTTCTATTATCACACCACCCTCCAACTTCAACACTAGTTCTCTGATTTTGTTTGGCAGAATCCCAGACTGACTTGCCAGATGCATTATAGAACGTTTCTTTTAGACTGGATTCACTTTCAATTTGTGGTCTAAAAGTAAAAAGGAAGTTAAAGGAAATTGTCAGTGGTGATTATATGACATTTTCATTCACTTTTTTACAAAGAGTCAACATTTTACAGGAGCACAATGTAAGCCACACATACACACACACACACAGATACACACGCACACGGAAGGAGAAGGCCGTCTCTTGTTGACATAAAATATATAATCCTTCCCCTTTTCTGAAATATAGATTTTCAGGCACAAGTAAAGGACAGCAATCCTTGACCTAACCACTGAGCGCCTTGCTAAATCTGCTCATACTGTGCACTGCACACTAACACACACTTTGAACAGGTGGAAGCTAGTTGTTCAATATGACACTTCCCATATGGTGTAAGTGGCTGAAAGGATCTTAACTGATCAAGAGGGACACTGCTGCTCAGAGCATTACTGTAGTTCAAACCGAGAGATCCACATCAGACCTTGGCTCTTTCATGCGGCACTGTACACTTCACCCAACCGCATGTCAAATTATTTCTTAATTCAAAAAATGAATAAAGGATTATATGTGTTAGAAATTGATGTTAGAACATTTAATCAACTTGATTTAATTCAATAAGACCCATAATATTGATGGTCCTAGCTTGTCAGGAGGGTGGAAGCCACTGAAAGAGGTGGATGCTACTAGTTTTATATTGGTTTATTGTTTATTTATCAATCAGCTATAGACCCGGAACAACAAGAGCAAATAGACATTTTGCCTTATCAATATATGAGTGGTATTCTATTTCCTAGTTAACATAATTTGGTGGTGCCTGTGCATATATGAACAAAGAAATTATACTTTATGTTAAATAATAGTGATTGGAAATTAAATTAGATATATCCGGACCCATTTCACTCTTATTAGAGAACACAATCTTAAAACTGGATGGTCTATCTTTGTGCATCCACCTTTTATTATTCCTCTAATAATCCTGTCCCCCTGTGTGTATCTGCCAGGGTACACTGACCACAGCCCACAGGATCACTGACCCCTCACCCCTGACCCCTCAGCTGGTCAAACTCTGACCCTGAGACAGATGGATAACGGACTCCAAGCTTTATCTCCTCCTGACCACACTCTCCTTCTCCCTGCCCTCACGATGGTCGTTCCTTTCACCTCTGCCTTTGCCCTTCCTCTCTCTTCTCCCTCATCTTCCCCATCCTGCTCCTGATTGCTTTAACTCTCAGATCCGCTCATGTCACCACCTTTGCACTGTGTGTTTTACCTTTACTCTTTTTTCACTCCTCCTCCTTCACTCCTCATCTATACTCTCATATTTTTCACCTGCCCACACACACACATTGTGTAATTAACCTTTTTCATTTCCCCCTCTCTATCCATCCTCACCCAGGGGCTTCTTCTTTGGGAGGTGTTTATCAGAACTGCTACACTTCCCTTAAGGCCAGATTTCATGAGATTTTCAGAATATGACAAACTCACAGAATCAATGTGACATTTACTATAAGCTCACAAGTCATATGAGATTCAATAATGACTTTATATCGTTGATAAATATTCAATCACTTATTTCTAAATGTGTTTTGCAATAATCTGTGTTCTAATGGTAAAATGAAAAATAGGATTTCATTTTTCAGTTTTGAGGAAAATTCAAAGGTGTAATTGTACTTGCATGAACTCATTCCTCCAATGATGACTGGAGCAATGAAATCAATCAAAGATTAAATATGAATATATAGCCTATAAATAGTTTATCATTACCCAGTGTGTTGAAGGTTTATTTCACCAATAAAAAGGTGCTGAGTTAAGTAATGGCTCTGCGTCATAGTCATGGAAGCTTCGTACACATCCACCTGCAGCATCCAGAAAAGCATATTTTAATTATTCTGTTTCAAAATAATATTTTAGTCAAATCTTAATAGTCCACTGTTTTATCTCATCCTTATCCCTGTGGTTGTGTTTGTGTGTGTGTGTGTGTGGTAAAAGATCATTATAAACATTTATGCAGCAAGGAGCCTCTCGTGCCAAAGGGGCTGACGCGCGGGCGGATCGAACCTTTCGATTGATACTGAAACAATTTGCATACTGATTCTCTTTCAGCGCGCACGGATCCATAACAACGCCGGCCAGCCTATTCAAATGCACCTGCATCGACCAAGGCACACGGACAGAAGCTCGGTACCGGAGCAGGGAAACGAGAGGCTTTATTTGCTGCGGGACGGATAATTTGCGGTTGCAGCCGGAGACTCTGCATGCGGCGGCTGGAGGATGTTTACCTCGGTCAGGATTTGGGACTCGTGCAGCTCTGGAGAGAAGCTGGAAGCCGGAGGTCGAGAGAGAGAGGGTGGGACAAGAGGGGGCGACCACGGGGAGGAAACGCGCGGATGCGAGTGCGTCCCATGCTTTTTTTTTGCAAGTTGGAGTTAAAGAGTTGATGTGCATTGATGTTCCCAGCTCTGCTTGTTGTTTTGTGCTCGGCTGCATGGGTGTGAGCTGTCAGAGGTGCATGACAGAGTAGGATCCTGCGGTAAAGTCTAAGGAATACAGTGTGTGTGTGGGTGTGCGTTGTCGGTGCGTGTGGGTGCGGGCGTGTGTGTGGCGCAGAGGAAGAGGAGTTTAAATGCAGACATGTTGCACCCTGGCACCCCGTTGCGAAGAGGCACGGAGGAAAAGAGTACATGTGGTCCAGGTCTGACGCACAGACCGTTCCTCTGCATCCTGATTCATCTGCGCACAAACTTACAGCAGCTGCCTCCTCTTCTACACACTGACCACAGTCTGCATGGAGAAGAGTCTGCTTCGTGAAAGATCCCTGTTCATTAAGTGTGGATATAATATTTATAATGATATTAATGCATGGTCAATCCGCAGCGGGCCACGTAACGAATGGTTGATTGATTTTCTGCAGAATGCAGCTCCGTGTATCTGTAGAGTCAAACTGAGGGGATTTAATTTACTGGCTGCCTTGTAATAATTGATAGATACTGTAAAGGATCAACAATAGCTGCGTGCATGCATGTGGACACACACATGCCCGTGCACACACACACGCAAGCATTATAGGACTCAGACTGACTTGTTTTGTTTAGTAAAAACTCTTGAAAAAAATAGCAACCTCCAGGAAAATACGTTCATCTGAACAGTTTCTCTAATGAGAGGTGGGTCTGTACGCATGCACCAGAAAAAATATTATACCAGAAAATAGGTCGGAAAGCAGCCCCACCCTGGTGTGGCATCCAAATTGAAAAAGAGACAATATTCAAATAAACCTCCCTTATAATTATTGGTATTATTGTGTGATAAATTCCGGACGATAGTTATTTCTAAATCAGGAAATATTTCAACAGGAGGTTAATGATTTGCATTCTGTATTGTTTGAGACATAATGTCAAATGCTTTCTTTCCCCTACCGTGCCTCACAATTATGTAAATTGCCAACAAGTCAAATAGTTTTCACTTGCAATTTGATCAAATAAAAAGGCCACAAAAGAAAGCTGGAAACTCTGAATATGTCACAAAAATTATACACAAAATTAAGGCGGTGAAAAACATCAAACTAGAGATGTTGATGGCGCTCTTTTAATCCTCTTTAATTCTATTACTGCTCGTTGAGCCACACGCAGTCTGTTGGCGTAAGAAGTCACGTTGCATTTGAACATGCCTATTTGGAGCAGCGTGCACGGTGCGCGGGGCTGCAGGGTTTGGCTATCGTTAACAGGGTTTTGTTGTCATAATTGGAGTCTCACCAAAGTTACATGGAGTAATTGGGTGGCATATGGACACCTTAATGTAAAGTGATGCCTTGTTAATCTCACATGAGCGCACGAATCAGAGCAAGTGACGCGGAATAACACAGAAGGGGCGAAGAGGCAGTTGATCTACCCCTGAGCAAGGCAGCAGGTCCGCTGTCTGCTGCTCGGCCATGATGGCATTTTTTATTAGTAATTAATTAGGGGAGAAATAAAAGGTAAATTCCTTACTGAACATGGAGGGGAGGGGGAATTAAAATAGTTGTATTAGTGTGGAGAGCTGAGGATTTACTTGCTCATGTTCGCTGAGGTTATCAACTCATGGTTTTGCTTAGAAAACGTCTTAAATGCTCTAATGCGGGATTACGAGACGGTTAAAAAGGAGATGATCTCTCTTCATCTCTCAATGTAAGTTTAGCTCATCATCTCCTAACTGGTTTTAATTTTAGTTGATGCCTCTTTTTTTCTAGCCACTTTTTATCCCTCGGAATAAAGTTAATATACATCAAGGTAATTTATTTTTACAATTATGATACCGTTATTTTTTTTTATAATTATACTTATATTTGAGAAAAAAATTATATCTAATATAAATTATATTTTTATTTTTTTAAATAAAGATTATGCGATATTTACTTCCTTATACGTTTAAAATGCCACACACAGACTCGTATAAAA